>NC_083234.1:4723766-5059599 GCF_032191835.1 Heteronotia binoei
CAGATTTACCACTTTGCGCCACGGGGCTCTTAACCTTGTGACCCTGTTTCCAGCTACAAATTTATACAAGATTTGGATTGCTCAAAATGAGCATAGGGGAGGGACGGGGGCTCAGTGGTAGAGCATCTGCTTGGTAAACAGAAGGTCCCAGGTTCAGTCCCCGGCATCTCCAACTAAAAAGGGTCCAGGCAAGTAGGTGTGAAAAACCTCAGCTTGAGACCCTGGAGAGCCACTGCCAGTCTGAGTAGACAGTACTGACTTTGATGGACCAAGGGTCTGATTCAGTAGAAGGCAGCTTCATATGTTCTAGGGAGGGATGGTGGCTCAGTGGTAGAGCATCTGCTTGGTAAGCAGAAGGTCCCAGGTTCAATCCCCGGCATCTCCAACTCAAAAGGGTCCAGGCAAGATGGCATGAAAAACCTCAGCTTGAGACCCTGGAGAGCCATGAATGGGGCTGTGGCTTAGTGGTAGAGCATCTGCTTGGTAAGCAGGAGGTCCCAGGTTCAATCCACGGCATCTCCAACTCAAAAGGGTCCAGGCAAGTAAATGTGAAGAACCTCAGCTGAGACCCTGGAGAGCCACTGCCAGTCTGAGTAGACAGTACTGACTTTGATGGGCCCAGGGTCTGATTCAGTACAAGGCAGCTTCATATGTTCTAGGGAGGGACGGTGGCTCAGTGGAAGAGCATCTGCTTGATAAGCAGAAGGTCCCAGGTTCAATCCCCGGCATCTCCAACTCAAAAGGGTCCAGGCAAGTAGGTGTGAAAAACCTCCGCTGGAGACCCTGAAGAGCCGCTGCTAGTCTGAGTAGACAATACTGACATTGATGGACCAAGGGTCTGATTCAGTAGAAGGCAGCTTCATAGGTTCATATGAGCCCGCTTGTGGGATATGGCAGGATATAAATCTAATCATTAAAATTAAATGAAATGCCCATGTCCCTGTGGAAGCCCTATAATTGTAGGACTTGCCTCACTATCTTTCATCCTGCCTTCTCTGTCTGGAATCTGGATCCAACTTTTCCTGGGGCCACCTGAGCCAGCCATGATCCAGGTTCTGTGGCAGAAAATACTCCTTTTCTTCTAGCTGATGTTAACCCACATTTGAAGGTGATTTGATCGTGCCATCTTTCAACACCCCATCAATTGCCAGGATTGATTCGGCTGTTCTGAATGGCTAGGTGGGTGTCCCCCCCCCTCCCTCCCGCACCGCTCCGTGTGGGCCCCTCCCAAAGCTGCCTGCTGAATGGAAGAGGACGGCCATCCCAGATAGAAGGAGTGTACCGTTCTTTGGTCATGGGTCCACGATAGCTGAGTTCCCCGGCTAGAACCTCCAACAAGGTTGCCAAGTCCAATTCAAGAAATATCTGGGAACTTTGGGGGTGGAGCCAGGAGCAAGGATGTGACAAGCATCATTGAACTCCAAAGGGAGTTCTGACCATCACATTTAAAGGGACTGCACACCTTTTAAACGCCTGTCCTTCCATAGGAAATAATGAAGGATAGAGGCACCTTCGTTTGGTGCTCATAGAATTGGTCCCCCTGGCCCAATCGTTTTGCAACTTGGGGGGGGGCGGTATTTTGGGGAGAGGCACTGGACGCCATGCTGAAAATATGGTGCCTCTACCTCAAAAAACAGCTCCCTCCAAGCCCCAGATACTCGCGGATCTATTCTCCATTATTTCCTATGGGAATAAGTCTCCATAGGGAATACTGAGTTCCCAGAAGACATTTTCCTCGCCTCCCCCCGCTTTCTGATGACCCTGAAGCGGGGGGGAGGGCCTCCAAACCGGGGGATCCCCTGCCCCCACCTGGGGATTAGAAAACACTAGAAATAAACCACTGCATTTTTATGTTGCAAATAAATGCCTAAGCAATTTCTTTCTTAATGATGCAATTATATGATCATCATCACAAACCAAGATTCATTAAATGCCCACAGAAAAATCAAAAAAGTTATTTCACACCACTCTTGTAAGGTAGCACTTTCAAAATCAGAATGTTATTTCACATCACTCTTGTAAGGTACCAGTTCTTTACAGTCCACTGTCTCCGTTCTCCTTTGCTTGAAAGACGCAGACAGCACCACGCTTGTATAGGATTCCTCCTCTGGGTAGCAGGCCGAAGTCTGGCAGGTGCGGCGGCTACACAGGTCCCAGGTTCAGTTCTGTGTTTCGTTCACCTTCCACTGGCCGCTTCCTTTTAGCTTTGGAACCCGTGCTGAAGGCAGTGGCTCGCACATTACAGTACAAGGTTACTTTGCAGCTTGCACGAATGGCCCAATTAATTTTATTTTGATCTGTTTTGATTGTTGTTTCTGTGCTAACTTTTATATTCTATGTATTCTTAACTTAAGAGTATATTGGCCTTAGCCCCTAAGCAATACAAAAGAATATACGCATAAAACATAGAAAGCACAGATAATTGGTGATTTGGTAAATGAATAGACAAAGAGTTAGAGGGATAAATTCTAATAAAAGAATTTTAAAAATGCATTGCTTGTTTGCTTGCTGTACTCTTGCACTAGACCCTCAGCATTCCTATTCAAGGAATGCGTTAAGACTTAGTCCTTTGTGACAGCTTGACCAAATGGCAAAGTGAATTAAGGATTCCATGTGCCTTGTTAGCCCATAGATTAGCATACACCTTTCTCGGACTTCCTGGGGTAAAATTTTAGGATTTTACTGCTCACTGACAAGTGTGTGTGACTCAAGGTGGAATTCTAGCAGGAGCTCCTTTGCATATTAGGCCACACACCTTGATGTAGCCAATCCTCCAAGAGCTGACAAGGCTCTTTTTTGTAAGCTCTTGGAGGATTGGCTACATCAGGGGTATGTGGCCTAATATGCAAAGGAGCTCTTGCTAGAATTCCACCCCTAGTGTGACTTAACCTAAATGACCTCCTGCTCCTTTCATAGAATCACTGGGCGTTTTCGCACTGACCTTCAAGTGGCGCGACCACCCTCTTCACACTGGAGGAGCTGCGCGGATTTCGCACAAGAAGCGCCGGAGCACCCAAAAGAGCCGGCGACTTCCGTCGCGAAACCCGCTCAAATGGAAACCGCCAAGAAGCAGGAAAACGTTTGAGCGGCTTTTGCGACGGAAGTCGCCGGCTCTTTTGGGTGCTCCGGCGCTTCTTGTGTGAAATCTGCGCAGATCCTCCGGTGTGAAGAGGGTGGTCGCGCCACTTGAAGGTCAGTGCGAAAACGCCCATAGAGTTGGAAGGGACCTTTAGGGTCATCTAGTCCAACCCCCTGCACAATGCAGGAAACTCACAAATTGTCAGAACTCAAGAACTTCAAACGGATCCCATACTTAGTTACAAAGCTAGGATTTTATTGAGGAGAACTAGGTGCTGGAAAAGGCAAGATAACAGTAATGGCGAGAGCCAGCATCAGCTTGTTTTATACACGTAAAGCAAACATCTCACAAAGCCACAATTCACATTGTAGGGCGCAGCTGTCTTCTCACCATCACTATCAGTAGAGAGGATGCCTCCCTACTCCGAAGGCCATGCTGTTCGGCTTCAAAGGGTCCCAGTGTGAGAATGTGCAGAGACAAGACATAATTCATTCTACAGCCCCAAATATTTTGGATACCAGTGGGGCAAGGTTAATTACTATTCAGGCACTCTGGGTTAAGCAGAGGTTACAACATGGAGTCAGTTTGGTTCAGTAACAATACAGCTCCAAGCCACAATAAAACTACCATACAGCATTGGTCACATTACAGAGGACCAGCAGCAAAGATACAAGTTCTGACATACTGCCCCCCCTAAGCGCCCCCTCCCGCGGGGCCGACCTTGGGCTTGTGCGGGTACAGTAGGTGAAACTTTTTCAGCAGTTGCGGTGCCACTACATTCTGAGACTCGACCCACTCGTCACAGCTCGGGGGGAAGTGTTTCCACCTGATCAAATAATACAGTTTCCCCCGTTTGACTCTGGAGTCCAGGATCTCCTGGACTTCATGGTGACTCTGACCCCTCACTGTCGTCGGAGGGGGCGGTGGGGCCCTGGGATGGAAGGACGTAGCACCAGGGTCTTTCCGAAGCAAGCTGCAATGAAAAACAGGATGGATCTTACTTAGTGATTTGGGTAGTTCGAGTTCTACCGTTACTTTATTTATCACCCTTTTGATTTTGAAAGGTCCTAGGAACTTCAGTGCAAGTTTGCGGCAGGACTGGGGAAGGGGAAGGTTCTTTGTCGACAGGAAAACTGTATCCCCCACCTTCAGATCCCACTCCGGAGAGTGTTTTTTGTCAAACTGTTTTTTGTAGGCTTTTTTCGCTTCCTCCAGGTTTTCCTGAATTCCCTTCCAGCCTTCACGAAGTCCCTCCCACCATTGTTGGCATGATGTTGGCTGGGATGGGCTGGCTGGGAGGGCGAGCGTAGGGAACGGCTTGCCCTCGTAACCATTGATGATTTGAAAAGGGGAGGTTTTGGTTGAGCTATGGAGGCTATTGTTGTAGCCGTATTCTGCAAAAGGGAGGAGATCCACCCAGTTGGACTGTTGGAAATTAATGAAACAGCGGAGGTATTGTTCTAGAAGGCCATTAACCCTCTCCGTCTGTCCGTCCGACTGGGGGTGGTAGGCAGAACTCAGTCCTTGCTCAATGCCAGCTAGTTTGCAGAACTCCCGCCAGAAGTTGGCAACGAACTGCGTTCCGCGGTCACTAATGACCTTGTCTGGGAATGAGTGTAGGCGTACAATGTGAGTGAAAAAGAGCTGGGCAAGTTTTTTGGCTGTAGGTAACTGTTTGCAAGGAATGAAGTGAGCCTGCTTCGAAAAGGTGTCGACTACGACCAAGATGACTGTTTTGCCCTGTGAGGGCGGGAGCTCTACAATGAAGTCCATGGAGACTACCGACCAAGGTCGGGTGGCTGTAGGGAGGGGAACCAGGTGGCCCGGAGGTTTGCCCCCCCTTCGTTTTGCCATGAGGCAAGTGGGACATGAGAGTACAAATTCTGAAACATCTTTTTTCATTTTCGGCCACCAAAATTGGCGGGTGAGCAAGTTGAGTGTTTTGACATAACCAAAGTGGCCGGCCAAGCGGCTTGAGTGGCAGCGGTCCAAAACCTCCTTCCTGAGGGGATCGGGCACATAGATTTTTTCGTTATGTAACCAGAGCCCGTTCTCGGCTTTGACCAAGTTGGGGGGGCGGTCAGTTTCTTGTTTGTACTCTGAGAGGAACCGAGAAAGTAACTCTAAGTCCGGTGGGTTGGTCTGTTTACCGGAGCGGGTGGTGACCCCCCCCCGCGATGGCTGAGGGGGAAATTAGTGAGTCCACCACCTCCTCCCTGAGACTGTCGTGTTGGGGCAGGCGGGAAAGGGCGTCCGCTAAAAAGTTTTTTGAGCCCGGAATGTGTTTCAACACAAAATCAAATTTAGCAAAGAAGCCTGCCCACCGGATCTGTTTTGCAGTCATTTTGCGACGCCCCGTGAGGGCTTCCAGGTTTTTGTGATCGGTCCAGATTTCGAAGGGGACTCTCGCTCCTTCAAGCCAGGAGCGCCAGGTTTTTAAGGCAAACATGACTGCAAATGCCTCTTTGTCCCAGACCGACCAGTTTCTTTGTTCATTGGAAAATTTCCTGGAAATATAGGCACAGGGTCGGAGCACCCCATTTTCTCCCCTCTGCATTAATATGGCTCCTACAGCGGCGTCGGAGGCGTCGCATTGGACCACAAAGGGCTTAAGTTCGTCAGGATGAGCCAGCACGGGTTCGGAGGTGAAGAGGCGTTTTAGCTCAGTGAAAGCTTTTTGACAGTCAGGCGTCCACGTTAGGCGTGCGCCGGGTTTTTTAGCCTCGTCGCCCTTCCCTTTCGTTTTGAGGAGTTCTGTAAGAGGGAGCATGACCGTGGCGAACCCCTTTATGAAGTCGCGGTAAAAGTTAGCGAACCCGATAAAACTTTGTAACTGCTTGCGGGTTCGAGGGGGTTCCCAGTCTAACACCGCTTGGACCTTTGCGGGGTCCATGGACAATCCCTCCCCCGACACCCGGAAGCCCAAGTAATCCAGTTCGGTCTTGTGGAATTCACATTTTGACAATTTGGCATACAGTTTGTGTTTACAAAGGGTGCTTAACACTTTTCTGACCAAAGGCACATGAGACTTTAGATCTTGTGAATAGATAATGATGTCATCAAGGTACACCACCACCCCCTTGAACAGGAAGTCCCGCAGCACTTCATTAATAAAGTTCATAAAAACACCCGGGGCTCCCTGTAGCCCAAACGGCATGACAAGGTACTCAAATTGTCCCAGTGGGGTGTTGAAGGCTGTCTTCCACTCGTCCCCCTCTTTGATGCGGACGCGGAAGTAAGCGTCTCGGAGGTCGAGTTTGGTAAATACTTTCCCCTTTGCTACGGTGTTTAATAAGTCCTTTATCAACGGGATCGGGTAGGCGTTGGACATGGAAATCCCGTTTATCGCACGAAAATCTGTGCAAAGCCTAAGCGACCCGTCCTTCTTCTTTCGGAACAGGACAGGGGCGGCATGGGGAGCTGTGGCGGGTCGAATAAAGCCACGCTTTAGATTTTTGTCCAAAAACTTTCGGAGTTCAGCTTTCTCCGCCCAACCCATGGAGTACAGTTTCGCTTTGGGAAGCTGCTGCCCTGGGATTAGCTCAATGGCACAGTCTGTAGGGCGGTGGGGCGGTAGCTCATCCGCTTCCTTCTCGCTAAATGCCAGCTTTAAGTCTCGGTACTCCTTGGGGATGGAGGCGACTTCCTCGAGTGTGAGGCACGCCCGCATGTTTTGGGGGGGAGCGTGCGGCCCCCACTCGGGGCGCCAGTGGTGATGCTCGCACCTCCAATCCGGGAACCGGACGAGCTGTTCCTCCCACCTTATGTCGGGTTGGTGGCGGGCGAGCCAAGCTGAGCCTACTACCACGTCGAAAGAGCAGGAGGGGGCGATTACGAAAGTCTCAATTCCCCAATGCTCCTCAGTCCCTACCGGGACCGCCTGAGTTTCTAAAGTACATGGTTCCCCTCTCATGGGCCCCCCGTCCATTTGCTGGAACTGCATCGGTTGCGGCAGGGGCGAGGTGGCTAATCCCAGCGCCTCAACTAGGCGGGGGGTGATCAAGTCCCTGTTACACCCTGAGTCGATTAGCGCTCGGGCGTGCATGAATCTCTTAAGGTTCGGGTTAAGGAGGGTGACGGCCATAAAAAGTAAACCCCCAGTTGCTCTCACCGTGAGGAGTGCCGGCTGTTGTTGGACCTGCTTTGCGGCACCCATTAAAGCAGGTCGCTGTCGTTTCCCGCCGACTCGGTATCGTCCGACTCCTCGGTCGATTCTTCGACTGCCGCCAGGCTGGTGGTAAAATCCTCGTCAGTCGCCAAGGAAGTGGCGACGGAGCCCCGACTGGGCTCCTTCGATCGGCTGCTCTTCTTCTTCTTCGGGCCCGGGGTGGTTGGCCGCGCCGTGGGTGGTGTGGATCCCGCTTTCCCAGGGCAGTTAGCAGCAAGATGATTTGGGTCCCCGCATTGGAAGCACTTGCGGGCGGGAGACGGGGTGGAGGTCGTCGGAGCCTTCTTCCCTTCGGATTTAGTTGGGGTGTGTTTGGCTCCCTTCCTCGCTAGTTGCTGTCTCCTCATCCCCACGTGTTGGAGGTTGGTCTCCACTTCCCCGGCCAGTTGGATCCAGCCGACCAGCGTGTCGGGCCTTCCTTGACTGTAACAGCGGTCGAGGATGCTCGGATTCAACCCGTTGATGAACGCGGTGTATTTCATGACCTCGTTCCATCCCCTCGCTGCCGCACAGTACCCCAGGAATTCGGTGGCGTACTCGCGGGTGGAGCGGTTGCCCTGTTCGATGCGTTGGAGGGCAGCGACCGCCTTCTCCTCCCGCAAGGGATCTCCATACTGGCGGAGCATCGCGTGCAGGAACCCTGCCACGGTAGCTAATTCGGGCTTTCTTCCCATGAAAAGCCCCACATACCATTTGCGGGCCGCCCCTCTCAGTCGAGACGCGATGTGGTACACTCGGCTGGCCTCGGTAGGGTAGTCGGCGCCCCAGTGGGTGAAAAACGTGTCGCACTGAATAGTAAAGTATTCCACGTCCTCCGGATTCCCATCGAACGTAATCTTCAGCTCTCTTCCCCGTCCCTCGGCCCCTCCTGGCGCTCGCGGCGCCCCAGGCGGCGGTGCTGGGCCCGGTAGGGCCGGCGGGATCGGACCGGGTAGTGCAGGCGGCGCCGGGGCGGCCGGGGCCCCTGGTGCGGGCGGCGCCGGCGGTGCCGGGGCGGCCGGAGCCGGCGGAGCCGGAGGTGCCGGGGCCGCTGGGGCCGGCGGCGCCGGGGCAGCTGGAGCCTGCGGGGCGGGGGCCGGCGGGGCGACAGGCGGTTGCCCCAGTGGCAACACTCCATACGGTATCCCCAGGACCGCGGTTTGCAAAGTGCGGAGCTGGTCGTGGATAGCGCCCAGGTTCTGCTGCATCTCCTCGGCCATCGTCACGCGGGAACGGTGCACATCGCCGTGGATTTCCCGCACCCAATCGAATAGTTCGTTGCGGAGGGTCCGGATCGGGTCTTCCCCCCCTCGGGGCTCCGTGCCCTCCGCCTGGCCCTCGTCGTCGTCTCCTGCCCCTCCTTCGCCCAACATGCTTCGATACCGCTGCTCCGCGGTGTCGATTGCTGCCGTGGACTTCCGCGGGCTCCAGGTTCGCGGGGCCGGGAAGGCGGCGTCGACCGAGAAGGGCGCTGGAACCTTAATTTTGCGTCGGACCCCCGTCACGTTTGGGTCGAGCGGCGGGTCCTCCGATGGGGTGGTGGGCTCTCCGTCGTCTGGTACTTTTGCCGCCATCGAGCCAAGCCTCCAGTACAGATAAGCCACGAACAATAGGATTACTGTTATAATGTCAGAACTCAAGAACTTCAAACGGATCCCATACTTAGTTACAAAGCTAGGATTTTATTGAGGAGAACTAGGTGCTGGAAAAGGCAAGATAACAGTAATGGCGAGAGCCAGCATCAGCTTGTTTTATACACGTAAAGCAAACATCTCACAAAGCCACAATTCACATTGTAGGGCGCAGCTGTCTTCTCACCATCACTATCAGTAGAGAGGATGCCTCCCTACTCCGAAGGCCATGCTGTTCGGCTTCAAAGGGTCCCAGTGTGAGAATGTGCAGAGACAAGACATAATTCATTCTACAGCCCCAAATATTTTGGATACCAGTGGGGCAAGGTTAATTACTATTCAGGCACTCTGGGTTAAGCAGAGGTTACAACATGGAGTCAGTTTGGTTCAGTAACAATACAGCTCCAAGCCACAATAAAACTACCATACAGCATTGGTCACATTACAGAGGACCAGCAGCAAAGATACAAGTTCTGACACAAATTCCCCCTAAATTCACAGGATCTTCATTGCTGTCAGATGGCCATCTAGCCTCTGTTTAAAAACCTCCAAAGAAAGAGAGCCCACTACCTTCCGAGGAGGAAGCCTGTTCCACTGAGGAACCGCTCTAATGGTCAGAAAGTTCTTCCTAATGTTGAGCTGGAAACTCTTTTGATTTAATTTCAACCCATTGGTCCTGGTCCTACCTTCCGGGGCCACAGAAAACAATTCCACACCATCCTCTATATGACAGCCCTTCAAGGACTTGAAGATGATGATCATATCACCTCTCAGCCACCTCCTCTCCAGGCTAAACATCCCCAGCTCCTTCAACCTTTCCTCATAGGACTTGGTCTCCAGACCCCTCACCATCTTCGTCGCCCTCCTCTGGACCCTTTCCAGTTTGTCTATATCCTTCTTAAAATGTGGTGCCCAAAACTGAACACAAGACTCCAGGTGAGGTCTTACCAGAGCAGAGTAAAGTGGCACCATCACATCATGTGATCTGGACACCATACTTCTGTTGATACTTGAAGATGGTGATCATATCACCTCTCAGCCGCCTCCTCTCCAGGCTAAACATCCCCAGCTCCTTCAACCTTTCCTCATAGGACTTGGTCTTCAGACCCCTCACCATCTTCGTCGCCCTCCTCTGGACCCTTTCCAGTTTGTCTATATCCTTCTTAAAATGTGGTGCCCAAAACTGAACACAAGACTCCAGGTGAGGTCTTACCAGAGCAGAGTAAAGTGATACCATTACATCATGTGATCTGGACACTAGACTTCTGTTGATACAGCCCAAAATTGCATTTGCCTTTTTAGCCACCACATCACACTGTTGACTCATGTTCAGCGTATGATCCACTAAGACCCCTAGATCCTTTTCGCACATACTACTGCTAAGACAAGTCTCCCCCATCTTATAACCATGCATGGGATTTTTCCTACCTAAATGCAGAACTTTACATTTATCTCTATTAAAATTCATTTTATTGATTTTAGCCCAGTTTTCCAGCCGGTCAAGGTCATCCTGTATCCTGTTTCTGTTGTCTTCTGTGTTTGCAGCCCCTCCCAATTTAGTATCATCTGCAAATTTAATAAGCATTCCCTCTATTCCTTCATCCAAATCATTGACAAAGATGCTGAACAAAACAGGTCCCAGGACAGATCCTTGAGGCACTCCACTTGTCACTCCTCTCCAAGAGGATGAGGAACCATTCACAAGCACTCTTTGGGTGTGATCTGTCAACCAGTTACAGATCCACCTAACGGTAACAGGATCCAAACCACATTTTACCAACTTTTCAACAAGGATAGTATGTGGAACCTTATCAAAAGCCTTACTGAAATCAAGATAAACAATGTCTACAGCTTTCTCCTGATCCAGCAAGGTAGTCACTTTCTCAAAAGAAAGAGATCAGATTAGTCTGATATGACTTGTTCTTGAGAAAACCATGCTGGCTCTTAGTAATCATATCCATTCTATCTAAATGTTCCAGGACCGACTGTTTGATTATTTGTTCTAAACTTTTCCAGGTATAGACGTCAAGCCGGCTCATCTTTTTTCCCCTTCTTGAAGAAGGGGACAACATTCACCTGCCTCCAATTTTCTGGCACTTCTCCTGTTCTCCAAGAATTCTCAAAAATAATAGCCAGAGGCTCAGAAATTACATCTGCAAACTCTTTTAGAATGCTTGGATGCAATTCATCTGGCCCTAAGGACTTTGCTTCATTTAAAGAAACTAGGTGTTTATATACTACCCCTATGCTGATCCTAGGTTGGAACTTCATACTCTCCTTATATGTTCTTTTTTTGCCACGCTGAACAACGTTTCCCTCAAAAGAGAAGATTGAGGAAAAGTAGGAACTGGGGAAAACCTGCCTAACCACTATGGTCATCTTTGGAGGACCTGCTTTGTGTGCCCTTGGGCCTCGGGTATGGGGTAACCAGGGGCTTCTCAGTTGTGGCCCCAATGCTCTGCAATTCTCTTCTCCCCGGCAGCATTTGTCTGTCCCCTTCTGCTGGTGGGTGAAGACGTTTTTGTTTCATTTGGTGTTGCCTCAGTGATCTCCCCTTCCTGATGAATGTTTTAATTCGTGTTTTACAGGGCTTTTTTTGAGTAGAAACGCACAGGACTGCAGTTCTGGCTGGCTTGGTGTTGGGGGTGTGGCTTAATATGCCAATGAGTTCCTGCTGGGTTTTTTCAACCAAAAAAGCCCTGGTGTTCTATGTATTTTTTAAATTTTTATTTATTGCAAAACAGCGTGTATAAATGGTTCCTGTAAAAACATTCAAACTAACTCAAATAGCTATTTACAAAGTTGTCTAGAAGAAGATCAGGTTATGATACAGTACATTTTTTAGTAAAATATCCTATTCCGTTAGATATGTCACCACCGGGTACCATAAGTCTATAATCTTCTTTCCATATAACATTGGGGGCATGTCTTTGTTTAGGCAAACCGGCTTGCTGAGATTAAAATAGTCCCAAATCCTGTTTCTCCTTGGGTGTTTTCGCACTCACCTTCAGCCGGCGCCGCGACCCTCTTGACGACGGAGGATCTGTGCTGATTTCCCACACGAAGCGCTGGAGCAACCAGAAGAGCCGCCAATTTCCGGCGCGAAGCCCGCTCAAACGTAAATCGCCAAGAAGCAGGAAAACGCTTGAGCGGGCTTCGCGCCGGAAATTGGCGGCTCTTCTGGTTGCTCCAGCGCTTCGTGTGGGAAATCAGCACAGATCCTCCGTCGTCAAGAGGGTCGCGGCGCCGGCTGAAGGTGAGTGCGAAAACACCCCTTATGTTTACAGTCGGAATATTGCGGGAATTCCAGTTGTACGCTAAAAGAGTTCTTGAAGTTGCTAAAAGGATTGATATGATTTCCCTTTTTCTTGTAGGTATCATGGAATGAGTCCAGTTTTCCAAGACGTTCTATGTATTTTCACTCTGTTTTTACTTTGTTTTAATGATACATGTGGGGTTGATTCTCATGGTTTAAAGATCTGACTTTATCAAGCATGTTTTGCTAGTTGGCTTGCTGGCCCTTGAGAGGGCAGAAAGGGAGGGTATCAATTTTGCTACTAAGAGAAATGTTTTGTTTATTTATCTATTTAATTGGACTTATATCCCGCCCTCCCTGACCCTGGCTATTGATGGTGTGGTGACAGATGTCGCTCCCAGATCACCTTCAAATGCGGGTCTACATCAGAAATAAAGCTAAATCAGAGACCGCATTTTATCCTTTCACAGCAGGATTGACACAGTGGCCTCCTCTTGAGTCAAGGCCTCCCCGTAGGCCAAGAGAAGAAGAAGATATTGGATTTATATCCCGCCCTCCACTCCGAAGAGTCTCAGAGCGGCTCACAATCTCCTTTCCCTTCCTCCCCCACAACAGACACCCTGTGAGGTAGATGAAGATACTGGATTTATATCCCGCCCTCCACTCTGAAGAGTCTCAGAGCGGCTCACAATCTCCTTTCCCTTCCTCCCCCACAACAGACACCCTGTGAGGTGGATGAAGATATTGGATTTATATCCCGCCCTCCACTCCGAAGAGTCTCAGAGCGGCTCACAATCTCCTTTCCCTTCCTCCCCACAACAGACACCCTATGAGGTAGATGAAGATATTGGATTTATATCCCACCCTCCACTCCGAAGAGTCTCAGAGCGGCTCACAATCTCCTTTCCCTTCCTCCCCCACAACAGACACCCCGTGAGGTGGATGAAGATATTGGATTTATATCCCGCCCTCCACTCCGAAGAGTCTCAGAGCGGCTCACAATCTCCTTTCCCTTCCTCCCCCACAACAGACACCCCGTGAGGTAGATGAAGATACTGGATTTATATCCCGCCCTGCACTCCGAAGAGTCTCAGAGCGGCTCACAATCTCCTTTCCCTTCCCCCCCACCACAGACACCCTATGAGGTAGATGAAGATATTGGATTTGTATCCCGCCACCCACTCCGAAGAGTCTCAGAGCGGCTCACAATCTCCTTTCCCTTCCTCCCCCACAACAGACACCCTATGAGGTAGATGAAGATATTGGATTTATATCCCACCCTCCACTCCAAAGAGTCTCAGAGCGGCTCACAATCTCCTTTCCCTTCCTCCCCCACAACAGACACCCCGTGAGGTGGATGAAGATATTGGATTTATATCCCGCCCTCCACTCCGAAGAGTCTCAGAGCGGCTCACAATCTCCTTTCCCTTCCTCCCCCACAACAGACACCCCGTGAGGTAGATGAAGATATTGGATTTATATCCCGCCCTCCACTCCGAAGAGTCTCAGAGCGGCTCACAATCTCCTTTCCCTTCCTCCCCCACCACAGACACCCTGTGAGGTAGATGAAGATATTGGATTTATATCCCGCCCTCCACTCCGAAGGGTCTCAGAGCGGCTCACAATCTCCTTTCCCTTCCTCCCCCACAACAGACACCCTGTGAGGTGGGTGGGGCTGGAGAGGGCTCTCACAGCAGCTGCCCTTTCAAGGACAACCTCTGCCAGAGCTATGGCTGACCCAAGGCCATGCTAGCAGGTGCAAGTGTTGGAGTGGGGAATCAAACCCAGTTCTCCCAGATAGGAGTCAGCACACTTAACCACTAAACCAAACTGCCTCGAGAGCCCGGGAGCCGGTGCTGCAAGAAGGAGGAGGCAGAAAGGTGACAGGAGAGATGAATGAGCGGCAGGACCATGAAGGGAGACAGCTAGCAAGTAGGGCTGCCACCTCCAGTCTGGGAAATTCCTGGACATTTGGGGGTGCAGCCTGGGGTGGGTGGCATTTGGGGAGGGGAGGGACTCAGCAGGGCATAATGCCATACAGTCCACCTTGCAAACCAGCCAGATTTCTCTAGGAGAACTGATTTCGATAGTCTGGAGCTGAATTTTAATTCTGGGAGAACTCCAAGTCCTCCCTGGGGGTTGCAACCCTACAGCTCCACATACATACCTTTCCCCTTCCAACTTGCAGACATATTTCACCTCTGGCCCCCAGTCGAAAGCTCCCGGCTCCTTCCTCAGCCACCGCAGCATCTCCTCCCGGCTCTGGTCGGAATAATCTGTGGCAATGATCTCTCGGAAGGACTCGCAGGCCGAGAGAAGCTGGTAGATGGAGGCCCCACTTCCGATATCAATCAGGGTGTCTCCCTTAAGGTCACCTGCATCACATCACACATTTGGGTCACACAAGCTGACCCCACAGAGCTTGTTTTTGCTCAACTGTGCTTCTTGGGGGGCTTGAACGGATCAACACTTCTCCGAGAGCCGCAGGGGAAACTTCCAAGTCAGCAGATGTGCTCTCCCATTAAGGCCATGGCTAGAACTGCCAACTCTTGATCACAAGATGAGAGGCTTGCCAATTCCAGTTTGAAAAATTCATGGGCATTTGATGTTGGAGAGGTTTGGGGCAGGGAAAGATTTCAGTGGTGTATAATGCCAGAGAGTCCACAGCCCAAAGCAGCCCTTTTCTCCAGGGGAGCTGTCCTCTATAGCCTGGAGGTCAGCTGTAATTCAGGGAGATCTCCAGGCCCCACCTGGAGGCTGGCATCCCGAATGGCTGAGGTTAGAGACTGATACCTTCATCTACAGTTTGGAAAGCATTTTAATTCTTTGTGCCAAGTAGGGTTGCCAATCCCCAGGTGGGGGCAGGGGATCCCCCAGTTTGGAGGCCCTCCCCCCACTTCAGGGTCATCAGAAAGCGGGGGGAGGGGAGGGAAATGTCTGCTGGGAACTGTTATTCCCTATGGAGATTTATTCCCATAGAAAATCATGGAGAATTGATCCATGGGTATCTGAGACTCTGGGGGGGGGGAGCTGTTTTTTGGGGTAGATGCACCAAATTTTCAGTATAGCATCTAGTGCCTTCCCCCAAAATACCCACCAAGTTTCAAAACGATTGGACCAGGGGGTCCAATTCTATGAGCCCCAAAAGAAGGTGCCCCTATCCTTCATTATTTCCTATGGAAGGAAGGAATTGAAAAGGTGTGCCGTCCCTTTAAATGTGATGGCCAGAACTCCCTTTGGAGTTCCATTATGCTTGTCACAGCCTTGATCTTGGCTCCACCCCTAATGTCTCCTGGCTCCACCCCCAAAGTCTCCTGGCTCTACCCCCAAAGTCCCCAGATATTTCTTGAATTGGACTTGGCAACCTTAGTGCCAAGTAGCTTCTAGATCTTGTAACACCTGGTCTCGGATTCAGTGGGAGCTCACAGGAACACAGCTCCTGAACCTTTCTGAGAGTTCCACCTCCTTGTCCATTGAATAGTATGTGCAGCTGCATAACAATCCCTGGATGAGCTCCACCACCTACTTTTTTACAAAATAGCTGCTCTGAGCCGCTTCGGCGGGAAAGGCGAGATATAAATTGAAATAAACTGAAACTGAAATTGAAAATGAACCCTGTGTAATACTGTGTGTTTTTCAAGATAGTTAACGGTGCAATCTGATGCCTCCTTTAACAAGTTAGTTTTGGTTAAGGGGTATAGGGCTCACTTCTTCACTAAATTAGGACTGGACTTAAAAGCTGCGGTTCTGTTCCGGCTTCATTTGGGGAGAAAGACAGGTTGGAAATGAAGAAAATCAATGAGCTGAGACTGAGGCCATGTTTCATGAAATCTTCAGAAATCAATAGGAAGTAGGTAGACCCAGAACAGCAGCCGAAATATGTCTTCCCCTGACCACAAGGGCCTTCTGTGGGTTTAATGATCCATTGCATCTTCCCTGGAATGTGCCTGGGTCAGGAGTAGAGGGACTTCCCAGATGTGGATTGGAACTTTGGAGCACAGAGAAAGGGGCTTAGAACTTCTTCCGTGCTGTTTTCCTAATTTGAAATGGCCCGGGGGTGGAGGGCTGTTTGCCCCATGGTGTAGCTCATCAGTATACATGCAGCCCCTAGTGGGGCAGACGGGACTTCTTGCGACACTTTTGGGTCTGGAAGACAGCACAGGAGGGGGTTTTTCTCTGTGTACCACTATCCCAATCTGAATCAGACCCATGCACTTCTGTGCAATGCAGAACCTTAGAAGACCCAAGCTGGGGACATCTCTGAGGGTAGTATATTGTGTAGTTCAGCTTAAAATTAACTATTCCACATGCAGAACCATATCCTGTAGGGTTGCCAGATCTGTGTTGGAAAATGCCTGGAGACCTTGGGGGTGGATCCAGAAGATGGTGGAGTTTGGGGAAGGGAGGGGCCTCAGTATGGTACAATGCCCTTCACAGCAGCCATTTTCTCCAGGGGAGCAGCTCTCTTCCAGCTGGAGAGCACTTGTAAAAGTGGAAGATCCCCAGGCCCCACCTGAAGGCTGGCAACCCTACCATATCCTGCTATTGTATCTCATTTCCTGGTGCCAGATGTCAGTTTGCCCGGAGAAAATGGTCACTTTGGAAGGTGGACTCTCTGGCCTTAGACCCCATTGAAGACCCTCCCCTCCCCGAGCTGCTCCCCCCTCAGGTTCCACCCCAAAATTGCTCAGTAATGACATCACTTTCTGCTATCCGCCCAGAAGGGACATTTCCATGTTACATTGGTTGCCTGTGGCATTCCGGATTCGCTTCAAGGTGCTGGTCATAACCTTTAAAGCCCTATATGGCCTGGGACCTGTCAACCTTTGGGACCGCCTTTCCCCATACGTACCCCAGAAAGCACTATGTTCAGGGTCTCGAAATCTCCTTAAGATCCCTGGACTGAAAGAAGCTCAATTGACCAGCACTAGAGCCAGAGCGTTCTCGGTAACAGCCCCCACTTTGTGGAATGCCCTCCCCGAAAACATCAGGGCCCTGTGGGACCTGCCACGGTTCCGCAGGGCCTGTAAGACCGAATTTTTCAAACTCACCTTTAATGATTAGGGGGAAGTGGCTATTAGAAGAAGAAGAAGAAGAAGAAGAAAATATTGGATTTATATCCCACCCTCCACTCTGAAGAGTCTCAGAGTGGCTCACAATCTCCTTTCCCTTCCTCCCTCACAACAGACACCCTGTGAGGTGGGCGGGGCTGGAGAGGGCTCTTGCAGCAGCTGCCCTTTCAAGGACAATCTCTGCCAGAGCTATGGCTGACCCAAGGCCACTCCAGCAGGTGCAAGTGGAGGAGTGGGGAATCAAATCCGGTACTCCCAGGTAAGAGTCTGCACACTTAACCACTACACCAAACTGGCTCTCCTACACCAAACTGGCTCTCCTACCTTCACATCGACAATCTCACTGAATTAATATAATGCAGGGGTGGCCAACGGTAGCTCTCCAGATGTTTTTTGCCATGCTGGCTAGGGCTGATGGGAGTTGTAGGCAAAAAACATCTGGAGAGCTACCATTGGCCACTCCTGTTATAATGGAAATCAGAAGCTTGCCATCTCGGATTTTTAATATGTATGGAAATGTTTTTTATATATCTAATTTTAATATGTTTGTAAATTGCTAGTGTTTTTAAACCGTTAGCCGCCCTGAGCCTGTCAGGGGAGGGTGGGGTATAAATCTGATAAATAAATAAATAAATGTTGCGCAGCCCCTTCCCTTCTCCCTGTGTCAGCCCCCAAAAGCTCCTGTCTGCAGCCAGCACAGACCTGGAAACCCCTGTCTCCTGCTCACCCATCGACTTTTTTCCACTTCTCACTCTGGCAAACTCAAACACCCCCCCCCCCCCCCACACACACACAAAGTCTGAAAATAAGATTACTAGGATTTGGGAGACCTGGGTGTGGCAACTTGAATCAGAGATGACAGCCCCCGTCTCTTTGTCAGGAGGTATTGGATTGAGGTTACCAGCTGGCCGGGAAACACCAAGTGACTGGTTTGCTCTTCTGCCTTTAGAAGCAAGTAGCTGCAATGGAATTAGCAGGTGATGCATTGTATGGGTAGGGGTGACAGCTGGACACCAGAGAAAGTGTTCTGTCCCTTTATCAGCGTCTTAATGGGACTGTATTTACTGGTTGAGATGAAGTTATTATACCGCCATGCCACAAAAAGCTTCACTTGCCCGCTTCTGAACATAGCAAAAAGATAGAATGTTGGCCACTAGACTAGCTGGCCAGCCTGTTCAGGATGCAGAAGAAGAAGAAGAAGAAGAGAAGAGATCGGATGTATACCCTGCCCTTCACTCAGAGTCTCATAGCGGCTTACAATCGCCTTTCCCTTCCCCTCCCCGCAACAGTCACCCTGTGAAGTTGGTGGGGCTGAGAGAGCTCTGCCAGAAGATTCTCTTGGGCAGAACAGCTCTGAAATGAGTGACCCAAGGTCACTTTGGCAGTTGCATGTGGAGGAGTGGGGAATCAAACCTGGTTCTCCCAGATAACAGTCTGGACACTTCACCACTACACTGAACTGACTCTCTGCAGATCACCTTTCTCTTAATGGCCCAGGGTCTGAGGTCAGCAATGAAGTTGGCAGCCCTGTGCATCACAAACTGGAGTAATCAAAGTAATGGAGATATTTTGTTCTCAGGTTACCAGTGTCACCGGAGCTCACAAACAAACAAAAGTTCTCAAAACTTACCTGAGCGGAAAGCCTTGTGGAGAGCGTTCAGACCAAAGACAAAGAGGGAGCTCATGTCTTTTCTCTCAGGATCAAAGCAATGATACGTTTTCAGGTGATCTTTAGGGACAAAATGCTGGGCGTAGGAGTCTTTCTCAGTGAAGGCCACCTCCATAATACCTGTACACCTGCAAAACCTCTGCACGGTTGGAGTTCTAAGCTTTCCTCTCTCCTGCCTCAGCAGATCTTCTCATCAAACTAATGGTTTCTCCCTCCTCAAGCTGTGTTCTTTTTTGGTCTTCCGTCTTCCAGCTCTCCAATAGTTACCTTCCCTAAAGTCCTTCCTTCTCAATTTTAAACTAAATTTAATTCTAAAAGAACAGGGAAGACAATCCTGTCTCTATAAATTTGGATGACTCTAGCTGAGGGGCTTTCTGGCTCCAGCACCCTCCTGTAAGTGCAAGGGCTGGGCTATGTAGGCTGACAACCATGCCAGGGGGGCAGTCCGGAGAGGTGGGGCCCTGGAATTCCATCTAATGATTCTCTCCTCCATTGTCACAAACCTGGCTTTGCTCCTCCAGTCTCATCTATAGCAAGCTGGTTTTGATCACCCAGTTCTCCATCCTTTTTTTCTTAATCATTGGGTTTCTATATGGTGGAGCCATTTTAGATGTCTTGAACCCCTGGGAAAGGGCTGAAACAATGCAGTGGTTACATAACTATCCAGCCCAAGAGAGGCTCGCAGGAACTTGTGTGGTCAATGAGCCCTAAATTAAAAAGCCAAGGGCCAGATGCCAGCAGATGCGCCATACCTCTTTCTGTCAATCTCACAGGCATATTTCGCCACCAAGCTTCAATCAAAAGCTCCTGGTTCCTTCTTCAGCCAGCGCCGCACTTCTTCCCAGTTCTCGTCGGTATAATCTGTGGCATAATCTCTGCCCGTGAGTCTCGGAAGGACTCACAGGCAGAGAGGAACTGGCAGAGGTGGGTCCATTTCCAGTTCTACATCACATGTTTGGTCACACTAACTGACACCCCCCCCCAAAAAAAAACCCCCAACTTGTGGGCTTTCTGCAGCTCTCATGTGGGTATGGATACCTAGAATAAAGTTAGAGCCCAATGGCACCTTTAAGATCAACAAAGTCTGAGGTGACTCAGCTGGGTTGGAGGAAGATGCTTGTAGCTGGGACAGAACTGCTGGTGAAGTGAGTGTTAATTTTGCTTTCCCAATACTGCTGGGGAGCATTACCTAGGGTTGCTGTGTGAGAGAGGTGTGTGAGTGCTTGGAGCCTGCTGGAGAGGGCCCTTGGCCTGTGTGTTAGTCAAACTGCCTTTAGAATGAATTTGAGGGATTTAGTTAGGTGGGCAAGATGGCAAAAATAGGGTCGATGACCTATGTGTACCAGGGTCGGGTTTCTCAGGAGCCCCTTTAGTCAATGATGAGAGATTATGTTTAAAGTAAATTATATTTTATTGGAAAAAAATTCAAGCATACAAGATAAAACACACACATACAGTGCACTTAGTTCAGAACTAGGAAATATAGGCATGAAAGGATAGAGATTTTGCAGTATCAGGAGATATTGTTTTGGTGTTATGCTTTACCTATCCTGGAGAACATCAGGGAGTTAGCAACATGAAAAGGAGATGTGGAAACGACCAGTGTTCCAAGTGGAATTAACCCAAACTGATCAGGGATGGGGGTGACTTCCTTCTGCAAGGTAACGGTCAGGAAAAAGCCACAGCTGATGATATTGGATTTGGATTTGTATCCTGCTCTTCACTCTGAATCTCAGAGTCTCAGAGCGTCTCACAATCTCCTTTACCTCCCCTTCCCTTCAACAAACAGATGGGGGTGACAGAAGCTGCCCTTTCAAGGACAGCTGTGTGAGAGCTATGGCTGACCCAAGGCCATTCCAGCAGCTGCAAGTGGAGGAGGGGAGAATAAAACCCAGTTCTCCCAGATAAGAGTTCACACACTTAACCACTGTACCAAATTGGCCCCTTAAATAGCCAGTTTCAAAACCTGAGCCAGGGTCCAGTGAATGGATTACCTAACTGGTTGATGGTTCCCAGGAGTTTGACAAAGACATCCAGGGTGAGATGAATGCTTCTCTGAGTAGAAAACATTCATTAAATAAAAGAAACTGGAGTGCGTGATTTAGGGTCTAATGCAGGTGTAAAGTACTGGGGTCGACGCAGTAAGAGACCAGAGGCGGAGAGTGATTTCAGCAAGCTTTACTTCAGGAACACCAACACAGACTGAGCTCTATTCAAACCTCCCGCTCCTTTATACAATTCTTGCCCCCTTCTGATTGGACCTTAACTATGTACATGGATTGGCTATTTACAGAGGCCTAAGGGCCTATCAGGGTACAGTATGAGCCTAGATGTTGATTGGCTACTTATGTTTCAATCCTTCCCGATTGGGCACGCTTAGGCCTTCTCTGGAACCCTGGTGTGGAGTACAAGCTTGGCTTGTTCAGCTTCCCTCCAAAAGTAACAGTTCCCTCCAAAAGTAACAGTTCTCCATTTGAACCTAGGACACAACAGCAGGTGAGTCAAACATGAGGTTTGAGGGCTGGATCAGGCCCCCAAAGGGCTCCTATCAGGCCCATGAGCAACTCACTGTCATCTGCTTCCTTCTCTTTTTTTCTTGCTTCCTTCTGCATCACAGCTTGCTTTGCCAGGCTTGTTCAATTGCACAGGAGCTACAGAGCAAAGCCCCCCCTTTTTTTCCCATTTGGCTGCTCAGCTCATGAAGCAACTTATGTCCAAAACCTCACAATGCCCAGCCATTTCAAGCTTTCCCTTGAGTCTTAAGAACATAAGAGAAGCCATGTTGGATCTGGCCAATGGCCCATCTAGTCCAACACTCTGTGTCACACAGTGGCCAAAAAAATTATATATACACACACACACAAATATATATATATATACACACACTGTGACTAATAGCCACTGATGGACTTCTGCTCCATATTTTTATCTAACCACCTCTTGAAGCTGTCTATGCTTATAGCCACCACCACCTCCTGTAGCAGTGAATTCCACATGTTAATCACCCTTTGGGTGAAGAAGTACTTCCTTTTATCTGTTCTAACCTGACTGCTCAGCAATTTCATTGAATGTCCATGAGTTCTTGTATTGTGAGAAAGGGAGAAAAGTACTTCTTTCTCTACTTTCTCCATCCCATGCATTATCTTGTCAACCTCTATCATGTCATCCCGCAGTTGACGTTTCTCCAAGCTAAAGAGCCCCAAGGGTTTTAACCTTTCTTCATAGGGAAAGTGTTCCAACCCTTTAAACATTCTAGTTGCCCTTTTCTGGACTTTTTCCAATGCTATAATATCCTTTTTGAGGTGCGGTGACCAGAATTGCACACAGTATTCCAAATGAGACCACACCATTGATTTATACAGGGCATTATGATACTGGCTGATTTGTTATCAATTCCCTTCCTAATAATTCCCAGCATGGTGTTGGCCTTTTTTATTGCAATCCCACACTGTCTTGACATTTTCAGTGAGTTATCTACCATGACCTTAAGATCTCTCTCTTGGTCAGTCTCTGCCACTTCACACCCCATCAACTTGAATTTGTAGCTGGGATTCTTGGCCCCAATGTGCATTACTTTGCACTTGGCCACATTGAACCTCATCTGCCACGTTGCCACCCACTCACCCAGCCTCACCAGATTCCTTTGGAGTGCCTCACAATCCTCTCTGGTTCTCACCACCCTGAACAATTTAGTGTCATCTGCAAACTTAGCCACTTCACTGCTCATTCCCAACTCCAAATCATTTACGAACAAGTTAAAGAGCATGGGACCCAGTACTGAGCCCTGAGGGACCCCACTGCTTACCGTCCTCCACTTGCCCATTTATACTCACTCTCTGCTCAAAGCATTGATCATGAGACTTCTGTAACGAATATCAATAAATCAGAAGTAGGTTTGCAGCTTATACAAATACACACCTGAACGGCATACTCAGGATTGCTACAGCACCAACATTGTCTCCAGATTTTGATGCAGTAATTCAGAGCAAGAGGTGTCAGTTATCGGAAACTGTTAAATAAACGAAATATTGCAAGAGTGCTAATCCTTTAAGCATGTTTTAAGTTTTTTTTTTTTTAAAAAAAAATCTCTGTGTTTGTCTTTGTCCTTTATATTTTCACCACCTGGCATTACATTTCATGACACACATAGCCCAACAAGGTCTCATTTATGTCAGATCTGGCCCTCATAACAAGTGAGTTCAAGAGCCCTGGTCCAATGGTTGTTTTTGTAACACCTCTTGTGGAAACAAAGGAATCAAGAAGAGGGGAGATGGGTGGCAGGAACTGGAAGATTCTCCCAACAATGTTCTATTGACAGAAGTGATTATCTGGATAGGCGTCAGGAAGATTCTATTGTTTGCCGTTAAGCTCTGTTGAAGTTGTTCTGTCTTACATCTGGCAATCAGCATCTACATAACTAAGACTTGTGCAATACTCTGGAATGCAAGAGTGATGTAGAAACAGCTATCAGAAGAACGCTGTAGAATGCTGCAGGAAAATATGTTGTCTTTTAAAACCTTCTCCAGGAGCATGGCTTCCCCTAGGTCTATTGCTGGACTTGTCTCCATGAAGACAAACATTGCAAGCACTGGCAATGGGGACTCACTGGGCATCCTGGGGGTACAGCATAGTACCAGGCTCTTGTAGTTTCTATGCTGCGGCAGGACTTGGCTGGCTTTGCATCATGACAGTCCATGAGGGCCACAGGTCCAAAGGCTAGTATGGCAAGAGTGCCAGTCTGCATACTGTCTAGGAGGGCTATCTGCCCAAAAGATAACTTGACATGAGTGCCAGTAGGTATAAAGTCCACAGTTAAATGTTTGGGTTTTTTTTCCTTCCTGGAAATTTATGGCTGTCTGCTAACATGGGGCTCATAGCCTGGGGATTTAGCCTGGGGGTTCTGTAAGAAAGTGAGAAGTTCCTCACAAGTAGTATCAAGAAGCAGTTTGGCAGTGGAATTTACCGGGAAGTAAAGATAAAGAGAACTGATTTTGAAATGGCTTGAATTTAGCATGGCTAGTGAAGAAGCTGAGGCAGTGATGTGTAAACTCTGTGGGAAGTTTGTATTTTTACCTAAGGTAACAGCAGTTACAAGCAACCCCGTGGCACAGAGTGTAAAGCTGCAATACTGCAATCCTAAACTCTGCTCGTGCCCTGAGTTCAATCCCAGCGGAAGCTGGGTTCAAGTAGCTGGCTCAAGGTTGGCTCAGCCTTCCATCCTTCTGAGGTCAGTAAAATGAGTACCCAGCTTGCTGGGGGGAAAGCGTAGATGACTGGGGAAGGCAATGGCAAACCACCCCGCAAAAAGTCTGTGAAAATGTTGTGATGCGACATCACCTCAGAGTCGGAAACGACTGGTACTTGCACAGGGGACTACCTTTACCTTTTTACAGCAATTACACTTGAAGCAAATGGAAGTTGGTAGCCCTTCAGGAGGAGAAAATACAGGGACTGGAGGCACGCTTGTCCACACAACAGTGTAAAAAAGAAGGTGAGAATGTCAAGAATGTTTCTCGCCACGAGAACACCCATTTTGAATTAACCTGATGTAACCATGATGATTTGCCTTCTTGCTTTGTTCAGAGGGCTTGCTAGCTTGCTAATCTACTGCGTCATGTCTGTAACAATGCACAAGTAACCTCCCACCCTTGGAGTGTGGAACAAGTTACCGCCAAGGTCAAACCCAGAGACTTTTGCTTTTGAGAATAACCTGCTGCCACACAGCAGGAGCTTAGCAGGGCCTTCTACTGGCTGCCACCACTCTGGTAAGGGTCTGTATAGAGGGCCCAGAGCACCAATCACCCTTGTCTTCCTTATTAAGAAATACCTCTTAACTGTGACCAAGGAGATGTGAGAACCCAGTTGGTATAACAACAAAAAGTGTATTATTAGTGCTCTAAAAACGATACGTGGCTGATAACGATTTAGTGAACATGAAGCGGTAAATGTTGGTGCAAAGAAACGAAAGCCCTGATGTGTTTAGCTATACGGTCCCTACTCGAATACCAAAACTCACCCCCCTTGGGTAAGGGATCTTTTCCTGCTGCCTGTTCCAGAAGCAGGAGGAGCTGGAAGTTCTAATACAGGAAGGAAACTATGACCTAATAGGCCTTACTGAAACTTGGTGGGAAGACGCTCACAACTGGAATATTAGGATTCAGGGGTACAGCTTATTGAAAAGCGACAGACAAACATTTTGTTTTACACGTTGCAGCTCATATACAGAGTCATAGGTAGAGAGAGATGCATAGAACTCACATAAAGATATTTTAAGCATCTTTTAAAATACGTTTTATATTTTGAAAAACAAGATAGTGATCTATGAGGGATACAAAAGGAAAGAAAGGTTATAAAACATATATCAGAAGTTAATACATTGTGGGATATATTAGTAATAAGGCCTGTTGTGGGCTTCCCAACCCCCCCGCCCTGGCGGGGGACTCTTGGGTTCGCAGCATCATCTCACGCTCTTTAAAAATCGGGAAGCGGGGGGGGGGAGAACATACGGGTAGGCTTCATATTGTTGTAGAGCTCCTGAGTCGTTTGTAAAATGTGTGCCCCTTTAAGGCTGGGCAGGAAGCAGGAAACAGGAAGGGCTACGAAGAACAGCCCCTCCCTTTTTTTCCTTTCGTTTTCACAGCAAGTAGAGTTCTCCGGAAGAAGATCTAGTAAGTATTTGTGTGTGAGAGAGAGGGAGGGGGCAGGGAATTCCCTGGTTTGGAGGCGGGGAGGGAAATATCTACTGGGCACTCTATTATTCCCTATGGAGAACGATTCCCATAGGGAATAATAGGGAATTGATCCGCAGGTATTGGGGGGGGCTATTTTTTGAGGTAGAGCCAGCACATTTTTAGTATAACATCTAGTGCCTCTCCCCAAAATACCCCCCAAGTTTCAAAACGATTGGACCAGAGGGTCCAATTCTATGAGCCCCAAAAGATGGTGCCCTTATCCTTAATTATTCCCTATGGAATAAAGGCATTTAAAAAGGTGTGCTGTCCCTTTAAATGTGATGGCCAGAACTCCCTTGGAGTTCAATTATGCTTGTCACATCCTTGTTCCTGGCTCCACCCCCAATGTCTCCTGGCTCCACCCAAAAAGTCTCCTGGCTCCGCCCCCAAAGTCCCCAGATTTTTCTTTAATTGGACTTGGCAACCCTAGCCTGTTGCGGGGAGAAATACAACGGGTTTTAGAAATTTGCTGTGGGTGAGTGTCATGGTCTTGAAGGGGGAGCTTGGGAGGGAAGGGAAAGACAGAGGGAGGAAAGATATATCAAGAAGGCAGCTGTTGGGAAGGGGAAAAAAGGCCAACGCCATGCTGGGAATTATTAGGAAAGGAATTGAAATCAAATCAGCCAGTATCATAATGCCCCTGTAGAAATCGATGGTGCGGTCTCATCTGGAATACTGTGTGCAATTCTGGTCACTGCACCTCAAAAAGCATATTATAGCATAGGAAAAAGTGCAGAAAAGGGCAACTAGAATGATTAAAGGGTTGGAACACTTTCCCTATGAAGAAAGGTTAAAACACTTGGGGCTCTTTAGCTTGGAGAAACGTCGACTGCGGGGTGACATGATAGAGGTTTACAAGATAATGCATGGGATGGAGAAAGTAGAGAAAGAAGTCCTTTTCTCCCTTTCTCACAATAAAAGAACTCGTGAGCATTCAATGAATTTGCTGAGCAGTCAGGTTAGAACGGATAGAAGGAAGTATGGTACTTCTTCACCCAAAGGGTGATTAACATGTGGAATTCACTGCCACAGGAAGTGGTGGCGGCCACAAGCATAGCCAGCTTCAAGAGGGGGTTTAGATAAAAATATGGAGCAGAGATCCATCAGTGGCTATTAGCCACTCTTTGTGTGTGTGTGTGTGTGTATTGGCCACTGTGTGATACAGAGTGTTGGACTGGATGGGCCATTGGCCTGATCCAACATGGCTTCTCTTATGTTCTTATGTAGAAAGTGGGGGCATATGGGGTAGGTTATCGGAGAAGACCTCACTTGGAGATTGGCAAAAATGGTTCCCCAGGAGAAAATGGCTTTTTTTTAAAGATAACAAGTTCTATTAATTTTTTTCTACATATTACAAACAATAAGGGAAAGAGTTGTGGGATATAGGATAGGACAAGAGCATTATAAGTTCTACATATAATTATCTTTTCTCTTAAAATCATAACCAGTAAGTCTTAATCATGTCATTATAAATTTTGCACACATTTGCAATATTTAGTAAAACATCTCTATCTCAAGTTCTAATATTTCTTCTGGATCGCCAACACTTTTTCAGACAATATATGTTTTATTTCTGTTACAGACTTTATATTATAAAATCTAGGCATACTGGTCCTTAAAAATAATTCAACAATAAAGTATTACTTCTTTTCTCTAAGTCTAATAAACCATATTCTTATCTTGATTGTATTAACTCAATATATTTCTGATTTTAAACTATTTACCAAATCTCTTCAACAAGCTATGCACATTCTACAAATAACTCCAGAAGTATCTCAAAGATAATTTTTTTTCAATAAATCTATTACATACCTATCTCCCAATAAGTTTAAACTTCCTCCACATTTAATTTTAGTACCTTTTATCACCAAGATTTCAATCCATCATTTATTTCTTAACCCTACAATTTTAATCCCAGCCTTTTCCCAATCATACCTCTAAAAATTCCAGATTTCTTCCTTTCTACCACTCCAACAATTCTACCGCAACAATATCTTTATTATTCATTACTTTCTTATTTTTAACCACCCTTTTATATATTTTCTCCTCGCCACCAGCTAAATAATCTAAATAAACCCCTCCCAATATCACAATCTTTTCTTTCTTTCCCCAAACTGTCCAGTTTTTAACCAATGCTTACAAATTTTTAACTACATCTCTAATAATCCATTTCTCACAAAGTCAAAGAGTATATTAATTTCTTCTCCATTTCTGACATTTCAAAATTTATTCATCTCTTTCTTTTTTCTTTTTAAAGATCTTCCAATTTTTAGCCAGTTCTGATAACATACGTCTGTCAAAATTTTCTGGGCCGTTGTGTTTCTTTTCCTCTTCCACAGCTGCTGTGCACCCCTGTGTTTGTTTCACTCCAACTGCTGCTACAGGCTGTTGGACTTCCATTTCCTCTCTTTCATCATCGTTTGATGTGCTGGCATCATCTTCTCCTTTCTGTTCTGTTTTTGGTTTCTGGGGGGTGGGGGGGGGGGGGGGGGGGGGGGGGGGGGGGGGGGTGGGGGGGGGGGGAGGGGGGGGGGGGGGCCTAAAACCACCGACTCCGTTTTAAAATGATTCTCATATTGCTGGGCTGCTTCTATTCCCATCATCTCTGTCTTCTGGTCTCCTGATATTATCTGGTTTGTTGCATCCTGTGGCTCATTTATACTTTCAGTATTATTGCTAGCTGTCGGGTCACGCATCAGATTGAGGCACTCATGCAAAGACTTTTGCAGAGCTTGCATCCCATTCATGAAATTGTCCCGAAAAATTTCTAAAGCCACATTTATATCCCAATCCAATTCTACCTTCGACCCCATCATGTCCATTCAATATTAAAAAAAAGAGCTTTGAAAGTTTATAACAATCAAAGGACCTTCTGCCAATTCTTCTCTTTTACAATATTTCCACCTTTCACTTTTATTTCAGTTTAAGTCTTTTAAAAGCGGCCCCGTGGCGCAGAGTGGTAAACAGCAGTACTGCAGCACTGTGATCTGAACTCTCTGCTCATGACCTGAGTTTGATTCTGGCGGAAGCTGGGTTCAAGTAGCCAGCTCCAGGTTGACTCAGCCTTCCATCCTTCCGACGTCAGTCAAATGAGTGCCCAGCTTGCTGAGGGGAAAGTGTAAAAGACTGGGGAAGGCAATGACAAACCACCCTATAAAAAGTCTGCCATGAAAACGTTGTGAAAGCAACATCACCCCAGAGTCGGAAATGACTGGTGCTTGCACAGGGGACCTTTCCTTCTCACTTGGAGTGTGGCCCTGTGGCGCAGAGTGGTAAAGCAGCAGTACTGCAGCACTGTGATCTGAACTCTCTGCTCGTGACCTGAGTTCTATCCCAGCGAAAGCTGGTTCAGGTAGCCAGCCCAAGGTTGACTCAGCCTTCCATCCTTCCGAGGTCGGTCAAAAGAGTCCCCAGCTTGCTGGGGGGGGGAAGTGTAAAAGACTGGGGAAGGCAATGGCAAACCACCCCGTAAAAAGTCTGCTGTGAAAACATTGTGAAAGCAACATCACTCCAGAGTTGGAAACGACTGGTGCTTGCACAGGAGACCTTTCCTTTTAAGTCTATAAATCAGTCCACTTTATATTCTCCAATCAAAATCCAATGTTCCACTTTATTTTTCCTCCAGTCACCAAAAAAGATTTTTATTTTTCTTCAACCTCAACCCCATTTTTAGACTTTTAAGTCTTTTAACACTGAAAGGGGGAGGGGGGTTGAGGGGGACTAATGATGTCACTCCTCCTCTATTTTTCTTCACTTTTCTCCTGATTCAAAACAGCTAATGGAGTTTTCTTTCTTCCAAAAAGACAAACACTTCAGTGACTTACTTGTAGATGTTTCATTCAATGTAGAATATCACTATTTAATCTTCATTGCTCTTGGACTAACGAGCGGTTCATTTCTAATGCCATTACAAAAATGGCAACCGTGCGGTGGAGCCGGAGGCAAAGAAAGTGCTACGAATCCCGCACCTGTTGGAAGTCTACACCACCATCGCACCTCTTGGTGCCAGAGATCCTTACCGGGTCTCTGGTGGAGCCCCTCTGTTCACGCGGTTCAGAAGAGCTGCTGGGAGGCACTCGGCAAGCTGTTTCTGACCCTGAATCTCACATGACCCAGAAGTTGGAAATGGCTTGTTTGAAGGGTGGAGTCTATAGCATTGTACCTGTCTGAGGCTCCACCCCTCTTCAAACCACACCCTCTTCAGGCTCCATCCCTCAGACCTCTAGGAATTTCCCGACATGGAGTTGGCAACCATATCACATTCTCAGCCAGCCATCAACCTACCTTGATCTGCTCCTCTGACTTCAGCTTTCAAACTCCTCCCCACTCCCTGTAGGCTTCACCTAGGAAAAGGACAGTCTTTCTCCACGGTGGGAGAGGGGGGGACCAAAGCAGCTTACATCATTGTCCTCCCCCCTGCTGATCTGCACAACAATCCTGTGAGGCGGGTTAGTCTGAAAGTCTGTCCAAAGTCATCTAAAATCACCCATTCAGCTTTCAAAGCAAGAAGATGGGTCTGGCAGACCCTGCCCTGAAGTGCTAACTCCTGTGCTGTCATAGGGGGGCTGCTGCTGAACAGTAGCAAGCACCAGGTCGAGGGTAGCCAACCTCCAGGTGGAGGAGGAAGAAGTGGAAGGAGGAGGAGGAGAGGAGAAGGAGAAGAGCGAGAGGAAGAAGAAGTGGAAGGAGGAAGAGGAAGAAGAAGTGGAAGGAGGAAGAGGGGGAGGAAGTGGAAGGAGGAGGAGGAGAGGAGAAGGAGAAGAGGGAGAGGAAGAAGAAATGGAAGGAGGAAGAGGGGGAGGAAGTGGAAGGAGGAGGAAGAGAGGAGAAGAGGGAGAGGAAGAAGAAGAAGAAGTGGAAGGAGGAAGAGGAAGAAGTGGAAGGAGGAAGAGGGGGAGGAAGTGGAAGGAGGAGGAAGAGAGGAGAAGAGGGAGAGGAAGAAGAAGAAGAAGTGGAAGGAGGAAGAGGGGGAGGAAGTGGAAGGAGGAGGAGGAGAGGAGAAGGAGAAGAGGGAGAGGAAGAAGAAATGGAAGGAGGTAGAGGGGGAGGAAGTGGAAGGAGGAGGAAGAGAGGAGAAGAGGGAGAGGAAGAAGAAGAAGAAGTGGAAGGAGGAAGAGGAAGAAGTGGAAGGAGGAAGAGGGGGAGGAAGTGGAAGGAGGAGGAAGAGAGGAGAAGAGGGAGAGGAAGAAGAAGAAGAAGTGGAAGGAGGAAGAGGAAGAAGTGGAAGGAGGAAGAGGGGGAGGAAGTGGAAGGAGGAGGAGGAGAGGAGAAGGAGAAGAGGGAGAGGAAGAAGAGGAATAGGAGGAAGAAGGAGAAGAGGAGGAAAAAGAAGTGGCTTACAATTTCCTTTCCCTCCCCCCCACAACTGACACCCTGTGAGGTGGGAGGGGCTGAGAGAGCTCTTACAGCAGCTACCCTTTCAGGAACAACTACTATGAGAGTTATGGCTGACCCAAGGCCATTCCAGCAGGTCCAAGTGGAGGATCGGAGAATCAAACCCCGTTCTCCCAGAAAGGAGTCTGCGCACTGAACCGCTACGCCAAAGTGGCTCTCAGCAGACACTGCTCTTAGAGTATTACGTATGTTCAGTTTTGGGTGCCACAAAGTTGGTTCCTTCCATCTCTATGATTCTAAGTGTTGCTTGAATGGCGTTAATCAAGGATAATGAGTGAAGGGGAAGTCGGTCTTGAGTGCTGAGTGTATCAATAGAATCTGGATGGCTCTCCACTTCCAAAACCCTGCTGTCTGCAAGCTCCTTCCTCAACTCCCCAGACCTTGCCCAGAAAGAGGAACAGGAGTGGGACAGAGGAGGAGGAGCAGGAAGAAGAAGACCACGCTCTGGAGGTGGCAAGGAACGTCTTCAAGTGCCATCAGTTCAGTGCTGGCAGAACCGGGGGCAGGGGGCTTCCTTCCCTCCCTCCTTCCACGGAAGAATCACCAGTGGCAGCCCCCACCCCCAATTGCCCTTGTGTCCGTGCTGCAGACCAGCTAGAAGAGACAATAGATCCTCTTGAGCATTTCCCCAAAGAGCACAGAAATTACTGGAAGATCTGTGGGGAGAAACTCCCCCAGGCTGAGCTCTTTAGAGGCTCACAGCAGTTTCTTTCCCAAATATTTTAAAGCATGGCTTAACTGGCTGGTGGCTTGGTTTGTGAGGAAGGTGGGTTAATAATATCTAATTTCACATGGCGACGTGTGCCCCACTAAATAAAAAATCCTGGCTACGACCCTGAATTCCAGCCATTTACGAGATGCCCATCGACATTTTCGTGCAACCAGAACACAGGACCCCTTCCCATCATGCAACGCCTTTGGGAGGCTGACCTTGGTCACGTCCAGCCACTCAATAACAAAGCCAGCCTCTTTCACAGCTTCTTCTACAGATTCCTGATCCAAGTAGAGGCAAGAGAACTTGTGCTGGCCAACCACATAATAAGTTTCTTCCACGATGACCAATAAGACTAAATGCTCTCCGGGTTTTACGAGGGAGCTGATGTTCTTCAGGCCGGCCGAGCGGTAGGTGGGCAGGTCTTTGCAAGCTGCTTCTAAGCACAAGGTGGAGAGTGGACAGTCGGCTGGAGGGAGAGAGAGCAGGGCCAGAGTGTTGGACTGGGTCACATCGCGCTTCAGGAATTGTTTGATGGTTCTTCAGACCTTTCCCTCCTTTTGGGTCCATTTTTCCCTGGAACAGAATAAAAGATGAATGAGACAAGCTCTCTGCCCTAAACCTCCATCAGATGTCCTTCCACATCCTTGACTTCCATTAGAGGTTGTTGAGAGCCAGTGTGATGTAGTGGTTAGGAGAGGTGGACTCCAATCTGGAGAACTGGGTTTAGGGTTGCCAAGTCCAATTCAAGAAATATCTGGGGACTTTGGGGGTGGAGCCAGGAGACATTAGGGGTGGAGCCAAGATCAAGGCTGTGACAAGCATAACTGAACTCCAAAGGGGAGTTCTGGCCATCACATTTAAAGGGACGGCACACCTTTTCAATTCCTTCCTTCCATAGGAAATCATGAAGGATAGGGGCACCTTCTTTTGGGGCTCATAGAATTGGACCCCCTGGTCCAATCTTTTTGAAACTTGGGGGGTATTTTGGGGAGAGGCACTAGATTCTGTACTGAAAATTTGGTGCCTCTAACCCAAAAAACAGCCCCCCCCAGAGCCCCAGGTACCCGCAGATCAATTCTCTGTGATTTTCTATGGGAATAAATTTCCATAGGGAATAACAGAATTCCCAGCAGACATTTCCCTCCCCTCCCCCCGCTTTCTGATGACCCTGAAGCGGGGGGAGGGTCTCCAAACTGGGTAATCCCCTGCCCGCATCTGGGGATTGGCAACCCTAGTTGTACTTTTGGGAGATCTCTAGGCCCCACTTGGAGGCTGGGAACCATATTGCCTGAGATTAGAGAGAGAGAGACTGATCTACAGCGGGAACTCCTTTTTATATTAGGCCATACAGCTAGGGTTGCCAAGTCTGACTCAAGAAATATCTGGGTTCTTTGGGGGTGGAGCCCGGAGACTTTGGGGGTGGAGCCAGGAGCAAGGTTGTGACAAGGAGGATTGAACTCCGGAGGGAGTTCTGGCATCACATTTAAAGGGACCACACTCCTTTTAAATGCCTTTCCTCCATTTGGAATAATGAAGGATAAGGGCACCTTCTTTTGGGGCTCATAGAACTGGACCCCCCAGTCCAATCTTTTTGAAACTTGGGGGGTGTTTTGAGGAGAGTAGCCAGATGCCATGCTGAAAACTAGGTGCCTCTAAATTAAAAAAAACAGCCCTCCCCAGAGCCTCAGATACCCATGAATCAATTTTCCATTATACCCTATGGAAGTGGTCTCCATAGGGAATAATGGAGTGCCCTGCAGAGATTTCCTCTCCTCCCCCACAGCAGAGATTTCCTCTCCCCCCCCCCAAACACTTTCTGATGACCCTGAAGTGGGGGGAGGACCTCCAAACCAGGGGATGCCCTGCCCCCACTTGGGGATTAGTTATCAACGCAAAACTGGAAAATAATGAAGAAACCGTTGCTAAGGTAACGATGCTGAAAAACTCATGTGCAATTCTTAAAGCTCAAGCAGCAAACTTTAGAGCAAAGCTCTTGAGAAAGTTCTATATATTATTATTAAAGTTAGTCGCAATAACAATTCCTACAGCGAATCACACAATTTAATCAAATACATTACTTGCAAAATTCGCGGTTCATTCAACATTAGTAGTCCATTCCTGTGGGCATGTCAAGTGCTTACCAATGGATCGCTGTGTCAAGAATTTTTCTCCAAGCGCAGTGCTGTGTGAGTGATCCTTTGGTAAGCTAATGAGGGGAAGTGCCTTTTCGATAAAGGGTCGGTCAGAAACGGGAATCCATGTGCGTTCCCGTCAGAGGCTCTTTCTGCACCCACTTGTGCTTTGAAATTTCATTGGAGGCGAGAAGCCTTCAGTTCGGCTATTTTAAGAAATGAAAAAAGAACTTTTCAAAGATTGTGTGAGTTATGACCGTGACGGAATCATTGTGAGCACGAGCACTTTAATTCACTGCATTGGAGCAGAAAGTTTGTCTTGGAAGTTTTGGAAGCTGGAAATTGACAGGAATGGACCACTAGTGTTGAATGAACTGATTTTTGCAAGTAATGCATTTGATTAAAAACCTCCAAGGAAGGAGAACCCACCACCTCCCAAGGAAGCCTGTTCCACTTTTCTTCCTAATGTTGAGCTGGAAACTCTTTTGATTTAATTTCAACCCGTTGGTTCTGGTCCTACCTTCTGGGGTAACAGAAAACAATAATACACCATCCTCTATATGACAGCCCTTCAAATAATTGAAGATGGTGATCCTATCACCTCTCAGCCGCCTCCTCTCCAGGCTAAACATCCCCAGCTCCTTCAACCTTTCCTCATAGGACTTGTCTCCGGACCCCTGACCATCTTCGTTGCCCTTCTCTTGACATGTTTCAGCTTGTCTAGATCCTTCTTAAATTGTAGTGCCAAAACTGAACAAAAATTGTGGTGCCCAAAACTAACCAGAACAGAGTAATGTGATACCATCACTTCTCATGATCTGGACACTACACTTTTGTTGGTACAGCCCAAAATTGCATTGGCCTTTTTAGCTGCCGCATCACATTGCTCTCATGTACAGTCCACTAAGACCCCCAGATCCTTTCAGAGGGTGGCCAGGTTGGTCTTCAGTAGAACAGCTGTAATGCATCCAGTTGCATGCTTAGAGGACCGACAAGATTTCGAGGAGAAAAGCTTTTGAGACAAAGGGAGCTTTGATTATCAAAAGCTTGGCGGTGGGAAGTGGCCTCAAGTCACAACTGACTTATGATGATCTCACAAGCTTTTCAAGTCAAGGGACATCCACAGATGGTTTGCTATTGCCTGCCTCTGTATCATGACCCTGGTATTCCTTGGAGGTCTCCCACCCAAATACTCTTCAGGGCTGACATCTCTTTGCCTCCAAGATATCTGATGAGCTCAGGCTAACCTGGGCCATCCAAGTCAGAGCTATCCAAAAGTTGGTATTTCAATTAAAGCAGTGGTATTTCAATTAAAAGTGGTATTTCAATTAAAAGATTCAAATTGGATACAAATGCTCAGTTTATTAAAGATTTCAGGTTTTCACGGCTGGTAACATCATTAGGGTTTGTAGAATCTTTCGGGATCAAGTGCCATGTTCTACTCGAGAAAGTTTTCCTTCCAGACGTTTCGTTCTCAGCTGCGGAGAACATCCTCAGTGGCGTTGCAGCCGGAGCAGGCGCTCTGACCTTCTTGGCTCAGTTTATTGATAATCCAAAGCTTACTCAAGGTACAAAACCTTGAGAGTGATGCAGAGAGTTTCACGTTTATTTAAGTTTATATCCCGCCCTTCCCACCGAGGTGGCTCAGGGCGGCTCACAACACATAAAAAAAAACTAACGTATTTGAGTTTAAAACATCTTACAGTTAAAACAATAAAATAATAAAACGGATAATAAAACATATAGCGGCGGTCTATCAAAACTACACTCAGCTTCCAGTGCCAGTTAATTATAAGCCAGCCGGAAGCGGGCTGTCTTACAGGCCCTGCGGAACTGGGCAAGGTTAGGTCGCATGCTTAGAGAGACAGAAAGCATAGTGTTTTGAAGCATACTTCAAAGACAAAGATTGAGATGACAACAGCTCATAGCATGTACGTGTGAATTGCTACAATCCCCAGGTGGGGGCAGGGGATCCCCCGGTTTGGAGACCCCCCCCCCTCCAGGGTCCTCAGGAAGCAGGGGGAGGGGAGGGAAATGTCTGCTGGGAACTCTATTATTCCCTATGGAGATTTATTCCCATAGAAAATCATGGAGAATTGATCCGTGGGTATTTGGGGCTCTGGGGGGGCTGTTTTTTGGGGTAGGGGCACCAAATTTTCAGTATAGCATCTAGTGCTTCTCCCCAAAGTACCCCCCAAGTTTCAAAAAGATTGGACCAGGGGGTCCAATTCTATGAGCCCCAAAAGAAGGTGCCCCTATCCTTCATTATTTCCTATGGAAGGAAGGAATTGAAAAGGTGTGCCGTCCCTTTAAATGTGATGGCCAGAACTCCCTTTGGAGTTCAATTATGCTTGTCACAGCCTTGATCTTGGCTCCACTCCTAATGTCTCCTGGCTCCACCCTCAAAGTCCCCAGATATTTCTTGAATTGGACTTGGCAACCCTATATATAAAACAGAATATGTTTCTCTCCAACATCCCCTCGTTATAATTTTAATACATTTATATGCCATTCAAAATTGTCTCTCACTCTAAATTTTGAACTACTACCCTTTCTAAATTTGTCTCCTGTTTACATTTTTGAAGTGAAAAAACACAAACAAACGCACTGCTGAAAAAACAGGACCCCAAACTCTAGTATGAAACTCTAGGCTGAAATTGAACCCAGCGAAGACAGAAGTCCTTTGTCTGGGTCGGGGCGCCCGGGAAGGGGAAACACCTCTTCCGGTCTTCGACGGGGCGCCGCTGAAAGCGGCGCACCGGGTTAGGAGTCTGGGAGTTTTACTGGAGCCTTCATTATCAATGGAGGCCCAGATTGCAGCCACTGCCAAGTCAGCCTTCTTCCACCTGAGGCGGGCAAGGCAGTTGGCTCCCTTCCTAGAGCGCCAAGATCTGGCAACGGTACTTCACGCAACGGTCACCTCGAGACTGGATTACTGTAATGCCCTCTACATGGGGCTGCCTCTGTACCGAACCCGGAAGCTGCAGCTGGTGCAGAACGCAGCGGCCAGGCTACTGTTGGGGCTCCCTAAATGGGAGCACATACAGCCTGGGCTGCGCGAGCTGCACTGGCTGCCAGTTATATACCGGGTTCGTTACAAAGTGCTGGTCATTACCTTTAAAGCCCTATATGGTCGAGGACCTGTCTACCTCAGGGACCGTCTCTCCCTATATGAACCCCAGAGAGCACTGAGGTCAGCTGGAAAAAACTTGCTGACTATCCCCGGACCAAGAGAGGTGAAGTTGCAATGCACCCGCAATCGGGCCTTCTCCTCTGTGGCCCCGAGCTTATGGAACCAACTTCCAGAGGAAATGCGGGCCCTGCGGGATCTTGAACAATTCCGCAGGGCCTGCAAGACTTTCCTCTTCCGACTGGCTTTCGATGATGTAGAAAATTAAGTACTAATGATACCGCCATCATAATAAAGAACAAATAGCAATAGCATTAGCACTTTTATAACTGTAATTAATTTTAAATCTATTAGAATTTTAATGTTGAATGTAACCTTGTTTTTATACAATGGAATGTTACTGTTACTGTTAGCCGCCCTGAGCCTGCCCCGGCGGGGAGGGCGGGATATAAATAAAATTATCTAATCTAATCTATCTAATCTATGACATAAGTTGGTGGATCCTTATTTGATCTTGTTTCTAATGCACTCTCAATCATCATTCTTGCTTCATGTTATAGCAGGAACTCCTTTGCATATTAGGCCGCACCCCACTGATGTAGCAGGGTGTTTTATGCGACTTGGTATAGAGAGCAGTCATATCTAAGGTGATGCGACTCTAGTATGATTTATGCTGTCCCAAACGTAAGACTCCTGGCAGGTGTAGCCCACCCACCCCTCCATGTCTCCAGTAACCACCTGTGAGTGAGTCTAAAGGCATCAGGTCACAGTTGACCTTTGGCGACCCCAGCAAAGGGCTTTCAAGGCAAGTGAGGGGTGTGTGTTTCCATGGCCTTCCTCCACAGTCGCCCTTGGAAGTCTCCCATCCAAGTTGAATTGAAAATTGAAAACAAATCGAATTGAAAACAAATCAGGGAATTGAAAACAAATCAGCCAGTATCATAATGCCCCTGTATAAATCGATGGTGCGGTCTCATTTGGAGTACTGTGTGCAGTTCTGGTCGCCGCACCTCAAAAAGGATATTATAGCATTGGAGAAAGTTCAGAAAAGGGCAACTAGAATGATTAAAGGGCTGGAACACCTTCCCTATGAAGAAAGGTTGAAACGCTTAGGGCTCTTTAGCTTGGAGAAACGTCGACTGAGGGGTGACATGATAGAGGTTTACAAGATAATGCATGGGATGGAGAAAGTAGAGAAAGAAGTACTTTTCTCCCTTTCTCACAATACGAGAACTCGTGGGCATTCGATGAAATTGCTGAGCAGACAGGTTAAAACGGATAAAAGGAAGTCCTTCTTCACCCAAAGGGTGATTAACATGTGGAATTCACTGCCACAGGAGGTAGTGGTGGCCACAAGCATGGCCACCTTCAAGAGGGGGTTAGATAAAAATATGGAGCAGAGGTCCATCAGTGGCTATTAGCCACAGTGTGTATGTGTGTGTGTGTGTGTGTGTATATATATATATATATATATATATCTCGGCTTGGCTTCGCGAACGAAGATTTAAGAAGGGTGCAATAGTCCACGTCTGCTGCAGGCTCGCTGGTGGCTGACAAGACCAATGTGGGACAGGCAGGTCCGGCCGCAGCGGCTGCAGGGAAAAGTCTGATTTAGGGCTGGTGCCGTAGCAGTGCGATTCTTCCTCAATCTTCTTTTGTCCTCAAGTCCAGCTATGCGTGCGTTCTCAAAGGAAGAGACAGCCTGGTGGATGGTGTGCCTCCATGCTTTGCGATCTGAGGCTAGGTCAGACCACTGGTGATGGTTGATGTGACAGGTGCTAAGGGATTTCTTCAAGGATATATATATATATATATATATATATATATATATATTTGGCCGCTGTGTGACACAGAATGTTGGACTGGATGGGCCATTGGCCTGATCTAACATGGCTTCTCTTATGTTCTTAAGTGCTAGCCTGAGCTAACCCTGCTTAGCTTCCAAGATGTGAAGAGATCAGGCTGTATTGTGGCATTTCCCCTCCCTAATAACCATATAAAGCAGGGGTTGTCAACGGTAGCTCTCCAGATGTTTTTTTGCCTACAACTCCCATCAGCCCCAGCCAGCATGGCCAGTGGCTGGGGCTGATGGGAGTTGTAGGCAAAAAACATCTGGAGAGCTACCATTGGCCGCCCCTGATATAAACCACTGCTGATTAGAGGCTAGTTAAAATAACAGCACCACCAACTGGCTAACATTTGATTAAATGAGAAAAAGTCATTTTCTTCAGGTGAACTAATCTCTGTAGTCTGGAGATGAGTTACAATTTTGAGGGCTCCCCATGTCCCACCTGGACATCGTCCCTTTTATTGGCATACTCAGGCATAGCATGAAATAAGGGCAGACAAGATATATAGTCTAAGATTAAGAACAATAAGCTAATAAAATTTATAGTGAAACATGCCCCACATAGATTTGAATGGACTTCTCCAGAAACTTACTAACAGCCCTTGTGATTTCTCTTTCATTATCTTTCAGGAGGCGGTGGAAATCAGTCCCATTCACTAGGTTACGGGGAAGGAGAGAAAGATTTCCAAACAGTTCTCTCCTGGGATTAGAATAGAACTGACAGTCCAGCAATATATGTTGAATGGAATCTGGGCTGTTCACCCCACAAGGGCACACTGGAGAGCCAGTATGGTGTAGTGGTTAAGTGTGCGAACTCTTATCTGGGAGAACTGGGTTTGATTCCCCACTCCTCCACTTGCACCTGCTGGAATGGCCTTGGGTCAGCCATAGTTATCACAGAGGTTGTCCTTGAAAGGGCAGCTGCTGTGAGAGCCCTCTCCAGCCCCACCCACCTCACAGGGTGTCTGTTGTGGGGGAGGAAGGTAAAGGAGATTGTGAGCCGCTCTGAGACTCTACGGAGTGGAGGGCGGGATATAAATCCAATATCTTCATCTACCTCACAGGGTGTCTGTTGTGGGGGAGGAAGGGAAAGGAGATTGTGAGCCGCTCTGAGACTCTTCGGAGTGGAGGGCAGGATATAAATCCAATATCTTCATCTACCTCACAGGGTGTCTGTTGTGGGGGAGGAAGGGAAAGGAGATTGTGAGCCGCTCTGAGACTCTTTGGAGTGGAGGGCGGGATATAAATCCAATATCTTCATCTACCTCACAGGGTGTCTGTTTTGCGGGAGGAAGATAAAGGAGATTGTGAGCCGCTCTGAGACTCTTCGGAGTGGAGGGCGGGATATAAATTCAAAATCTTCATCTACCTCACAGGGTGTCTGTTGTGGGGGAGGAAGGGAAAGGAGATTGTGAGCCGCTCTGAGACTCTTCGGAGTGGAGGACGGGATATAAATCCAATATCTTCATCTACCTCACAGGGTGTCTGTTGTGGGGGAGGAAGGGAAAGGAGATTGTGAGCCGCTCTGAGACTTTTCGGAGTGGAGGGTGGGATATAAATCCAATATCTTCATCTACCTCACAGGGTGTCTGCTGTGGGGGAGGAAGGGAAAGGAGATTGTGAGTCGCTCTGAGACTCTTTGGAGTGGAGGGCGGGATATAAATCCAATATCATCTTATTATTATTATTATTCTCTCTCACTGTAAGAGATTTGAAGGAATCTGCCATAAAAAAAACATTTGAAGGAAAGGCATTCATCCTCGCTAACATAAATGCTCACTGTTGCTGAGACCTTTCTAGATCACATAAATAGTTGGTCATTTTTCCGATGGGTTGAGCAAAACCAAGAGCCACCAGTGAGCATGTATAAACCTGGACTTTCTCATCCCAACCAAATGGTTGCACCGCTGCCCAGGGAACCTCTTTCCTCTCAAGGAAGTGAGGATTGTATAAGAATAATGATTAAAAAATGGAGGAGGGGGGAAGCCCACAGATCATGTGCTATTCTTAGGGTCCAAGCGGGCAGCTGTGTTGGTCTGAAGCAGTTGAACAAAGCAGGAGTCAAGTGTACCTTTAAGACCAACCAATTTTTATTTAGAATGTCAGCTTTCGTGTGCACTTCATCAGACGAGGAATCCGGCACAGTGAGCAAAGCCGTACATAGCTGAGCAGAGCCATACAGAGCTGGTAGGCAGTGGCCCAGAATGCAACATGGTACAGATTTAAGAACCAATGACAGCGAAGTAAAATTATCTGGTAGGCAGGGGTTTAGAATGTAAGATGGTACAATGACAGAATGGTAAAATTAACAAATTGAGCAAACCTTTGAGTAGCATGAGCATGTGAAAGCACCAAAACAGCAGTATGCAGTAAAATTAACAAATTGAGCAAACCTTTGATCTGAGTAGCATGAGCATGAGAAAGCAGCAGTGTTATGTCAAAATGTGAGACTGTCTGTCAATGCCAATGGGTTCACTATATGAACAAAGCAGGAGTCAAGTGGCACCTTTAAGACCCAACCAATTTTTATTTAGAACGGAAGCTTTCGTGTGCTCTTAAGCACACTTCCTCAGACGAGGAATCCAGCACAGTGAGTAAAGCCATACATAGCTGAGCAGAGCCATACAGAGCTGGTAGGCAGTGGCCCAGAATGCAACATGGTACAGATTTAAGAATCAATGACAGTGAAGTTAAATTATCTGGTAGGCAGTGGTTTAGAATGTAAAACGGTACAATGACAGAATAGTAAAATTAACAAATTGAGCAAACCTTTGATCTGAGTATCTGACTTATTCTTAGGGTCGTCAGCCTCCAGGTGATGGAGTCTGGAGATCTCCCAGAATTACAACTGGGAGATCACCAGGCTACAGAGATCCGTCCCCCCAAAGAAAATTGCTGCTTTGAAGGGTGGCCTCTATTGTTACCTAAAATAGGCAGTCTTCATTGAGACATCTCTGGATATGGGAATAGTCCTTGAGAGAACTCTATTCATTTGGGAAGGTTTGTATTCCAGCCACTTACCAGATGCCCTTCAGCGTTTCCGTGCAACCAGAAAACAGGCCCCGTTAACATCATGCAATGCCTTTGGGACATGTAATCTGGTCACTTCCAGCCACTCAATATCAAAGCCAGCCTCTTTCACAGCTTCTTCTACAGATTCCTGGTCCAGGTAGAGGCGGGAGAACTGGTGCTGGCCAACTATGTAGAATGTTCCTTCCAGGGTGACCAAAAAGATGAGATGCCCTCCAGGTTTCACAAGGGAGCTGATGTTCTTCAGGGCGTTGCGGAAGGTGGGCAGGTCTTTGCAAGCCACATCTAGGCACAAAGTGGAGAGCAGGCAGTCGGCTGGTGGGAGATGGAGCGGGGCCAGAGGGTTGGGCTGGATCACATCGCACTTCAGGAATTGCTTGACGGTTCTTCGTACCTTCTCCTCCTTTTGGGCCCAGTTTTCCCTGGAACAGAATAAAAGATGGATGAGACAAGCTCTCTGCCCTAAACCTCCATCAGATGTCTTTCCATGTTCTTGACCTCCATTAGAGGTCCTTTTTAGCCTGTTTGGTGTAGTGGTTAAGAGCGGCAGACTCTAATCTGGAGACCTGGGTTTGATTCCTCACTCCTCCCCCCACATGCAGCCAGGTGGGTGACCATGGGCCAGTCACAGTTTTCTCCGAGCTCTCTCAGCCCCAGCTACCTCAAAGAGTGTCTGTCACGGGGAGAGGAAGAGAATGTTATTGTGCTAGCTTCCTGATGTTAAGACAGCAGCCAGCACTCCTGAGGCGCTATTGCTCTTGCCGCAGGAACTGCCAGATAGGATATTCCAAGAAGCAAGCAAAAGGCGAGAAGAGGACAAAGAAATGTGCAATCTGGAATCTGCAAGCAAAGTTACGCCTTGAATGTGCAGGCCAAAGGACTTCTAGATGCCTGCATACTTTAAAACAGGGGTGGCCAAACTGTGGCTCAGCAGCCCCATGTGGCTCTTTCACACACATTGTGTGAAAGCCCCCATCAGCTTGGTGTAGTGGTTAAGTGTGGGGACTCTTATCTGGGAGAACCAGGTTTGATTCCCCACTGCTCCACTTGTACTTGCTGGAATGGCTTTGGGTCAGCCATAGCTCTCACAGGAGTTGTCCTTGAAAGAGCAGCTTCTGGGAGAGCTCTCTCAGCCCCACCCACCTCATGGGGTGTCTGTTATTGGGCAGCGGGGGGGGGGGAGGAAACTGTGAGCTGCTCTGTGATTCAGAGTATATAAATCAAATATCTCTTTTTTTTCTTCTTCTTCCGTCGGCCAGCTTGGAAAAGACATCTCTCTCTTTAAATCCCTTCTCCAAGTCAAGCTGGCTGGCTGCTTGAAAAATGTGTTCAAAGTTAAAGTTGTTTTCTTTCTGCCTCTCTTTCTCCATCTCCCTTCCCCACCTCCCTCCCTCCCTTCCTTCCGTCCCACCTCCCTGCCTCCCCTCCCCTTCCCTTCCCTTCCTGTCTTGCAACTCTCAAACATCTGGCATTCATTTCTTGTGTCTATCAAACATCTGACATTTATTCTATGTGGCTCTTACATTAAGCAAGTTTGGCCACCCCTGCTTTAAAAGAACTGTGTGCACTGTATCAAACTGTAGAGTGCAATTCTGGAAAATGCAAGAGAGACATTTTCACATCAGCTCAAGCAACCTGAGGGGGACTTATCCAATCAGACAGGGACATGTTGTCAGTTCAGGCACCTGATGGACCAATTATAACTTTTGTATAATTTGGGGTGATGTCATTTTACGTATAAAATGACCTGCACTTCCTGTATTACTTGGAGAACTGTTGGTTCCTGAGGGTCTTTATCTCTCTGTACAATTTCTCTCTAATTAATTAATTTGTTACCATTTCCCCACAGGACTCCAAGTGTGCTCTCAATTGGGCAGGGGGATTCCCACAAAAATGGATTTAGTGAGAAAAGTTTTGGAAACAGCAGAGTTGGATTTCTTATCCCAGTTGATGACTAGGGAATCTAAAGAAGAAGCAAGAAAACATTGGATTAAATTTTATGCCTGGTTAGATAACCAAGATTTTTAAGATTCTCCGATGTGAACTTATTTTTCCTCCCCCCCCGCCCCTGTATTTTATATTGCAAAACTTGTCTTTATCAGAATTCTCAAAATTACTAGATAATTTGAACAAAAGGAGTATACTATAAAAATTTGAAATGGATTTTGTGCAGTTGAGACAAAATAATAGGGGATCATTTATGCAAAGAAATTACTGTAGAATTATGAGTTTTGAAAGTATTCTCATGTAAAATAATACTGGACTGTATTGTGGTTTCTATTTCCCTATCTCCTACCCCTACTTCTTTTCTGAAAAATAATAAAACTTTTTGAAAATTGAATTGGGCAGGGGAGCACGTTGGGCTCACAGGTCGTGTGCAACAGGTGGGAGCTGGAGTACTCTGGGGTTACAACTGTTCTCCAGACCACAGAGATCAGTTCCCCTGGAGAAAATGGCTGCTTTGGAGGCTGGACTCTGTGGTACCACATCACTGCTGAGTTACTTCCCTTCCCTAAACTCTGCACTCCCCAGGCTCCAGCCTCAAATCTCCAGGAATTCCCAACCTGGAGATGGCAGCCCTACCAGTGCAAGACAGAGAGGGCAACTTGCCTTCCCTCTCCCTTCTCTCCCTCTGAGCTGTCCTTATTTGACCCTGTGGTGCTTGACAGAGCAGTCTGTCTCATGGGCGCGAGAGTTTTCACAGTCAGTTCACACACAGCAATCATCTATAAAACAAACATTTCAATAACTCCACATAAAACCTGGAAAGCCCATTGGACTGCCAGCCTCCAGGTGGGGCCTGGAGATCTCTCGCTTTTACAACTACTAGCTCGCTGTAGCTATAGTTTTACCCGAGAGTTAGCATGCGCTTTTCTCTGACTTCCTGGGATGAAATTTTAGGATTTTACTGCTCACTGACAAGTGTGTGTGACTTAACCTGAAGGACTTCCTACTCCCTTAATGATGAACCTGCCTAGCCATTATGGTCACCTATGGAGTATCTGATTTGGGTGCCCTTGGGCAGCGGGTAACCAGGGACTTCTCGATCGTGGCCCCAAAGCTCTGTAACTGTCTTCTCCCAGTATGACATTTTCAGTGAGTTATCTACCATGACCCCAAGATCTCTCTCTTGGTCAGTCTCTGCAAGTTCACACCCATCATCTTGTATTTGTAGCTGGGATTCTTGGCCCCAATGTGCATTACTTTGCACTTGTCCACATTGAACCTCATCTGCCACATTGCCGTCCACTCACCCAGCCTCAACAGATCCCTTTGGAGTTTCTCACAATCCTCTCTGGTTCTCACCACCCTGAACAATTTAGTGTCATCTGCAAACTTGGCCACTTCACTGCTCACTCCCAACTACAAATCATTTATGAACAAGTTAAAGAGCTAAGATATAAAAGATATAAAAATATTAGGGTTTGTAGAATCTTTCGGGATCAAGTGCCGTGTTCTACTGGAGAAAGTTTTCCTTCCAGACGTTTCGTTCTCAGCTGCGGAGAACATCCTCAGTGGTGTTGCAGTCGGAGCAGGCGCTCAACGCCACTGAGGATGTTCTCCACAGCTGAGAACGAAACGTCTGGAAGGAAAACTTTCTCCAGTAGAACACAGCACTTGATCCCGAAAGATTCTACAAACCCTAATGATGTTACCAGCCGTGAAAACCTGAATTCTTTGATATAAAAATAATTGGTATTTATTAATGCCAAACCAATGAACTAGAATTAGATGTGCCCTGTCCAAAAATACCATGAGCAAAATAATCTAGAAAAGGGGACCACTGAAGAAGAAAGGTAGACCTGCGAGCTGGTCTCATCCTACCACCCAGATTGTGAGCAATTTTATCCAAGATAAAATATTCCCATCACTTACTCAGTCAGACAATCAAAGAGGGAGGCAAATTTAACCTCCAATTTGTTGCTATTGGAAACTTTGCTGCAGTTAGCAGAAAGGATATCAACTCCTTCTTCTGCTCAGATATTATAAAGTCCTCCCAGAGATTGAGAAGGCAAATTTTAGAGGATTGTAGGATCCGAATACCTGTAATAAAATAAATTTCAGTGATGACTTGAGACAAAAAAAGGGAGATTTTTGAGCATGTCCACCATATATGATAATAAAATCCTCTTTCTCCACATCCCTTTATTTATTTATTTATTTATTCATTCATTCATTCATTCATTCCAGCATGATGAAGTAAAAATGTCTTTAGCTGAATGTGATAACTGGGCAGGTGTAAGTTACCAGCTAGACAAAACTTTAAACACCTGTGCCCTGATGTTTAAAGAATTAATTGAAAAGAGAGAAGAGGACAGATTTCCCTCCAGATTTCATGGGAGAGGGAAATCCCAAGTTCTCTCTGCCATACTTTTTGACAGGGTAGCTCTTTCTGTGAGGTAAGTAATCTAATCAGTATATACATTTTAGAAATAATTCCCCTTACAGATTGGGCATCACAGAGAAGCAGTGCTCCTGTATAAATCGATGGTGCGGTCTCATTTGGAATACTGTGTGCAATTCTGGTCACCGCACCTCAAAAAGGATATTACAGCATTGGAAAAAGTGCAGTAAAGGGCAACTAGAATGATTAAAGGGCTGGAACACTTTCCCTATGAAGAAAGGTTAAAACGCTTGGGGCTCTTTAGCTTGGAGAAACATCGACTGCGGGGTGACATGATAGAGGTTTACAAGATTATGCATAGGCTAGAGAAGGTAGAGAAAGAAGTACTTTTCTCCCTCTCTCACAATACAAGAACTCGTGGGCATTCAATAAAATTGCTGAGCAGTTGGGTTAGAACGGATAAAAGGAGGTACTTCTTCACTCAAAGGGTGATTAACATGTGAAATTCACTGCCACAGGAGGTAGTGGCGGCTACATGCATAGCCAGCTTCAAGAGGGGGTTAGATAAAAATATGGAGCAGAGGTCCATCAGTGGCTATTAGCCACAGTGTATGTGTGTGTGTGTGTGTATATATATATATATATATATATAAAAATTTTTGGCCACTGTGTGACACAGAGTGTTGGACTGGATGGGCCATTGGCCTGATCCAACATGGCTTCTCTTATGTTCTTATGTGACAGAGTGTTGGACTGGATGGGCCATTGGCCTGATCCAACATGGCTTCTCTTATGTTCTTATGTGACACAGAGTGTTGGACTGGAGGGGTCATTGGCCTGATCCAACACGGCTTCTCATCTTCTTATGTAACACAGAGTGTTGGACTGGAGGGGCCATTGGCCTGATCTAACATGGCTTCTCTTATCTTCTTATGTGACACAGAGTGTTGGACTGGAGGGGCCATTGGCCTCAGTCAGTCAGTCAGTCAGTCACATTTTATTTGTATCCCGCCCTCCCCGCCGAAGCGGCTCAGCCTGATCCAACATGGCTTCTCTTATGTTCTTATGTGACACGGAGTGTTGGACTGGATGGGCCATTGGCCTGATCCAACATGGCTTCTCTTATGTTCTTATGCAACTTTTCAAAAGAGGTAACACCTGCACGGATAGAGAACTTTGATAGCCAACGCTGCAGCTGCAAGTATTCAAACTATGGAAGATGTACAAGACTTTTTTCCACATACCTGTCCCCTTCCAGCTCACAGACGTATTTCACCACTGGGCTCCAGTCGAAAGCTCCTGGCTCTTTCTTCAGCCACCGCTGCATCTCCTCCCGGTTCTGGTTGGCATAATCTGTGGCGATGATCTCTCGGAAGGACTCACAGGCCGAGAGGAGCTGGTAGATGGAGGCCCCACTTCCAATATCAATCAGGGTGTCTCCTTTAAGGCCACCTGCATCACATCACACATTTGGGTCACACAAGCTGACCCTACAGAGCTTGTTTTTGCTCACCTGTGCTTCTTCAGGGACCACAATTGATCATCACTTCTCTGCTAGCCTAAGGGCTAGCAGATGTGGTCTCTCATCAAGGCTGTTGCTAGAACTACCATAGCCTGCTGGACTTGTAGAGCTGCCAATCTCCAGGCTGTAGCTGGAGATCTGCTACTACAACTGATTTTCAGGTGTCAGTTCTCCTGGAGAAAATGGTCACTTTGGAAGCTGGACTCTATGGCACTAGACCCCCTCCAAGCTGCTTCCTCCTCAGACTCCACCCCAAAATTGTTTGGGGATGACATCACTTTCTGATCTCCACCCAGAAGGAACCTGGCCAACACTCTTCCCCCACCCCTCCCCGCAACCTCCTGCTTTTACTGGCCCCCAAAATATCCTGCCTGGAAACTCTGTCTCTTGCTCACCAACCTACTTTTTCCTCTTTCTCCCTCTGGCACCCTCTGCTTGGATTTGGGAGACCTGGATGGGGCAACTTGAACCCCAATCTCCTTGGCAGGTGGTGTTGGGCTGAGTCAGGAAACAGCTTTAGAAGCAAGTGGCTGCAATGGAATTAGCAGGTGATGCATTCCATGGGTAGGGGTGGCAGCTGGTCTCCAGGAAACAATGTCCTGTCCCTTTAACAAAGTCTTGATGGGGCTGTATGTACTGGTTGATATGATGTTATGTTACCTCCATGTTGCAAAAAGCTTCACTTCCCCACTTCCAAACACAGCAAAGGGACAGAATATTTACCTCCAGACTAACCGGGCACCATATTCAGAGAAGAGGAGGAGTAGGAGTAGAAGAAGAAAAGTGATTGGATTTATACTCCACCCTTCACTCAGAGTCTCAGAGTGGTTTACAATCTCCTTTCCCTTCCCCTCCCCACAACAGACACCCTGTGACGCAGGTGGGGCTGAGAGAACTCTGATAGAAACTGCTCTTGAGCTAGGGTTGCTCGGTTTGTGTTGGAAAATGCCTGAAGCCTTTGGGGTCCAAGGTCAGGAACAAAGTTGGCAACCCCATGCATGATGTGTTTTTATGTATTTTATATGTATTTTAGGTATTTTATTGTATAATTATAATTATTAATGTATTTAAATTGATTTTGTTGGTTTTTATGTTGTAAGCCGCCCTGAGCCCACCTCGGTGGGGTAGGGTGGGATATAAATCGAATAAAATAAATAAATAAATGAACTGGGGTAGTCACAGTAATATGAGAGTTTTTCATTCATGCATGCATTCATTTATACATTTCATTCGTTTATTTATCACTTTTCTATTACTTTGCATTTCTATCCCACCCTTCCCAAAAAAATGGGTTCAGGTTGCCATTGCACCGGAGCTCTAAACGAACAAAAGTTGTCAAAACTTACCCAAGCAAAAAGCCTTGTGGAGAGAGTTCAGAAAAAATTCGAACATGACACGGATGTCTTGTCTCTCAGGATTAAAAGAACAATATATTTCCAGATGATCTCTTGGGACAAAATGCTGAGCATAGAAATCTTTCTCAGTAAAGGCAACCTCCATAATACCTGTACGTCTGCAAAATCCTTCACGGTCGGGGTTCTAAGCTTTTCTCACTCCTGCCTCAGCAGATCTCGTCATCAAAGGGCTTTTCTCTCCTCAAGTTGTGCTCTGTTTGTCTTCTGTCCCCCAGCTCACCGATGGTTACCTTCCCTACAGTCCTGCCTTCTCAATCTTTAACTTAATTTAATAACAAAAGAACAGGGAAGATGATCCTGCCCCTATAAAGCTGGACTGCTATGGCTAAGGTGCTTTCTGGCTTCAGCACCCTCCTACCAGGGCAAGGGCTGTGCGATGTAGGCTGACAACCGTGCCAGAGGGGTGGTTTAGGGAGGTGTGGCCCATTGTCTGATGTTTTCCATTGTCACAGTCTGGCTTTGCAAGAGCTGTGTTATGTAAGCTGACACTGTGCCAGAGGGGTGGATCAGGTTACTGAGGCCCTGGAATCCCATTTTATGACCCGTGGCACAGGGTGCTAAAGCAGCAGTACTGCAGTCTGAACTCTCTGCTCACGACCTGAGTTCGATCCCGGCTTCACCCGGTTCAGGTAGCTGGCTCTAGGTTGACTCAGCCTTCCATCCTTCCGAGGTCGGTCAAATGAGTCCCCAGCTTGCTGGGGGGAAAGTGTAGATGACTGGAGAAGGCAATGACAAACCACCCCGTAAAAAGTCTGCCATGAAAACATTGCAAAAGCAACGTCAGAGTCGGAAACGACTGGTGCTTGCACAGGGGACCTTTCCTTTCCCACTCCCACAGTCTCACTTTGGTCATCCAGCTGTAGCAAGCTGGTTTTGATCACCCAGTTCTCCCCTCCCTTTTTTCATTGGTTTCTCTGTATGATGCTCCCATTTTAGATGTCTTGAATCCCTGGGAAAAGATTGAAAGAAATGATGCAATAGCTACATAACTGTCCAGCCCAAGAGAGGCTCATGGGAACTTGTGTGGTCAATGAGCCCTAAATTTAAAAACCAAGGGCCAGATGCCAGTTGATGCTCCTTACCTGTCCCTGTTGAGTTCACAGACATATTTCGCCACCGAGCTTCAATCCGAAGCTCCTGGTTCATTCTCCAGCCACCGCTGCATTTCCTCTCAGTTCTGGTTGGTATAATCTGAGAAGAAGAAGAAAACAACAACTTTTGATCTTGTTACTGTTAGGTGGATCTGTGAACTGGGTGACAGTTCACACCCAAAAAGTGTTTGTGAATGGTTCCTCATCCTCTTGGAGAGGAGTGACAAATGGAGGGTCTCAAGGATCTGTCCTGGGACCTTGTTTGTTTAATATCTTGTTTAATAAATGACTTGAATGATGGAATAGAGGGAATGCTTATTAAATTTGCAGATGACACTAAATTGGGAGGGGCTGCAAATACAGAAACAGGATACATAAGAACATAAGAGAAGCCATGTTGGATCAGGCCAATGGCCCATCCAGTCCAACACTCTGTGTCACACAGTGGCAAAAAAATTTATATATACACACACAATGTGGCTAATAGCCACTGATGGACCTCTGCTCCATATTTTTATCTAAACCCCTCTTGAAGGTGGCTATGCTTGTGGCCGCCACCACCTCTTGTGGCAGTGAATTCCACATGTTAATCACCCTTTGGGTGAAGAAGTACTTCCTTTTATCCGTTTTAACCTGGCTGCTCAGCAATTTCATCGAATGCCCACGAGTTCTTGTATTGTGGGAAAGGGAGAAAAGGACTTCTTTCTCTACTTTCTCCATCCCATGCATTATCTAGTAAACCTCTATCATGTCACCCCGCAGTCGACGTTTCTCCAAGCTAAAGAGTCCCAAGCGTTTCAGGATGATCTTGACAGGATGGAAAACTGGGCTGAAACCCATAAAATGAATTTTAACAGGGATGAATATAAAGTTCTGCATTTAGGTAGGAAAAACTGAATGCATAACTATAGGATGGAGGAGACCTGTCTTGGTATTATGTGTGAAAAAGATCTAGGGGTCTTGGTGGACGATACACTGAATATGAGACAACAGTGTGATACGGTAACTAAAAAGACCAATGCAATTTTGGACCGTATCAACAGAAGTATAGTGTCCAGATCACACAAAGTGATGGTATCACTTTACTCTGTTCTGGTTAGACCTTACCTAGAGTACTGTGTTCCATTTTGTGCACCACAATTTAAGATGGACATAGACAAGCTGGCACGGGACCAGAGGGGGGTGACAAAGATGGTGAGGGGTCTGGAGAACAAGTCCTATGAGGAAAGGCTGAAGGAGTTGGGGATGTTTAGCTGGAATGGGTCCAGAGAGGGTGACGAAGATGGTGAGGGGTCTGGAGAACAAGTCCTATGAGGAAAGGCTGAAGGAGTTGGGGATGTTTAGCCTGGAGAGGAGATGACTGAGAGGTGATAGGATCACCATCTTCAAGTACTTGAAGGGCTGTCCTATAGAGGATGGTGCTGAGTTCTTTTCTGTGGCCCCAGAAGTCCAGACCAGAACCAATGGATTGAAATTAAATCACAAAAAGTTTTTGACTAAACATTAGGAAGAACTTCCTGACTGTCAGAGCAGTTCCTCACTGGTTTCTACTTGCCGCGCGGCGCAAAAGAGACGGAGTGACTTGCAGCCTGGGGGCAGCTAGTGTCAAATTGGAAGGAAGCCCCAGGGAGAAGAGGAGCGTGAGACAGGGACAAGGCTTGTGGGGGATTGGTCTACGTGTTGCTTGAACCGTGCTTCCTCAAGGATAATGGGTGAAGGGGCAGTTGGGCTTGGGTGTTGAAGGGATTCTTCCTGGGTGTATTAATAGACCCTGGGTGACCTGTTGATCTGAGCCATGCGTGTCTCCAGGGTGAAAAAAGCAAAGTAGCCAGCCAGCCTCTCTTACTCATGCCTTGAAGCTGCTTTCCCAGGACTCTGCCTGCCTGGTATCCATTTTGGTTAACTTTGGCTTACGCAATGCCCTGCACTTCAGGTTTTAGGGTGACGTAGAGAGGGGTGCTTTTGCCTTAAGCTGCCCCTCAGTGGGAGGAGGGATCCAACTGCTAACACTACAGCATGATACCCTGCTGAGATTCCTCCACCCCGCCCCCCCAAACCCTACTCTCTCCAGGATCCATCCTCAAGTCCCCAGGAATCCCCCCCAAATTTGGCAGCCCTAGTTATTCTAGCAGGTCTTTAGCCATGATGGGCCCCCCAAGTCCTGGCCTCATGACTTCAACACTACGACCAGGGTCCTGGCCCCACTGTTTACCACCGTGAGGGGGGGGGGTTGCACCCCAAAAGGGTCAGGTGCAATGTTCTCTCTAAGCTGCAGAGTAGGCTTGCCAATCCCCAGGTCCCAGCGGGGGTTCTTCCCACCCCCAGTCAGCTGGCCGGAGGGGGGAAGCCCCGCCCCCAGAGGACCATGTGCCTTTCCACCTCCGGAGGCTCCAGTCTCTGATTGAAAGGCTTCCTCTTGGGATGGGGTGTCTGTGTTACTTTGGAGAAGTTGGCAGCAACTCGTGAGTAGAGAGGCCAATCCCTCGCTTCGGAGTCACCAGAAATGGAGTGGGGGGGAAGGGAAACGTCTGCTGAGCACTTCATTATTCCCTATGTGGAGATCAATTCTCTGTTTTTTGAGGTAGAGACACCACATTTTCAGTATAGTATCTAGTACCTCTCTCCAAAGTACCCCCCAAGTTTCAAAACGATTGGACTAGGGGGTCCAATCCTATGAGCCCCAAAAGAAGGTGCCCCTATCCTCCATTATTTCCTATAGAAGGAAGACATTTAAAAAGGTGTGCCGTCCCTTTAAATGTGATGGCCTGAACTCCCTTGGAGTTCAATTATGCTTGTCACACCCTTGTTCCTGGCCCCACCCCCAAAGTCTCCTGGCTCCACCCCCAAAGTCCCCAGATAGTTCTTGAATTGGACTTGGCAACCCTACTGCAGAGTCTTGTGAGCAAAAATCCTACTTTGTGAGCTACTGGTATTAACGTTGTCAGGAGGTGTGACCCTGGTCAGGTGTGTGTGACCCTGCTGCTGGGATACTAACTATGCAGTGCAGAAAGAGAAACAGGAGTGAGCCAGAGGAGGAGAAGCAGGAAAAGGAAGAAGAAGACCTCACCCTGATGGTCAGGGATGTCCTGCACCGTCAGTTCAGTATTGGTGAAACAGGAGAGTGGGGGCTTCATTCTCTCCCTCCATCAACACTGGAAAGAGTAGCCAGTGGTGCCCGTCTCATCCTGCCTGTGCCTGTTTGGTGTAGTGGTGTAGTAGAGAGCCAGTTTGGTGCAGTGATTAAGTGCGCGGACTCTTATCTGGGAGAACCGGGTTTGATTCCCCACTCCTCCACTTGCAGCTGCTGGAATGGCCTTGGGTCAGACATAGCTCTTGCACAGTTGTCCTTGAAAGGGCAGCTGCTGTAGGATCTCTCTCAGCCCCATGCACCTCACAGGGTGTCTGTTGTGGTGGGGGAGGTAGAGGAGATTGTAACCTACTCTGAGATTCAGATTATAGGGTAGGATATAAATCCAATATCTTCATCATCTTCTTCTTACTTTCCAATGTGGGTTTTCTTCCCCTCTACCCCCTCCCAAGAAGTCTTCCCAATTTGGAATACTGGTTAAGTGTGTGGACTCTTATCTGGGAGAACCAGGTTTGATTCCCCACTCCTCCACTTGCAGCTGCTGGAATGGCCTTGGGTCAGCCAGAGCTCTTGCAGAGTTGTCCTTGAAAGGGCAAATTCTGGGAGAGCTCTCTCAGCCCCACCTACTTCACAGGGTGTCTGTTGTGGGGCGGGGGGGAGGAAGGTAAAGGAGATTGTGGCTGCTCTGAGACTCTGAGATTCAGAGTATATGGCAGGATATCAATCCAATATCTTCATCTTTTATCTTCTGTGCTGCAGACCTGGCAGAAGAGACAGCTGGTCCTCTTGAGCATCTCTCCAAAGAGCACAGAACTGACTTGAAGATACAATGATATCGTATGACAGATTTAACAGAAAATCTCATGGGTTCTAGTTGTGACTATTTTAAAAAACATATAACCAGGGCCGGCTCGCCCGTTAGGCAAACTAGGCGATTGCTTAGGGCACTGGGAGGGGGGCGCCAAATTGGGCTCCCCCCCGGTGCCCAAGACAACTGCCTAGTTTGCCTCTCCCCTCTGCCGCCACCGCTGCTGCCACCACGACTGCTGGTTCCAGAAAGGAGGGGGGAGAAGATTCTCCTGCACTGACTTAAAAAAAAACATGCGGCTGCCTCAAAGCCGGTAGGGCTCAGCCTTGTTGCAGCAAGCTTGGGGTGGGGGGCGAGCATGACGGAGCATGGTGTGGTGGAGGGAGGGTGGGAGGCAGCAGTGGGGGGGGGGCATGCCAGGCAGGGAGTCTGCCTGGGGCTCCATGTGCCTTAGGACCAGCACTGCATATAACAAATGTTAGCATGTAAACTTTATAATGGTCCATATGAGGTTACTGATATCACAATCTATAATAGAACAAAGTTGGAGTCAAGTGGCACCTTTAAGACCAATAAAGTTTTATTCAGAATGCAAGCTTTTGTGTGCTAGAAGCACACTTTGTCAGACAGTAGGATGGAATGGCAAGCAGTCCTTAATACAGAGAACGTGGGCAGTGAATTAGTTTGCAAAATCATGGAAATGTTTTCAGTAGATTAAAAGAATAACAAGTTGAGGCCTGGTAATCATTGATTTGGGTGGACCAGGTGGAAAAAATAGCAAAGGCAATAAACGTCAGAATTGGAGATTGATGTTTATGTTATTAGGTTTCTTTATAATGAACAGTAATAAATGAGTCTGTTGTAACGTTCCATTGGTCTCCTCTAAAGCATGGGTTAAAATAACAACCTTCTGTAGAATGAAGCTGGAGTCTACTCTGTTTACACACTGAAACAAAAATATATTAGAATACAGTGTTGTATACCTCTCAAGAATGGGCTAAACTAACATCCTTTTCTAAGGGTGTTTTCGCACTCACCTTCAGCCGGCGCCGCGACCCTCTTGACGACGGAGGATCTGTGCTGATTTCCCACACGAAGCGCTGGAGCAACCAGAAGAGCCGCCAATTTCCGGCGCGAAGCCCGCTCAAACGCAAATCGCCAGGAAGCAGGAAAACGCTTGAGCGGGCTTCGCGCCGGAAATTGGCGGCTCTTCTGGTTGCTCCAGCGCTTCGTGTGGGAAATCAGCACAGATCCTCCGTCGTCAAGAGGGTCGCGGCGCCGGCTGAAGGTGAGTGCGAAAACACCCTAAGAGTAGTTCTGTCAGAGAATGTTCTACTAACTAGTCTGCCAGGGAGAAAAGGTCAATGTTCCCTCTAAGCTGCAGAGTCTTGTGAGCAAAAATTCTACTTTGTGAGCTACTGGCATTGAAATTGTGAGCTACTGCATAAATTAGTATGCTCTGGGGCCATCCTCCCTGAGCTAAGACAAAAATGTGTGAGCTAGAGGCTAAAAATCTGTGAGCTAGCTCACGCTAACTCAGTTTAGAGGGAACACTGGGTGGAATGTCTGACACAGGCTCAGCCACTCCTTCAGAGAGAGATAGTGTGTATATTCAAAAGCCAAAACCATCTTCTAAAAAGTTTATATTAAGGAATGTTGTCCAGTTGAGCAAAGTGTTGGTTATTTTTATATGTAATAGCGCCTGACGACAAAAGGTGTTCTTGTGTTTTTAGTTTGTTTTTCTGCCTGCCCACAGAATCTATATTATAATCCTCTGTTCTTATTTCCTCCCTTCCCAACTATCTGTTCTAAAATAAATATTTTTCTTTTGCGGAACGATAAGTGCTAACAGTGCCATTATTTTGTTTCTGACAAGTAAAATTTTTGTTCCCCTGAGGTACTGGGCAAGGTGTGACAGGATTGCCTGCTGGCCCCGGCTTGTCTCAACATGTTAGGACTGCCAACCTCCAGTTGGGAACTGGAGTTCTCCTGGGATTACAACTGATTCCAGACCACAGAGATCAGTTCCCCTGAAGAGAATGGCTGCTTTGGAGGGTGGACTCTATGGGTGTTTTTGCACTGACCTTAATCGGGAGCGACATCCCTCTTCACCGCGCAGCATCTGCGCGGATTTCGCACTAATTGCTCCGCAGAACCCGGAAGAGCCGCAAAGTCCCGCGGCTTTTGCGTCGCAAATGTAAACTGGCCAAAAACCAGTTTACATTTGCGACGCAAAAGCCGCGGGACTTTGCGGCTCTTCCGGGTTCTGCGGAGCAATTAGTGTGAAATCCGCGCAGACGCTGCGAGGTGAAGAGGGACGTCGCTCCTGATTAAGGTCAGTGCGAAAACGCTCTATGGTACCACATCACTGCTGAGTTACTTCCCCTCCCTAAACTCTGCACTCCCCAGGCTCCAGCCTCAAATCTCCAGGAATTTCCAACCTGGAGATGGCAACCCTACCAGTGCACGACACACAGAGCTCTCTACCCTCATTAAACGGCTGGAGAAAGAAGATCTGGGATGATTTTATCTTATGTAAACTTGCTTATTCAACTCATATCACACTTCACCTGCAGTATGTGAAAATTGAGTTACGGTATCCTGTAATAACATATTTATTAGAGCATAAGGTTATACCAAACAACCCTGTATGCAAAGAACTAATCTATTTTTGAATTGTAATACTTTGAAAAACTGGTTATTACACAATACATTGCAATAATGAATACTGTTGTAACTGTATGGCAATAATAATAAAAGTGTTGAAAAGTTAAAAAAACAAAACAAAAACCACACAGACAGCAATTTGTTTCCCCCCTCCCTTCTTTGCCTCTCCATCTGTCTCCCTCTGAGCTGTCCTTATCTGACCCTGTGGCGCTTGGCCAGAGTGAGGCTGTGCGGTCTCCCTAATGTGGTCGAGATTCTATGCAGTCAGTTCACACACAACAACCATTTAGAAGACAAACTTTTCATTAACTCCACATAAAACCTGGAAAGCCCACAGGACTGCCAGCCTCCAGGTGGGGCCTGGAGATCTCCCGCTTTTACAACAGCAGAGATTAGGCGACTCACAAATCTAATATAGAAATAAACTATTCTCCACCGGGCAGAGATCAGTTTCCCTGGAGAAAATGGCTGCTTTGGTGGATGGATTATATGGTACCACATCACTACTGAGTTTCTTTGCCTCCCTAAACTCTGCACTCCCCGGGCTCCAGCCTCAAGTCTCCAGGAATTCCAAGCCTGGAGATGGCAACCCTACCAGTGCAAGACACACAGAGCAATTTACCTTCCCCCTCCCTTCTCTCCCTCTCCATCTGTCTCCCTCTGAGCTGTCCTTATCTGACCCTGTGGCGCTTGCCTAGAGTGATGCTGAGAGGTCTGCCTAATGTGGTTGAAATTCTACACCAGGGATGTCAAACTCATTTGTTATGTGGGCCAGAACTGACATAAATGAGAGCTTCCGGTGTGAGTTTCCAACAGAGCTGCCGTCTCCTGAATAAGGGGAAAACTTAATCCTTTGTTCAGGGTAGTAAAGAGCTTTATCGGGTTCTCTGCCTGCATTTCTCAGTTAGAGATTTGCCCAGGATGACGCCATAAATTCTTGGAGCCGTTGATCTCAGCTGTTGGTCTCTACGGTGCCAGTGGACTTGAATCAAACCTAAGGAAGCGTCTTGATCCAGTACTCAAAAGATCTTTCTGAGCACCCACACAGAGGCAGGGCCTCATCCCAGACTGCAAAACAGCTGTGGTTCCTGTTGAGTCTCTTTGATGGCCCTGTGAAGCAGGGGAAGAGACTGGAGGACTCAAGGCATCCTGGCATAAAGTTGTAAGGGGAAAAATTGCTTTGCTTGCCAAACTGGGCCCAACAATTAGTGCATCAAAACAATAATACTTTTATTTCTGATTTTTAACCATTGTTTTACATGTTACAGCTCAAAAACAAGAGCCATAGTAGAGAGAGATACCTAGAAGTCACATACAGATATTTTGTACATCTTTCAAAATATGTATTGTATTTTGGAATACAAGATAGTGATAAATGGGGGATACAAGAGGGAAAAAAAAGTTATAAAACAATTTTTATCTCAGTGGTTGTTATACATCATGTGGTATATAAAACAGAATATGTTTCTCTCCAACATCCCCTCGTTATAATTTTAATACATTTATATGCCATTTAAAATTGTTTCTCATTCTAAATTTTGAACTACTACCCTTTCTAAATTTGTCTCCTGTTTCCATTTTTGAAGTGAAAAAACACAAACAAACGCACTGCTGAAAAAACAGGAACCCAAACTCTAGTATGACATAAGTTGGTGGATCCTTATTTGATCTTGTTTCTAATGCACTCTCAATCATCATTCTTGCTTCGTGTTGTAGCAGGAACTCCTTTGCATATTAGGCCACACCCCACTGATGTAGCAGGGTGTTTTATGCGACTTGGTATAGAGAGCAGTCATATCTAAAGTGATGTGACTCTAGTATGATTTATGCTGTCCCAAACGTAAGACTCCTGGCAGGTGTAGCCCACCCACCCCTCCATGTCTCCAGTAACCACCTGTGAGTGAGTCTAAAGGCATCAGGTCACAGTTGACCTTTGGTAACCCCAGGAAGGGCATTTAAGGCAAGTGAGAAGGGGGGAGGTTTGCCATGACCTTCCTCCACAGTCGCCCTTGGAAGTCTCCCATCCAAGTGCGAGCCTGAGCTGATCCTGCTTAGCTTCCAAGATCTGATGAGATCAGGCTGTATTGTGGCATTTCCCCTCCCTAATAACCATATAAATGTAAAGGTAGTCCCCTGTGCAAGCACTAGTCATTTAGGACTCCGGGGTGATGTCACATTGTGACATTTTCGCGGCAGTCTTTTTACGGGGTGGTTAGCCAATGCCTTCCCTAGTCATCTACACTTTCCCCCCAACAAGCTGGGGACTCATTTGACCGACCTGGTAAGGATGGAAGACTGAGTCAACCTGGAGCTGGCTACCTGAACCCAACTTCCACCGGGATTGAACTCAGGTCGTGAGCAGAGAGTTCGGACTGCAGTACTGCAGCCTTACCACTCTGCACTGCAGGGCTCCTCCGAATAACCATATAAGCCACCAATGTTAGCCAATTGGTGGTGCCTTTATTTTAAGTAGCCTCTAATTAGCAGTGGTTTAAGAGTGGTTTAATAACCATATAGGAAAAGAAAGGTCCCCTGTGCAAGCACCAGTCGTTTTCGACTCTGGGGTGATGTTGCTTTCAAACGTTTTCACGGCAGACTTTTTATGGGGTGGTTTGCCATTGTCTTCCCCAGTCATCTACAAGCTGGGGACTCATTTTACCGACCTCAGAAGGATGGAAGGCTGAGTCAACCTTGAGCTGGCTACCTGAACCAGCTTTCGCTGGGATTGAACTCAGGTCGTGAGCAGAGCTTAGGACTGCAGTACTGCAGCTTTAACACTCTGCGCCATGGAGCTCTTAAATAACTGTATAAACCACTGCTAATTAGAGGCTAGTTAAAATAATGGCACCAGCAACTGGCTAACATTTAGTTAAATGGAACAAAAGTCCAGGAGAGATTTAGGGGTGGAGTCTGGAGAGGGCGGGGCACAGTGGAACACAACATCACAGACCGCACCTTTCAAAGCATCCATTTTCTCCAGGGGAACTGATGTCCGTAGCCTGGAGATGAGTTATAATTTTGGGGGCTCCCCAGGTCCCACCTGGACTATCTCATCCAAACCAAGTGGTTGCACCGCTGCCCAGGGAACCTCTTTCCTCTCAAGGAAGTGTGGATTGTGCAGGGATAATGATGAAAAATAATAATAATAAAAAGAACTTTTGCTATTCTTTGAATTGTCAGCCTCCAGATGATGGGACTTTGAGTTCTCCCAAAATTATAACTGATCTCCATCCTACAGACATCAGTTCCCCTGGAAAAAAATGAATGCTTTGGAGTTTGGACTGTATTGTTACCAGAAATAGGCAGTCTCCACTAAGTTTGGGGCATCAGATGGAGTGAGAGACGAGTAACAAGAATCAAGATCTCTATGTATACAGGGATAGTCCTTGAGAGAACTCTTGAAATATCCAGGCTGTTATTCTGATGGAAAGGTTTTCACTGGAGAACATGAAACAGGATAAAAGAAGAGTGCACACAGCAAACGCATACATGAGCTAGTTAGGAAAATCAGGGAGGAAAGAGGACAGTGTTGTAGGGATGGATGAGATTTAAGAAGTCTGTGAAAGCAGCAAGTCGAAGACTAAATGGCCAGCATTTTGGGAAACGAGAGAGAGGGCCCCCATGGCAAACGGGGGTTGCAGGAGGCCCAAGAACACACATACACACACTGTAGGGTAAGCAGAGTGGCATATTTATAGGCCAAAATGTATCCTGAGGCAGGTTGACTTAATTAACTGGTAATTCAACCAGAGGTAGACAAAGTGGTGGGAGAGATTTGGTGGCCCTACAAATGCTGGGCAGGAAGGGTGTTGGGGAAGGTGAATAGAATTAAGTGTTCCTTGAACAGGGCTTATCAAGGCTAATTGGTGAAGGGAAAGTTGGGTTTGGGTGTTGAAGGGATCAATAGATCCTGAGTGATCTATTGTTCTGAGCCGTGCATGTCTCCAGGGCAAAAAAAAAGGAAAGCAGCCAGCCAGTTTCTCTTATACCTTGAAACTGCTTTCCCAGGACTGTGCCTTACTAGCATCCATTTTCTCTTAATTTGGACCAAAAAATGCCCAGAGCTTCATTTTTTAGGGTGTAGAGAAGGGGTGCTTTTGCCTTAAGCTACCCCTCAGTGGGAGGAGGGACCCAACTGCTAACACTACAGCATGATAGCCTGCTGAAACCCTTCCCCCCAAACTCTACTCTCCCCAAGCCCCATCCTCAAGTCCCCAGGAATTTTCCCCAAAGAAGTGGGCAACCCTATTTTATTTAGCAAGCCTGAAGCTATGGCGGGGCCTCCAGGCTCCCCATCCCACCACCACAGCACTAAGGCCAGGCTCCTGGCCCCACTACTTACCACCTGGGGGGGGAGTAGTGCATTAAAGGGAGTCATGAGTGTGTGGTCCTGCTGCTGGGATACTATGTAGTGCAGGAAGAACAGGAGGAAGAAGAAGAAGAGGAAAAGGGAGAAGAGGAAGAAAATGAAGAAGACGAGAAGGAAGAGGAAGACGTGGAATAAGAAGAGGAAGAAGTGGAAGAAGAAGAGGAAGACGAGGAAGAATAAGAGGAAGAAGTGGAAGAAGAAGAAGAGGAAGACGAGGAAGAACAAGAGGAAGAAGTGGAAGAGGAAGAAGAGGAAGTGGAAGCGGAAGAAGATGAAGAAGAAGAGGAAGAAATGGAAGAAGAAGAAGAAGAAGAAGAAGAAGAAGAAGAAGAAGAAGAAGAAGAAGAAGAAGAAGAAAACCTCTCCCAGGGACTTTTTTCAAGGGCCATTAATTCAATCACTGTGAGACTGGGGGTGGTGGGGACCTCCCTTCCCTCCCTCCTTCAACCTTGGAAAGACTTCCCCCACCCCGCCTGTGTCTTTGCCACAGACCAAGTGGAAGAGACAACGGGACCTCCTCAGCATCTCTCCAAAGAGTACAGGACTGATGAGAAGTTCTGTGTGGAGCGGGGTGGGTGGGGGGGAAGACCACCCAAGTTTCTTTCTCAAACATTTTAAAACCTGGTTTAACTGGCTGGTGACCGGGTTTGGGGGGAGATGGGTTTAATAATCCCTAATTTCTGCATGGCGACGTGTGCCCCACTAAATGAAAAATCCTGGCAATGGCCCTGTATTCCAGCCGCTTACCAGATGCCCTTCAACGTTTCCGTGCAACCAGAACACAGGACCCCTTCCCATCATGCAATGCCTTTGGGAGGCTGAGCTTGGTCGCTTCCAACCACTCAATATCAAAGCCAGCCTCTTTCACAGCTTCTTCTACAGATTCCTGATCCAAGTAGAGGCACGAGAACTTGTGCTGGCCAACCATGTAGTAAGTTTCTTCCAGGATGACCATTAAGACTAAATGCCCTCCAGGTTTCACAAGGGAGCTGATGTTCTTCAGAGCAGAACGGTAGGTGGGCAGGTCTTTGCAAGCTGCTTCTAGGCACAAGGTGGAGAGCAGACAGTCGGCTAGAGGGAGAGAGAGCGGGGCCAGAGGGTTGGGCTGGGTCACATCACACTTCAGGAATTGTTTGATGGTTTTTCGTACCTTCTCCTCCTTTTGGGCCCACCTTTCCCTGGAACAGAATAAATGATGAATGAGACAAATCAAATCAAAATAGCTTTAATGGCATAGCAGTATTAAAAGATACATTGCAACATACACTTCCAGTGATTGAAATTCATCCAAAAAAGTACAATTCATATAAAAAGCCTATGTCTAAGAACAACTGCTTCTGCTAAAAGATTAGCTATCGTATTAGTAGTTTCTGTGAAAGTATCAGTGAGCAGATATCAAACTGTGCTATATTGGCTTCTAAAAAGATGAGCATATAAAGGTAGGAGTTTGTTACGAGACTCTGTGTGTAACTGGCAATTGAGCATAATATGTGAAATTGAGTCAATATCAGTAGTGGGGCAATTACAGAGTCTTTCCTGTAAGGGAATGTTATGAAATCGACCCTACAGCATGTTAGAGGGGAAAATATTCAGCCGCACTAATGTAAATGCTCTAAAATGGTTGGGGTGGCTGAGATTACGAAGGTATTGGGCCATTTGGCCATACTGAATTGAGAGGTTAAGGTGAGCTTGTGAATAAATATGAGGGTGAGATGGGCAGAAGTTGTGTAATTCTAAATCAAAAAGTCTTTGTCTGATAGATCACAAAATTCATCTTTCTTCCATTTGGAGGAAGTGGTCAATCGAGAAGCCAATTTGCTGGATATTCGCTTCCAGTGTTGCAAACCAAGGAGAGTTAAACGAATCGTTTTTTAAACATGAGATTAGAGAATTAGGAGCACTTCTGAAATGAATTTTGAGCCAATATTTAAAAGTTAGTAACCAGCCTTTTGATTGAATAAGATGCTGGCCCAATTCCAAACATAGTGCTGAATGAGGCACACACCTAGGGACGCCTAGGAGTTGGCGAAAAAAGTTGGCTTGGGTATGCTCAAGTTCTCATTCTAAATTTTGAACTACAACTCTTACTAAATTTGACTCCTGCTTACATTTTTAAAATAATAATAATAAAAGAATAAAAGATGAATGAGACAAGCCAGGGCCAGATCAAGGATCTCTACCCTAAACCTCCATTAGATGTCCTTCCATGACCTTGACCCCCATTAGATGGCCTTGAGAGCCAGCATGGTGTAGTGGTTAAGAGTGGAGGACTCTATTCTGGAGATTTGGGTTTGACTCCTCACTCCTCCTCCACATGCAGCCAGCTGGGTGACCTTGGGACAGTCACAGTTCTCTCAGAGCTCTCTCAGCCCCACCTACCACACGGGGTGCCTGTTGTGGGGAGAGGAAAGAAAGGAGACTGTCAGCTGTTCTGATACTCCAAGAAAAGGTCAGGGTATAAGTCCAATTTCTTCTCCTCTTCCTTTTCCTCAAAGACTGGTTCAACTTCCATGATTATCAAGACTCCATGGCGTTGCACCATGCTGAGGTACAATCTCCCCAAAACCCACTCTCTTGCAGCTCCACCCCCAAAGTCTCTGGATATTTTCCAGCCCAAACCTAGCAACTCTAAGAGCCCTGGCATGATAAGATTATCAAGCATGTAGATTGTCCAACCCCCCCCCCCCCAAAAAAAAAACATTCTAAGGAGGATTTTGGCTCTTTCTCAAGCTGAATTTTGTCACCCCACAACTGGAGCTTGCATCCACACTGCCTGGATTAACTATTTGCGGAAGCAGAGGAAAATTCCAAACAGCTGAGCCAGGTTTCTATAAATGAAAAGAAGAAGAAGAATATGAAGATATTGGATTTATATCCCGCCCTCCACTCAAGAGTCTCAGCGCGGCTCACAATCTCCTTTATCTCCCTCCCCCACAACAGGCACCCTGTGAGGTGGGTGGGGCTAAGAGGACTCTCACAGCAGCTGCCCTTTCAAGGACAACCTTTGCCAGAGCTATGGCTGACCCAAGGCCATGCCAGCAGGTGCAAGTGGAGGAGTGGGGAATCAAACCCAGGTCTCCCAGAAAAAAACGTCAGGGTGAAACTATACTATCAAAACATATATGTAATAGGGAAAACCCTTTGGCCTCTACCACTGAGTAGACTCTGCTCCTAAATAATCTAAGATAAACAATATAAATGTGCACAAAAGGCACTTTAATAATCCAAAGCTTCTACCTTAAACAGACTGCAGTACGAAACGCAAGAGTGCACGCAGGCACTAAGACATGACCTCTATTCTCAAACAGTCTGCACCAAAATGAATTCAAAACAGTCTGCAGAAAAATCACAGGCACTTTTGGAAGGTTAAGAGTCTGCTGCAGTCTCATGAACCAAAATCATAAGAGAGCAGTCTGTAATGAATTCTTTCATCCAGATTGTACACAGAAACTTAAGGAAATCAATTATCCCACTTCACAGTCTTGCTTGTTCAGTCCACTGTTTTTTTCAATGAGGTGCAGGATAAAGAATAAGTTCATCCACATGAAGCCCGTCCACGTTAGCCGGTGTCAAACGTTTCGTTGCCTTTTTCAAAACTGATGGCTTTTAAGTGGAATGCAAAAATCCTGTCTCTTCCGCTCAGGGGTGGCCAACGGTAGCTCTTCAGATGTTTTTTTTTTTTGCCTACAACTCCCATCAGCCCCAGCCAGCATGGCTGATGGCTGGGGCTGATGGGAGTTGTAGGCAAAAAAAAAAACACCTGTAGCGTTGGCCACTCCTGCTCTAGCTCATTCTTTGTAAGGACAGAGTGGCAGGTTTCTAGGCAATGCCTGGTGATTCTTATCCTGCAGCACAGTTATCTGACTTTGGCTGCTGCTATCGCCATATTCTTCATTGTTTTTCCTCATGCTAATTCCTAAGGTGTTCCCCCACCTCCCCCTCCATGGTTCAAAACATGGTGACAGCGTTGGCAATATTGATGCTACCCGGGGTTGCCAACCTCCAGCTCTCCTGGAATTACAACAGGTCTCCAAATGACAGAGATCAGGTCCCTTGGAGAAAATGGGTGCTTTGCCAACCTCCAGCTGGTTAGAAGAAATGGCAACACAGTACAGAGAGTAAGCCAAAAAAAACCTGCGTTAAAGAAAACAAAGCATTTATAACAAATTACAAATGATATCTATTAGAAATATGCAAAAGCGTCCTCAAATTCATTCATAAATAATAACACAGATCAAAAGCAAAGTCCCGTGCTGAAGAATAATATTCCATAAAATGACTCTGAAAAAAATTCAAAAAGTCTTTACAGAGTAGTCCTACTCCACAGAAGATCATAAACGGAGTTCTTCCTCTAGTGTCGGCTTCAGAAGGAAAATTCTTGCCTTCATGCGATCACCGGCTTAGATCATGCTCCGCTGCGTTGCAGCTTCTTCAAAAGCCAATTTACAAAGTCCTCAGACTGTCCTCTCTTATACGCCCATCTTGAATATCTTAAATGACGAGTCTGTAAAGACTTCTTGAATTTTTTCGGAGTCATCCTATGGAATAAACGAGTTCCCAGCAGACATTTCCCTCCCCTCCCCCTGCTTTCTGATGACTCTGAAGTGGGGGGGAGGGCCTCCAAATCGGGGGATCCCCTGCCCCCACCTGGGGATTGGCAACCCTACTGGGCCTCCTCCATCAGAACTCAACATTCTACAACTCTCTCCCCTTTGTCACCAGCATCCACTGGAGGAGGAGAACGTTTCCTGTTGCTTGGTGTTGCCTCAGTGATCTCTCCTTCCTGGATGTTTTCCTAGTTGCCTTGCTGGGACTTGTGAGGGCAGAAAGGCAGGATATAAATTTTGTTAATAAGAAAAATGAAACTAAATCTGAGATTGCATTTCCTCTTATCACAGCGTGGGAAATGCAGAGCCCACCTCTAGAGCCAAGGCCAAGAGAGCCTGGGAGCTGGTGCTGCAGGAAGGAGGAGGGTAAAAAGCCAGAGGAGGCAAAAGATGAATGAGCAGCAAGACCAAGAAGGTAAGTGGAGGAAATAGGGTTGCCAGCTCCAGACTGGGAAATTCCTGGAAATTTGGGGGTGGAGCCTGGGGTGGGTGGCATCTAGAGAGGGGAGGGACTCTGCAGGGCATAATGCCATACCTTACAATCCAGCCAATGTTATCTAGGAGAACTTGAACAAAGCAGGAGTCAAGTATCACCTTTAAGACCAACCGATTTTCATTCAGAACGTAAGCTTTCGTGTGCTCTCTAAGCACACCTCCTCATACCTGATCCCCTCGTCTGATGAAGTGAGCACACGAAAGCTGACGTTCTGAATAAAACTTGCTTGGTCTTAAAGGTGCCACTTAACTCCTGCTTTGTTCAACTGCTTCAGCCCCACACGGCTGCCCTCTTGGATCTATCGAGGAGAACTGATTTCTATAGTCTGGAGATGAATTTCAGTTCTGGGAGAACTCCAACTCCTACCTGAAGGCTGCACCATAACATTCCACGTACCTGTCCCCTTCCAGCTCGCAGACGTATTTCGCCACTGGGCTCCAGTCGAAAGCTCCCGGCTCCTTCCTCAGCCACCGCTGCATCTCCTCCCGGCTCTGGTCGGAATAATCTGTGGCGATGATCTCTCGGAAGGACTCGCAGGCCGAGAGGAGCTGGTAGATGGAGGCCCCGCTTCCAATATCAATCAGGGTGTCTCCTTTAAGGCCACCTGCATTAAATCACACACTCTGGCTACACAAGCTGACCCCACAGAGCTTGTTTTTGCTCAACTGTACTTCTTCAGGGACCACAACTGATCAACACTTCTCTGATAGGCCAAGGGAAAGCTTCCAGGTCAGCAGATGTGCCCTCCCATCAAGGCCATTGCGAGAACTGCCAGCTCTGGATCTAGGGTTGCCAATCCCCAGGTGGGGGCAGGGGATCCCCTGGTTTGGAGGCCCTCCCCCCACTTCAGGGTCGTCAGAAAGCGGTGGGAGGAGAGGGAAATGTCTGCTGGGAACTCTGTTATTCCCTATGGAGATTTATTCCCATAGAAAATCATAGAGAATTGATCCACGGGTATCTGGGGCTCTGGGGGGGGCTATTATTTGGGGTAGAAGCACCAAATTTTCAGTATAGCATCTAGTGCCTCTCCCCAAAATACCCCCCAAGTTTCAAAAAGATTGGACCAGGGGGTCCAATTCTATGAGCCCCAAAAGAAGGTGCCCCTATCCTTCATTATTTCTTATGGAAGGAAGAAATTGAAAAGGTGTGCCGTCCCTTTAAATGTGATGGCCCGAACTCCCTTTGGAGTTCAATTATGCTTGTCATAGGCTTGATCTTGGCTCCATCCCTAATGTCTCCTGGCTCCACCCCCAAAGTCTCCTGGCTCCACCCCCAAAGTCCCCAGATATTTCTTGAATTGGACTTGGCAACCCTATCTGGATCACAGGAGGATAGGGTTGCCAATTCCAGGCAGAGAAATTCCTGGAGATTTGGTAATGGAGGAGTTTTAGGAAGGGAGGGTCCTCAGTGGGGTGTAATGCTGGGGAGTCCACCCTCCCAAGCTGCCCTTTTCTCCAGGGGAACTGTTCTCTATAGTATGAAGTTCTGTTGCAATTCTGGGAGATCTGCAGGCCCCACCTGGAGGCTGGCATCCATACTGGCCAGGGTTACAGACTGATACATTAATCTACAGTTCGTTAAGCATTTTCTTAATTGTTTGTGCTAGCTCTCATATCACTGTGTGTTGTTCAGAGATCTTCAGGCTGCTTAATGGTTCTATGTGATGTCCGCTTTTACATAAATTAATCCTGATTCAGGGGAACAGGGCTCCTTTCTACACTGTATCCAACCCCCTGCACAATGCCGGAAACCCACAAAGACCTCCCCCTAAATTCACAGGATCTTCATTGCTGTCAGATGGCCATCTAGCCTCTGTTTAAAAACCTCCAAGGAAGGAGAGCCCACCACCTCCCAAGGAAGCCTGTTCCACTGAGGAATCGCTCTAACGGTCAGGAAGTTCTTCCTAATGTTGAGCCGGAAACTCTTTTGATTTAATTTCAACCCACTGGTTCTGGTCCTACCTTCCGGGGCCACAGAAAATAATTCCACACCATCCTCTCTATGACAGCCCTTCAAGGACTTGAAGATGGTGATCCTATCACCTCTCAGCTGCCTCCTCTCCAGGCTAAACATGCCCAGATCCTTCAACCTTTCCTCATAGGACTTGGTCTCCAGACCCCTCATCCTCTATAGGAAAGCCCTTCAGGTACTTGAAGATGGTGATCATATCATCTCTCAGCTGTCTCCTCTCCAGGCTAAACATTCCCAGCTCCTTCAACCTTTCCTCATAGGATTTGGTCTCCAGACCCCTCATCCTCTATATGACAGCCCTTCAAGTACTTGAAGATGGTGATCCTATCACCTCTCAGCTGCCTCCTCTCCAGGGTAAACATGCCCAGATCCTTCAACCTTTCCTCATAGGACTTGGTCTCCAGACCCCTCATCCTCTATAGGACAGCCCTTCAGGTACTTGAAGATGGTGATCATATCATCTCTCAGCTGTCTCCTCTCCAGGCTAAACATCCTCAGCTCCTTCGACCTTTCCTCATAGGACTTGGTCTCCAGACCCCTCATCCTCTATAGGACAGCCCTTCAGGTACTTGAAGATGGTGATCATATCATCTCTCAGCTGTCTCCTCTCCAGGCTAAACATCCTCAGCTCCTTCGACCTTTCCTCATAGGACTTGGTCTCCAGACCCCTCATCCTCTATATGACAGCCCTTCAAGTACTTGAAGATGGTGATCATGTCACCTCTCAGCCACCTCCTCTCCAGGCTAAACATCCCCAGCTCCTTCAACCTTTCCTCATAGGACTTGGTCTCCAGATCTGACGAGTACTCTTCTCTCTTCAATGTGTTTTTCCTGTGGATTCACCATTTACATTTTCCTGCTCTTTGGGAGCATTCCTGACCGAAAGCGGGAGTGGCTACTTGGTTTATTTTGGAAGTTATGAGCTCATACTAACCATTAAAGCTATCTGAATTTAAAGAGACAGTGATCCATGGAACTCCAGAAGCTATTAGGAAAGAATTGTTGCAACTGTTGTAGTTGCGTTTTCTTCCTTTCATAGTAAATTGTTATTTGGTGAGCTTATAAAAGTTGTTAAATTGCACCTAAAACATATATTGTTTACAGTTTGAAAAAGGATCATTCATTCATTTAAGCGAAGCTATTATTCTTACCATTTTCTGCAGGGAAGTTGATGTCTGCCAGCTGGAGTTCAGTTGTAAAAGTGGGAGATCTCCAGGCCCCACCTGGAGGCTGGCAACTGAGAGAATTATGACTGACTCAAGGCCATTCCAGCTGATGCATGTGGAAGAGTGGGAATCAAACCTGATTCTCCCAGATAAGAGTCCGCTAACTTACCCACTACACTGAACTGGCTCTCTGCAGTTCACCGGCCTCTTAAGGGCCCAGGGTCTGAGGTCAGCAACAAAGTTGGCAACCCCATTCATAATAAAAGTGGAGCAATCAAATGAATTGGAGAGATGTTATTCACAGGTTGTCGGTTGCATCAGAGCTCTAAGACAAACAAAAGTTCTCAAAACTTACCTGAGTGAAAAGCCTTGTGGAGAGTCTTCAGACCAAACGCAAACACGGGACTTTTGTGTTCGCTCTCAGGATCAAAGGAATGATACGTTTCCAGGTGCTCTTTTGGGTCAAAATGCTGAGCATAATGGTCTTTCTCAGTGAAGGCCACCTCCATAATGCCTGCCTGCAAAATCCTTCACAGTCGGGGTTCTATGCCTTTCTCTCTCCTGCCTCAGCAGATCTTGTCGCCAAACCAAAGGTGTCTCCTCAATACCTGTTCTTTTTGTCTTCTGACCCCCAACTCACCAATCGTTACCTTCTCTAAAGTAAATCTAATTCTAAAAGAACAGGGAAGATGATCCTGTCTCTGTAAAGTTGGACAACTCTGGATGAGGTGCTTTCTAACTTCTGCACTCTCCTACCAATGCAAGGGCTGTTTTATGTAGGCTGACAACCATGCCAGAGGGGCAGTTGGTGGGGGGGGTGGGGGGTGGAGCCCTGGAATCCCATTTTATGACGCTGTCAGCTGTCACAAGCTAGCCCAGTCTCAGCTGTAGCAAGCTGTTCTTAATCACCCAGTTCTCGCTTCCTTTTTTTAATAAGGGATCATGTTCTGTGTGGTGGACCCATCTTAAATGTCTTGAACCCCTGGAAAAGGACCGAGAGCGATGACGCATGTAATAGTTACATAAATGTCCAGCCCAAGAGAGTCTCACAGGAACTTCTGTGGTCAAAAAGCCCTAAATTTAACAGTCAAGGGCCAGATGCTCCATACCACTCACTGTTGAGCTCATAGACATATTTCACCGCCGAGCTCCAATCAGAAGCTCCCGGTTCCTTCCTTAGCTCCCACTGCATCTCCTCCCAGTTCTGGTCGGTATAATCTGTGGCAATGATTTCTCGGAAGGACTCACAGGCAGAGCGGAAGTGGCAGAGCTGGGTCCAGTTCCAGTTTGTGTCACATAACTAGTCACACAAACTGACCCCCCCCATCCCCAAGTTTATGAGCTTTGAGTATCCCTCAAATCTTTCACTTAACTCTTGGCACATAGGCTCTGACCTTACACCTATCTTGATCAATTCTGGACCATGTGGCATCCAATAAGGCACAGGATGCAATATGTATGCCATTGATTAAGACATAAGGCTGTAGAATAAGAGGCCTCAAGAATATCTCGAAGCCTTTGTCACTTCATAAAATTTCCTTGTGATCCAGCATTGTTCTATTGTTTTATTCTATTCTGTACTATGAGCCGGGGTGGGGGCGTGGGTGGGCTCCCTCTGGGTGTCCTGCCCCCCCAGGGAAAGTGTATGCGCAATACATCACCTCTCCTTTCCCGGTGTAGTGAACGCTGCGTGGTCACTGTCTGGCTTTGCCTGGCAGATGGTCACTGCAATGGCCTCTCCTACATTACTGCACCTGTGGCAACACCTTCTCGCTCGTCCCCCCCCCCCGTTTTTCACAGAGTTTGCCACATCGTGGTGTGACCGAATGTCCAGCGGTATAACCGGATGGGCAGGCTGGGCTCACCAACCTCGCCAGCCAAGAGAAGGAAAACTCTAACATCAAGCCCGGGCAGACAGAGCTCGTTAATGTAACACCTACCACCTGGAGGACTTGCTGCCGGCGCCCCGGCTTACTGGGCCATGGCAGATGACCCCAAGGTGAAGGGGTGGAGCCAGTACTGCGCACACTGCGCTTCACCTAAAAATTCCTCTGCGCAGGCCTGAAGGGTATCCACATCCACAACCCACAACATACCAAGTCCTGCAGCGATGGGCAAGGGGCGAAACGGCAGGTGGAAGATGCCACTGGAAGCCGCAGTCCCGATCCTGCATGTAGGCGGTTCAGGGCATTGGTTGCCTGATGCTGACCCGGAGACGAAAGCATTTTTCGGCAGCACCCTGAATGACCAAGCAGCCTTATTTAGAGGCAGCACTGCTTGCTCCGTATGGAGAGGGGCCTAGAAAAGGTGGCCTAAACAAAGCTCGTCTCCTCCCCCACCAGTTGGCTAGCCGCAGTCAACGGGCATCCTTATTTGCGGTCAAATAATAACAACAAAGAAAAGGCATGCACCTGCCTCACAAAGTGTGCAAAGACTAAAGCTTGCGTGTTGGAACATCAGAACCATGCTTGACACAGTAGACAGTGGTCGCCCTGAACGAAGCTCTGCTCTAGTTGCCCACGAACTTTTCAGGTTGAATATCAACATAGCAGCTCTCAGTGAGGTCCGTTTTCCTGAGGAAGGTAGTCTTCAAGAACACGGTGCTGGCTATACCCTCTACTGGTTGGGTAAGTCAAAGGCTGAGAGCCGCCTTTCTGGCGTTGGCCTCATGGTCAGGAACTCCATTGCCTCTAAACTCGAAAACCTGCCAACAGGTCACTCAGATCGCATCATATCCATGTGCCTCCCACTTCAAAACAAGCAGCATGCAACACTCTTCAGTGTGTATGCCCCAACCCTTCAAGCAGATCTTGCAGAAAAGAACAAGTTCTATGAAGATCTACGCAACCTCGTACGGAAGACCCCTACAGAGGACAAGGTGATCATCCTTGGCGACTTCAATGCCAGAGTAGGTAAAGACTCGGAAGCCTGGAAAGGAGTACTTTGCAAACACGGCATTGGCAACTGCAATGATAACGGGCACCTCCTGCTAGAATTCTGCACGGAGCATCAGCTCACCATCACCAACACTATCTTCCAGCAGAAGAATAGTCTGAAGACAACCTGGATGCACCCACAGTCCAAGCATTGGCACCTTATTGACTACATCCTGGTGCGCCAGAGAGACCTTCGAGATGTCTTACACACCCAAGTAATGCCCAGTGCAGAATGTCATACAGATCATCGTCTTGTACGCTGCAACCTCCGTCTTCACCTTAAATCTACACCCAGGAGAGGCGGTATCCCCCGGAGGAAGTTTCAGGTTGGCAGCCTTCAGTCAGCCAAAGTTAAAGCTGCCTTTCGGTCAAAACTCCAGATAAGAATTGAGGACCCCAGTTGCCCTACAGACCCTTCTCCAGAAGCACTCTGGGAACACCTAAAAACTACTATCCTGTTGACCTCTGAAGAAGTCCTCGGGTTCTTCACAAGGAAGAACAAGGACTGGTTTGACGAGAACAATCAAGAGATCCAAGAATTACTGGCGAAAAAGAGATCTGCCTACCAAGCACATCTTGCTCAGCCCTTCTGTCCTGGGAAAAAAGCAACCTTTTGTGCTGCATATAGCAACCTCCAGCGCAAGCTTCGAGACATTCAGAACGAGTGGTGGACCAAGCTTGCAGAGAGAACCCAGCTGTGTGCAGACACTGGTGATTTAAGAGGGTTCTACGAAGCCCTGAAGGCAGTATATGGTCCATCATATCAGGTTCAGAGTCCCTTGCATAGTGCAGACGGCCAAGTGCTCCTCACAGACAAGGCATCCATACTGAACCGGTGGTCAGAGTATTTTCAGGTTCTCTTCAGTGCCAATCGCGTAGTTCAAGATTCAGCAATCCAACTCACCCCACTTCAACCAGTGAAAACAGAGTTGGATGAGATCCCCACCCTAGAAGAGACTGTTAAAGCCATCAAGCAACTGAAAAGTGGCAAGGCAGCGGGAGTTGATGGAATTCCACCAGAGATCTGGAAGCATGGGGGCATAGTACTACATAGCACACTTCACAAAGTACTTGTCACCTGCTGGGAACAAGGCAAACTACCACAGGACTTTCGTGATGCAATCATCATTACTCTACACAGGAACAAAGGGGAAAAGTCAGACTGCTCCAACTACCGGGGGATAACCCTGCTCTCCATCGCAGGCAAAATCCTTGCTAGAATACTCCTGAACAGACTGGTGCCCACCATTGCAGAAGAACTCCTCCCAGAGAGCCAGTGTGGCTTCAGAGCTAACAGGAGCACCACCGACATGGTATTTGTTCTCAGGCAGCTCCAAGAGAAATGCAGGGAACCAAGGGTCTATATGTGACTTTTGTCGACCTTACCAAAGCTTTCGATACCGTTAGGAGGAAAGGCCTGTGGCAAATCTTGGAACATTTAGGATGTCCCCCAAGGTTCCTCAGCATGATTATCCAGCTACATGAAGACCAGCGTGGCCAAGTCAGACACTGCAACGATCTCTCGGAACCCTTTCCAATAGGCACAGGTGTAAAGCAAGGCTGCGTTCTCGCGCCAACTCTCTTTACGATCTTCTTTAGCATGATACTTCAAAGAGCCACAGTAGGTTTAGATGATGACGATGGTGTCTACATCCGCTATCGCACCGATGGCAGCCTGTTCAACCTGAGGTGACTAAAGGCCCACTCCAAGACAATGGAAAAACTTATCCGAGAGCTACTGTTTGCTGAAGATGCTGCACTCGTCTCCTACTCGGCATCAGCTCTGCAGTATATGAGGTCCTGCTTTGCAGAGGCTGCCAAGCTATTCGGCCTAGAAGTTAGTCTGAAGAAGACAGAAGTTCTCCACCAGCCTGCACCCCAGGAAGATTATCACCCTCCTTGCATCACTTTGGGTGAATCAGTTTTGAAGACAGTCCAGCAGTTCAGCTACCTGGGGTGCATCATCTCCTCAGATGCCAAGATCGACAAGGAGATCGATAATATGGTGGCAAAGGCAAACCGTGCATTTGGCCGACTGCATAAAAGAGTGCGGAGCAACAAGCATCTGAAAAAAGGCACAAAGATCAATGTTTACAAAGCCGTTGTGATGACAACCCTCATCTACAGCTCCGAATCGTGGGTTTTATACCGTCATCACCTGCGACTCCTTGAGCGCTTTCATCAGCGCTGCCTTCGCACCATCCTCAACATCCACTGGAGTGACTTTGTGACCAACACTGAAGTCCTCAAGCGGGCGGAGGTTACAAGCATCAAGGCACTGCTGTTGAAGACGCAGCTGCGCTGGGCAGGGCATATTTCCAGGATGGAAAACCACCGCCTTCCCAAGATTGCTCTGTATGGCGAACTTTCCACTGGCCATCGAAATAGAGGGGCACCAAAGAAGAGGTACAAGGACTCCTTGAAGAAATCCTTTGGTACCTGTCGCATCAACCATCACCAGTGGTCTGACCTAGCCTCAGATTGCAAAGCATGGAGGCACATCATCCACCAGGCTGTCTCTTCCTTTGAGAACGCACGCATAGCTGGTCTTGAGGACAAAAGGAGATTGAGGAAGAATCGCACTGCTACAGCACCAACCCCAAATCAGACTTTTCCCTGCAGCCACTGTGGCCAGACCTGCCTGTCCCGCATTGGTCTTGTCAGCCACCAGCGAGCCTGCAGCAGACATGGACTACTGCACCTTTCTTAAATCTTCGTTCGCAAAGTCAAGCCGAGAGAGAGAGACTATGAGCCAATATGTGTACTTACCTTTCTGACCTCTGAAGAAGACCAATCTGGGTCAAAACACATCAGGTCAAGTTGAGCGGGTTCCCATTGTGGTTTTATGATTGTACATAGGATAGAGGCTTATGATGGGCCCTTAAATGGTTTTAGCTTTCTACAATAAATGCATGTATGTTGGTTTATGATTTATTTTACAGTTTGTTTTTAATGTTTGGCCCTTTAATTGCATATTAACCTTTCAGGTTTTTATCTCTCAAATGGGACACCTAGAATAAACTTAGAGTCCAGTGGCACCTTTTAGACCAACAAAGTTTTATGCAGGGTGTGAGCTTTTGTGTGCATACACACACACTTCTTCAGATACAACGAGATGGAGGAAAACCACTCAAATTCATAGACAGGGCTAACAAGCAAACACCATATAAAATGATGAAGGCATTCTGAGACAGAACAGAAACAACCAGGGGTCGTTTTGTAGAAAAAATAGGTGGTGGAGCTCATCCAGGGACTGTTATGCAGCTGCACCTACCATTCCATGAACAAGGTGGGGAGAAGGAGCGGGAACTATCAGAAAGGTTCAGGAGATGTGCTCCTGTGAGCTCCTGCTGAATTCAAGGCCTGGACACAACTAGCCAAGTGTTCTGTCTCAAAATTTGTCCACATTTGTAAATTTGGTACCTTATTATCTTTCCATTTTAATGCTATTAATAACTTGGCAATATTAATTAGAATTAAACTGATTTCTTTTCTTGGACTATCAATGTTTGAAGTTTCCCAAAGGTCCAATAAAATTGTCTTTGGTGTAAAAGGAATATTTAGTGACAATATTTCTTTTATTTTACTAACTATGTTGGTCCAATAGAATTCCTACTCAGGGCATGCCCACCAACAGTGCAAGTAATTTGCAAGTTGTCCACATTTTTTATAACACAATGAAGAGCATGTGGAATCCATTCTGTTTAGTGTAGATGGTGATAAATACCACCTAGTTAATAATTTTATAGATTGTAGATGAACTGAAAATATGTTTGATGCATAGTTAGGTGAAGTCCAAATTTGATCCCATTCAAGTTCTGTTATCTTAGCCTTTAAATTGGCATGCCATTGTTTTTGATAGAGAGTTAATTTCTCTTCCTCTAAGTTATTAAGCATTTTATACATAACTGTGATTAAATCAGATTTTTATTCTCCCTTATTCTGTAACAATTGTTCTAACGGTGTCATTTGTCTTTTCCTTGAAAATTGTACAGATGAAGATTCTAAAAGGTGCTTCAATTGAAGAAAAAGAAAAAGAATTGCAGATTTATACCCCGCCCTTCCCGCTGAATCAGAGACTCAGAGCGGCTTACAATCTTCTCTCCCCACAACAGACACTCTGTGAGGTGGGTGGGGCTGAGAAGGCTCTCACAGCAGCTGCCCTTTCAAGGACAATTCTGCGAGAGCTATGGCTATCCCAAGCCCATTCCAGCAGCTGCAAGTGGAGGAGTGGGGAATCAAACCCAGTTCTCCCAGATAAGAGTCTGCACACTTAACCGCTACACCAAACTGGCTCTTGCAGGTAAGCATACCACAGGATAGATTGATCTAATTTTTGTTCCAGCTGATTTTTTATCTAAAACATTTTGTCTATTCAATAAGTAATTCTTGTTATACCTTTAGCTTTCCATGATTCAAAAATAGAAGAATATAGCCCCGAAGGAAACCATTTTAGATTCATAGATGTGGTCTGATTGGGAATTTCTGTGGCTAATTTTTCTTTCCTTTAAACCATATTTGTAATGAATTTTTAAAGAAATTCTTATCGTCTTTAATTCCTCTTTTATATTTTCTTTTTTCCCATAATAAATCATATAGTGATCGATGCTTTATGTGCGGCATCTCTATTGCTGCCCAAGCAGGTAATATATGCTCAGTGGCTGCTCTTAATAGTATTGAAGTATGAACCAATTCATAATATAGGCTCTATATCAGGGGTGGCCAATGGTAGCTCTCCAGATGTTTTTTTGCCTACAACTCCCATCAGCCCTAGCCAGCATGGCTGAAGGCTGGGGCTGATGGGAGTTGTAGGCAAAAAAAAATCTGAGGCGCTACTGTTGGCCACCCCTGCTCTATATTATGAGCTAATATAGGCTCTATTAGCAGTCCTAGCAAACGTTTTGAAATTAATACACAGTTTCTTATGATTAAAAAAAAGAAGCTGGTTAAGAGAGCATTGCAGTTGTTGTAATGAAATCTGTAATATTTTCTTAACCTTTAATACTATGACCAGCGAACTAATCCTAATTGGTCTCCATCTTCTAAATAGGAAATTTACTTCTGACAAGGTTCTTCCATAGAAAAATCTCTCAGTGCTTATGTGATTCCAGATGTGACGAATAAAATATCTGTAAATGAGTTATAATTTGGGGGAATCCTCAAGTCCTGCCTGGACTTTCTCATCCAAACCAAACGGTTGCACTGCTGCCTAGGGGACCTCTTTTCTCTCAAGGAAGTGAGGATTGTGCAAGGATAACAGTAATTTTTTTTAATAGAACTTGTGCTATTCTTTGGGTTGCCAACCTCCAGATGGAACCTGAAGATCTCCCAGAATTACAACGGACCCCCAGGCTACAGAGATCAGTTCCCCTGGAGAAAAATGAATGCTTTGGAGGCTGGACTCTATAGTTACGAGAAATAATCAGTCTCCACTATGTTTGCAGAATTACCTGGGAGATGGGTAACAAGGATTAAGACCCCTATGTATACAAGGAAAGTCCTTGAGAGAACTCTTGAAATAACCAGACTGTTATTCTGTTGGAAAGGTTTTAACTGCAGAACATGAAACAGGATAAAACAAAGGTGCACACAGCAAACACATACAAGAGCTAACTAGGAAAATCAGGGAGGAAAGGGCACAGTGTTGTAGGGATGGATGAGATTTAAGAAGTCTGTGGAAGCAGCAAGTCAAAGAGGAAATGGCCATCATTTTGGGAAGTGAGACAGAGGAGGGAAAGTCCAAGAACAGACAGACACACATACACTGAGGGGCCAGCAGAGTGGCATATTCACAGAGCAAAATGTATCCTGAGGCAGGTTGACTCATCATCAGAAGACAATGAACTGGTCATTCTACTGGAGGTAGACAAAGGGGTGGGAGAACATAAGAACATAAGAGAAGCCATGTTGGATCAGGCCAATGGCCCATCCAGTCCAACACTCTGTGTCACATAAGAACATAAGAGAAGCCATGTTGGATCAGGCCAGTGGCCCCTCCAGTCCAACACTCTGTGTCACACAGTGGCCAAAAAAATTATACACACACACACACACACACACATATATACACACTGTGGCTAATAGCCACTGATGGACCTCTGCTCCATATTTTTATCTAACCTACTCTTGAAACTGTCTATGCTTGTAGCCGCCACTACTTCCTGTGGCAGTGAATTCCACATGTTAATCAACCTTTGGGTGAAGAAGGACTTCCTTTTATCTGTTTTAACCTGACTGCTCAGCAATTTCATTGAATGCCCACGAGTTCTTGTATTGTGAGAAAGGCAGAAAAGTACTTCTTTCTCTACTTTCTCCATTCCATGCATTATCTTGTAAACCTCTATCATGTCACCCCGCACTTGACGTTTCTCCAAGCTAAAGAGCCCCAAACGTTTTAACCTTTCTTCATAGGGAAAGTGTTCCAAACCTTTAATCATTCTAGTTGCCCTTATCCGGACTTTTTCCAATGCTGTAATATCCTTTTTGAGGTGCAGTGACTAGAATTGCACACAGTATTCCAAATGAGACCACAGCATCGATTTATACAGGGGCATTATGATACTGGCTGATTTGTTTTCAATTCCCTTCCTAATAATTCCCAGCATAGTGTTGGCCTTTTTTATTGCAATCGCACACTGTCTTGACATTTTCAGTGAGTTATCTACCATGACCCCAAAATCTCTCTCTTGGTCAGTCTCTGCAAGTTCACACCCATCATCTTGTATTTGTAGCTGGGATTCTTGGCCCCAATGTGCATTACTTTGCACTTGGCCACATTGAACTTCATCTGCCATGTTGATGCCCACTCACCCAGCCTCAACAGATCCCTTTGGAGTTCCTCACAATCCTCTCTGGTTCTCACCACCCTGAACAATTTAGTGTCATCTGCAAACTCGGCCACTTCACTGCTCCAAATCATTTATGAACAAGTTAAAGAGCATGAGACCCAGTACTGAGCCCTGCGGCACCCCACTGCTTACCGTCCTCCACTGCAAAGACTGCCCATTTATACTCACTCTCTGCTTCCTATTAATTAGCCAGTTTTTGATCCACAAGAGGACCTGTCCTTTTACTCCATGACTCTCGAGCTTTCTAAGGAGCCTTTGATGAGGAACTTTATCAAAAGCTTTCTGGAAGTCAAGGTAAACAACATCTATCGGGTCTCCTTTGTCCACATGTTTGTTCACCCCCTCAAAGAAATGTAACAGGTTAGTGAGGCAAGACCTGCCCTTACAGAACCCATGCTGAGTCTTCCTCAGTAACCCGTGTTCATCAATGTGCCTACTCATTCTGTCCTTGATAATGGTTTCTACCAACTTTCCCGGTATTGAAGTCAGACTGACTGGCCTGTAATTTCCCGGATCTCCTCTGGAACCCTTTTTAAAGATGGGGGTGACATTTGCTACCTTCTAGTCCTCAGGAACGGAGGCAGATTTTAATGAAAGATTACATATTTTTGTCAGGATATCCACAAGTTCAACTTTGAGTTCTTTCAGAACCCTTGGATGTATGCCATCCGGACCTGGTGACTTATTAGTTTTTAATTCGTCTATCAGTTGTAGGATCTCCTCTCTTGTCACCTCAATCTGACTCAGGTCTTTCAACACCCCTTCCAAAATTAGGGGTTCTGGAGCAGGCAAACACTTCTCCTCTTCCACAGTGAAGACGGAGGCAAAAATGCATTCAGCCTCTCAGCCATTTCCCTATCCTCCTTCAGTAATCCTTTTACCCCTTGGTCATCCAAGGGCCCCACTGCCTCCCAGGCTGGTTTCCTGTTTCTAATATATTTGAAGGAATTTTTATTTCTTGATGATGAAATTTTTATTTCTTGAGACTTGCTGGCCCTACAAACACCAGGCAGGAAGGGTGTTGGGGAAGGGGAACAGGCTTAAGTGTTGCTTGAGCAGTGCTTAATTATGGATCATGGGTGTTGAAGGGATTATTCCTGGGTGTATCAATAGAATCTGGGTAACCTATTGTTCTGAGCCATGCATGTTTCCAGGGCAAAAAAAGGAACGAACTGGATTTGATTCCCCAATCCTCCTTCACATGCAGCTGCTGGTGTGACCTTGGGTCAGTCCCAGTTCATGAAAGAGCTGCTTTCTCAAGAGCAGTTCTCAAAAGAGCTCTCTCAGCCCCACCTACCTCACAGGGTGTCTGTTGGGGAGGGGAAGAGAAAGGAAATTGTAAGCTGCTCTGAGACTCTGAGTGGGGTTTAAATCCAATCTCTTCCTCCTCTTCGTCTTCTGTTCCAGCCATTAACCAGATGTACTTCAGTGTTTCTGTGCAACCAGAACACAGGCCTTTTTAGCATCATACAAAGTCCCTGAGAGGCTGAGCTTGGTCGCTTCCAACCACTCAATATCAAAGCCAGCTGATTTCACAGCTTCTTCTACAGATTCCTGATCCAAGTAGAGGCAAGAGAACTTGTGCTGGCCAACCATGTAGTAAGTTTCCTCCAGGATGACCAATAAGACTAAATGCCCTCCGGGTTTCACAAGGGAGCTGATGTTCTTCAGAGCAGAACGGTAGGTGGGCAGGTCTTTGCAAGCCCCTTCTAGGCACAAGGTGGAGAGCAGACAGTCAGCTGGAGGGAAAGAGAGCGGGGCCAGAGGGTTGGGCTGGGTCACATCACACTTCAGGACTTGCTTGACGGTTCTTCGTACCTTCTCCTCCTTTTGGGCCCACCTTTCCCTGGAACAGAATTAAAGATGAATGAGACAATCTCTCTGCTCTAAACCTCAATTAGATGTACTTCTGTGTCCTTGACCTTCATTAGAGGTACTTGAGTGCCAGTTTCACTTACTGGTTAAGAGCAGAGGACTCTATTCTAAAGAACTGGGTTTGATTCCTCACTCCTCCACATGCACTCCTCCACATGCAGACCTTGGGCCAGTCACAATTCACTCAGAGCTCTCTTAACCCCACCTACCTCACAAGGTATTGCAGGGAGAGGAAGGGAAAGTGATCGTAAGTCACTCTGAGACTCATTCAGGTAGTGGAGGGCAGGGGTATACAACTGACTCTCCTCCTCCAAAGCTGATTCACACATTAACGGATATCACATGATGATCGAGAACAGCAAGGAGCTCCAACCAGAACGCCTCCCTGTGCAGGCTCAGCTCCGCTGCTCCTCAGACTGAACTGTTGCAGCTTGCTCCAAACCACGATAACAGCATTTTCCCTCCTGACATCACCTGAGTAGGTTTCTGGCTAGAGTTGCCAGTTCCAGGTTGGGAAGGACCTGGATGTTACAATCAAAGGCAACCCTCAAGGGCAGCATTTGGGGAGGGGAGGCACCTCACTGGGGTACAATGTCATCGTTTGAAGCATCAGTTTCCTCCAGGGGAACTGTTCTCTGTCACCTGGAGTTCAGTTGCAATACTGGGAGATTTCCAGGCCTCACCTGGAGCTTGGCAATCTTATTTCTCACCTATTGCTCAAATACTCAAGGCCTCTGCAGTGTGAGCATTCACACCTGCCTTCTTGGTCCCAAGAGCCCAGTAGGAACAGATATCTTTTAAAACACCTTTTATTCTACTCCTCCACTAGGGAGTAGAAGATGCCACCTTCAGGCCAATGCATGCTTTCCCCTCGCTCTCTTCAACATCAGGAGTTGGGAATATGTTAGGGTTGCCAGGGCAGGAAATATCTGGGAACTTTGGGAGTGGACCCAGGAGATCTTTCCATTCCCTAAATAAATAAAAATACAGCAGTGCAGTTCCCCGGAATACAGTCTTCATTTCCCCATTCTCTTTTTTTTTTCCTACCCTAGCAGCTGCAATTCTACTAAATGAAAGTGAAATTTGTCATACTCCCACAAGTCCCCTCACCAGGCTATGGAAGCATTTCCAAGCATGGCTTTTTTAAAGGGACACACACACACACACACACTTTTATGATCTCACTGGGGCAATTGACACATGGGAATTGCTGAATATAGCAATCTGCTGTATTTCATAATCATCAGACAAGCCTTTTTTGGCATGTATAAACATATGCAATGGAAGGCTGGCCAAATTACAGATTTGGAGAGTAAAGAGTCCATACAAATAAGATTAAAAGTGGAAGATAAAAACAGAAATAACAGCATAATAAAGCCTAATACATAATATTACTTGTCAGGGTGTGTAACCATAACAATATGAAGAAATTTTGCTACTATTTCAGTTATTTCAATATCTGTGTTATCAAGCAAGAAAAGAACCTTAAAATCATCAGAATAGGAGCGGGACTAATATGGGATGTAAAAATCACAACAGGACGCCAGATAAAAAGGGCACTGAAGAAGAACATGGGAGACAGTTTCAACACAGTACTTCATACAAGGACAGCACCTATTAGAGTAGGGGAATCTGCCAGATAAAATGGCTGAGGGAAGAATGTTAAATCTGGACAAAGAAAAGTCTCTGCGCAGGTTGGAGCTAGGAGTTGATAGACGTATACAGCTGGAAAGCTTGGATTTGGAACAATCAGAGAGCAGGTTCTGTTGGCAATGGCAAGGCTATAGAGAGTTTGTAGCTCCAAACCCAATAAACCAGATTCTATTTTTTAAAAAGCCTCGGACTCAAAAGGGATAAATTCAGGGAACTTATTTTGGCTTCAATGTAAGATAACCAGCTAGACATGACAGATTCAGATAGTAGCTGATACATATGGCTAAGAGAGTCAGAGTTGAAATGGAGCCCTAACCAAAATTTAATGGTATGACTCCATGCCTTAGTAGCCAGCAAATTCTGACCACACTCGAAACATAAAGCAACACATGGGACACACATAGGTATCCCCATGATCTTTCGCAAGAAGCTACAGTGGATACATTCTACTGAACTGTCAATTGTGTCAATCCAGAGAGGTACCCCATATAGTAATTGAGCTCCAATTTTAGCATTAAAGGCTTTAAGCGCTGCTGGCACATATTGGTGACCTTGATCTGAGAAATAAAAGCGATAAATTGCTGAGGCACTAATTTTAGCTTCACTGATAGCCATTCTATGATGGTGGGTCCAGGTAGCATTAGATTAAAAGTGGACACCCAGGTATTTAAAGCGCTTGACCTGTTCAAGATTATTACCATTAATAATCCACTTATATAATTTCTGGGAGCTGGGAAAGACCAATACCTTTGGCTTTACATAATTCAACTCCATTCTGTTAATCACACAGTATTCATGACAACAGTTCAATAAGCAATTTAATCCAGCTTGGGAATTAGACAGAAGAACCATGTCACCTGTGTGGCCGAGGACCTGCCTACCTTAGGGACCGCCTCTCTCCGTATGTCCCCCAGAGAGCACTGAGATCTAGTTCCCAAAATCTTCTAAATATCCCTGGGCCAAGGGAGGCTAGATTGAAAACAACGAGGGAGCAAGCCTTCTCAACAATGGCTCCCCAATGGTGGAATCAACTACCAGAGAAGGTGCGAGCCCTGCGAGACCTGAATCAGTTTCGCAGGGCTTGCAAAACCGCCCTCTTTCAGCTCGCTTTTAAGATGGAACCCGGTTAATTGACATCTAGCCATCCTATACATATTCTGAATTGTAGCACCTTAATTAACAATTTACAATGGTTTAACTGTTTTATCTAACTTTTAACTTAATTTATGACTGTAACTCAACTATATTTTATATTTTAATTTGTTTTTATAGTAATGATTGTATTTTATTGTAATCATGGTAAATACCATGTCCTGTGAGCCGCCCTGAGCCTGCCTTTGGCAGGGGAGGGCGGGATATAAGAATAAATTTATTATTATTATTATTATTATTATTAACAACAAAAGAATAAGAGCAGAGCTAAGTCTGGGACTGTGGCCATCAACTAATGACAAAAAAGGAGCAAAATCATTTTTTAAAAGGTTAAGCAAATGGGGGTCTAAATGCACTCCTGCTTAACCCCTTTTTAAATAATAATCTTGGGGGAGAGACTCCCAGACAAAGAGCACATGACCTGATAGGACGTGGAGGTGTGAAGTCTTTTAATGAGAAATAATAACCTGTTATCTAGGGACATCCCCTAGACTATGATGATGATGATGATATTGGATTTATATCCCGCCCTCCACTCCGAAGAGTCTCAGAGCAGCTCACAATCTCCTTTCCCTTCCTCCCCCACAACAGACACCCTGTGAGGTAGATGAAGATATTGGATTTATATCCCGCCCTCCACTCTGAAGAGTCTCAGAGCGGCTCACAATCTCCTTTCCCTTCCTCCCCCACAACAGACACCCTGTGAAGTAGATGAAGATATTGGATTTATATCCTGCCCTCCACTCCTAATCTCAAAGTCTCAGAGCGGCTCACAATCTCCTTTCCCTTCCTCCTCCACAACAGACACCCTGTGAGGTAGATGATGATATTGGATTTATATCCTGCCCTCCACTCCTAATCTCAAAGTCTCAGAGCAGCTCACAATCTCCTTTATCCTCCTCCCCCACAACAGATACCCTGTGAGGTGGGTGGGGCTGAGAGGGCTCTCACAGCAGCTGCCTTTTCAAGGACAACTCCTACAAGAGCTATGGCTGACCCAAGGCCATTCCAGCAGGTGCAAGTGGAGGAGTGGGGAATCAAACCCGGTTCTCCCAGATAAGAGTCCGCACACTTAACCACTACACCAAACTGGCTCTCCAGAGAAGACTAGAGCTTTGCCCAGAGACGTTCCCTTGAAACCGAGTCAAAAGCCCCTTTAATCCAGAAAGGCAGTATACAATTTAGACTTTTTCCATCTCGTGTAATTATTAATCAAATGAGCGGGGACTAAACAGGGGTCCAGAGCTGACTTCCCCTGGCAAAAAAAACACCTGTTCTGGACCTAAAATTTTACTAGATAACATCCAGGTGCTGAGCTTAATTTGCAAAAAATTGGCATATAGTTCCGCTATAACAGATAAAAAGACTGATTGGTCTAAAATCAGAGAGATTAAGATGATATCCGTTTTTTGTAGATGGGAACAATTATTGCATTGGTCTGAGCAACTGGCATCCGGCCAGTCTTATTTACCATGGTGAAAAGAGCAGCTAGTGGCAGAAAATACAGTTTCTTCTAGCTAGTGTACACCCACCTGTGAAGTTGATCTGGTTGTGGCACCTGCCACCCCATTGATCACCAGGGTTGATTTGGCTGGTCTGAACGGCTAGGCAGGTGCCCCCTTCCTCCTTCACAGCTCTGTGTGCATCATTCCCCAAGCCACCCACTGAATGGAAAAGGACAACCATCCCAGAGAGAAGCAGTGTACCGTTCTTCGCCCATGGGTCTACGATAGCTGAGCTCCCCTGCGAGAACCTCCCAAGGCAGCTCAAGACCCACGTGTCACCTTCACAGTCTCAATGTTTGCATTGGTTGCTACCAAAATAAGAACCAAAGCTATGATCAAAGGCCTAATTTGTACCGCTGCATCTCCTCCCGGTTCTGGTCGGTATTGTGTGTGTTTGGGCCACAGTAGCTTCATCTTGAGCCCTATTAATTTTATTCTAATCCACTTTTATTATCATTTCTCTGGTAACCATAGCGTTTTAGCCAAAATGCTAGGACATAGACACACGATGCACCTGGCATGATAATGTCACCTCCGAGTAATGCTATTGTGCTGATGAAATTGACGCAGGATTGGGCTGTTTGGGAATGAGGCTTCCTCCTCCGGCCAGCTTGCTGATGGTGAAATGGAGCCCCCAAAATCAGGGGAGCCCTGTCTGAACCAGGGAACTGGCAATGCAACCTGGGTGGGTGGCATTTGAGAGGTGAGGGACTCAACAGGGTACACTCCACCTCGCAAACCAGCCAGTTTCCTCTAGGAGGACTGATTTCTGGAGATCAATTTCAATTCTGGGAGAACTGGGGGTTGCAGTTCTACAACTCCACCTACGTACCTGTCCCCTTCCAGCTCGCAGACATATTTCACCAGTGGGCTCCAGTCGAAAGCTCCCGGTTCCTTCCTCAGCCACCGCTGCATCTCCTCCCGGTTCTGGTCGGTATAATCTGTGGCGATGATCTCTCGGAAGGACTCGCAGGCCGAGAGGAGCTGGTAGATGGTGGGTCCACTTCCGATATCAATCAGGGTGTCTCCTTTAAGGCCACCTGCATCACATCGCACATTTAGGTCACACAAGCTGACCCCACAGAGCTTGTTTTTGTTTAGCTGTGCTTCTGGAACTAGAACTAATCGACACTTCTCTGATAGCCCCGGGGATACCTTCCAAGTCAGCAGATGTGGTCTCCCATTAAGGCCATTGCTAGAGCTGCAAGTTCTCAGTCACAGGAGGATAGGGCTGCCAACTCCAGGTTGAAAAATTCCTGGAGATTTGGTGACAGAGAGTTTGGGCAGGGAAGGACCTCAGTGGAGTATAATGCCAGAGAATCCACAATCCAAAGCAGCCCTTTTCTCTAGCAGAACTGTTCTCTGTAGCATGAAGTTCTGTTGTAATTTTGGGAGTTCTCCAGGCTGCGCCTGGAGTCTGGGAACCCTACTGCCTGAGAGTAGAGACTGATAGCTTAAGCTACAGTTTTGTAAGCACTTTCTTAATTGTTTGTGCTAGATCTCATATCACTGTGTATCGTTCAGAGTTTTTTAGGATAGCTAAGAGCGCCATCTGATGCATGCTTAGAAAAAAGTTCGTCCTGGTTAAGGGGGGCGGGGCTTCCTTCTTCACTAAATTAGGACTGGACTTTAAAGCTGCAGTCCTATCTCAGCTACATTTGGGGAGAAAGGTGGGTCGGAAATGAAGAAAATCAATGAACTGAGACCATGTTTCATGGAAACAAATGAAACTCTTCAGAAATCAATAGGAAGTAGGAGACATGGAACAGCAGCCGATGTGTGATTTTCCCTGGCCGCAAAGACCTTCTGTTAGTCTAATGACACACTGCATTTTCCTTGGAATGTGCCTGGGACATGGGTCGAGGTTCCCCACACTTCCCAGATGTGGACTGAAATTTTGGAGAACAGAGAAAGGGGCTTAGAGCTCCCTCCATGCTGTTTTCCTTATTTGAAATGGCCCAGGGGTAGGTGAGCTGTTTGAGAGGGGCTAAGACTCAGTGGAAGAGCCTCCGCTTGGCATGCAGAAGGTCCCAGATTCAATCCCTAGCATCTCCAGCTAAAATGGTCTGGCTGTAGCTGATGTGATAGGCCTCTGCTTGAGACCCTGGAGAGCTGCTGCCAGTCTGAGCAGGGTGGACCAAGATTTGGTTCAGGAGAAAGCAGCTATTCATGTTGGTATAGACAGAACGATGATGCTCTGAGCTCTTTGGGGGAAGAATATTATAAAAACACAAGTGAGGAATGTGCAAGAACTTGAGGGGAGGCTGTAGGGTTGCCAGGTCTGTGTTGGAAAGTACCTGAAGAAGAAGAAGAATTGCAGATTTATACCCCGCCCTTCTCTCTGAATCAGAAACTCAGAGCGGCTTACAATCTCCTATATCTTCTCCCCCCACAACAGACACCCTGTGAGGTGGGTGGGGCTGAGAGGGCTCTCACAGCAGCTGCCCTTTCAAGGACAACCTCTGCCAGAGCTCTGGCTGACCCAAGGCCATTCCAGCAGGTGCAGGTGGAGGAGTGGGGAATCAAACCTGGTTGTCCCAGATAAGAGTCCATGCTCTTAACCACTACACCTAACTGGCTCTCATGGAGACTTTGGGGGTGGATGTGGGAGAGGGTGGGGTTTGCGGAGGGGAGGAGCCTCAGCAGAGTACAATGCCCTAGAGTCCACCCTTCCAAGCAGCCATTTTCTCCGGGGGAGCTGATCCCTGCCAGCTTTGTAAAAGCGGGATATCTCCAGGCCCCACCTGGAGGCTGGCAACCCTAGGAGGCTGTCACTTCCCTACCACCCTCTTCCCCCGGCTGTGCTTGTAGCCTCCCCCCACTGACCTCTTTTGGTTTCCCCCATCTTCAGCTTTCCTCCCCCCGACAGCCCTTCCCTCCTCTGCCGTTTGGCTTTTTAATTGATAGCAGGCAAAGTGTTGCTCAGTGATGGCAACTCTTTATGTTCTCCACCCAGGATGGATGTCGCCATGTTGCACAAGACTTCCCTTCCCCCTGCGCCAGCCCCCCAAGTTGCCACATCCACAGGTCTGGGTGTGGCAACTAGAACCCCGGGTGACAGTCCCCGTCTCTTTGGCAGGAGGTGTTGGACTGAGGTTACCAGCTGGGCAGAAAACACCGAGCGGCTGGTCTGCTCTTCTGCCTTCAGAAACAACTGCCTGCAATGGGATCAGCAGGTGATGCATTCTTAGGGTTGCCAAGACCAATTCAAGAAATATCTGGGGACTTTGGGGGTGGAGCCAGGAGACATTTGGGGTGGAGCCATAAGCAAAGTTCTGACAAGCACAATTGAACTCCAAAGGAAGCTCTGGCCATCGCATTTAAGGGGACCACATACCTTTTTAATGCCTTCCCTACATTAGAAATAATGGATAGGGGCACCTTCTTCTGGGGCTCATAGAATTGGACCCCCTGGTCCAATCTTTTTGAAACTTGGCAAGCATTTTGAAGAGACTCATCAGATGCTACGCTGAAAATTTGGTATCTCTATCTCAAAAAACCGTGCCTCCAGAGCCCCAGATACCCCGGGATTAATTCTCCATTATACCCTATGGTCCAGCAGACATTTCCCTCCCTCCCCCACTGCCCATTTCTGATGACCCTGAAGCTCCGGAGGGTGTCACCTTCTCAGGGTGCAGGCAGGCAGGAGTCCAAAGTCAGTCCAAGGTCAAAGTCCACGAAGTAAAGCAGGAGCCAAGTCACCAATGCAGAATCACAAACCAGAATCAGAAGTCAATGTCCAAAAGCCAAAAGGTCAGGGTGCCAAGGAAATCAAACAGTTCAGGATCAGAGATCAGGAAGAAGCATGGATGCAAGCCAGAGAATAGACTTGTTGCTTCCACAAGGTTCTTAGGTCCTGGGTGGGAGCTATATGGGAGTCTCATTCAGCCTGCTTCCTGGGTTGCAGTGACTATGGACATATGAAGCTGCCTTGGAGAGCCAGTTTGGTGTAGTGGTTAAGTGTGCAGACTCTTATCTGGGAGAACCAGGTTTGATTCCCCACTCCTCCACTTGCACCTGCTAGCATGGCCTTGGGTCAGCCATAGCTCTCTTATCTGGGAGAACCCGGTTTGATTCCCCACTCCTCCACTTGCAGCTGCTGGAATGGCCTTGGGTCAGCCATAGCTCTCTTATCTGGGAGAACCAGGTTGGATTCCCCACTCCTCCACTTGCACCTGCTAGCATGGCCTTTGGCCAGCCATAGCTCTGGCAGAGGTTGTCCTTGAAAGGGCAGCTGCTGTGAGAGCCCTCTCAGCCCCACCCACCTCACAGGGTGTCTGTTGTGGGGAGGAAGGTAAAGGCGATTGGGAGCCGCTCTGAGACTCTTTGTAGTGGAGGGCGGGATATAAATCCAATATCTTCTTCTTCTTATACTGAATCAGACCCTTGGTCCAGCAAAGTCAGTACTGTCTACCCAGACTGGCAGCAGCTCTCCAGGGTCTCAAGCTGAGGTTTTTCACACCTATTTGCCTGGACCCTTTTTTGGAGATGCCAGGGATTGAACCTGGGACCTTCTGCTTCCCAAGCAGATGCTCTGCCACTGAGCCACCGTCCCTCCCCTAACTCAGCTAGAACGCAGGGCTGAGAGATCTGAGAGATTTCGGAGTGCCTCATGTCTTCGCTCTGAAAGTTCTTTCCGGAGCCTGCTTCGATCTCTTGAGATGGGAGGAGAAGAGCTTGGAGGAGAGTGATCGTCAACAGCTGACACTGGTGCCTGGAGAGTGATTGATGGGCCAGCTACTGTTTGTTCAGCTGAGGAACTGGCTGGCAACTCTTCCAGGTGTGTTAACCCTTCCAGCTCCTCCTCGTCAGGGCTTATGACAGAGGGCCTCCAAACCGGGGATCCCCTGCCCCCAACCTGGGGATTGGCACCTCTACTCAGGAGTTTCTGAACTTTCAAGTTTTTCACAGTAACACAGGACAACCAACCTTCACACTATGCAAACGACCTCTGCAAGGATTGTGCAACACACAGAGGCTCCTTTCACAGCCATGTTGTTCTGCCTTCTTCCCCCACCCAGCTCCCCTTCAGCCTTAAAGACGCAGACACACCCTCCAAAGAGGAAGGCTTCCTCGAGTAGAGACTGAAGCCTCCGGAGGGGGAAAGGCACATGATGGCTGTGGGGGCGGGGCTTCCCTCCACCGGCCAGCTGACTGGGGGCGGGAAGGAGCCTGGGAAAGCGGAAGAACCCCCGCTGGGACCTGGGGCTTGGCAAGCCTAATCAAAACAATAATACTTCTATTTCTGATTTTTAACCGTTCTTAAATGCATTATACCGTCATCACCTGCGACTCCTCGAGCGCTTTCATCAGCGCTGCCTTCGCACCATCCTCAACATCCACTGGAGTGACTTTGTGACCAACACTGAAGTCCTCAAGCGGGCGGAGGTTACCAGCATCGAGGCACTGCTGCTGAAGACGCAGCTGCGCTGGGCAGGGCATATTTCTAGGATGGAAAACCACCGCCTTCCCAAGATTGCCCTGTATGGCGAACTCTCCACCGGCCATCGAAATAGAGGGCACCAAAGAAGAGGTACAAGGACTCCTTGAAGAAATCCCTTGGCACCTGTCGCATCAACCATCACCAGTGGTCTGACCTAGCCTCAGATTGCAAAGCATGGAGGCACACCTTCCACCCCGCTGTCTCTTCCTTTGAGAACGCGCGCATAGCTGGTCTTGAGGACAAAAGGAGATTGAGGAAGAATCGCACTGCTACAGCACCAACCCTAAATCAGACTTTTCCCTGCAGCCACTGTGGCCGGACCTGCCTGTCCCGCATTGGTCTTGTCAGCCACCAGCGAGCCTGCAGCAGACGTGGACTATTGCACCCTTCTTAAATCTTCGTTCGCGAAGCCAAGCCGAGAGAGAAATGCATTCTATCGGGGGGGGGGGGGGAGGAGTACTCTGTCCCTTTAACAAAGTCTTGATGAGACTTTATTTACCGATCAGATGAAGCTATTTCCCCTCCATGCCTGGAAAAGCTTCACTTGCCCACTTCCAAACACACCGAAGGGACAGAATTTCAGCCAACATGTTCAGGGTACAAAAGATCACCTGGCTCTTCGTGGCCCAGGGTAAGGTCAGCAATGAAGTTGGCAATGCCGTGCATAATGAACTGGAGCAGTCGAACAATCTGGAGAGATTTTATTCCCAGGTTATCACTTGCACCAGAGCTCTAAAGCAAACAAAAGCTGTCCAAACTTACCCGAGTGAAAAGCCTTGTGGAGAGTGTTCAGACCAAAGACTAACAGGCTGTTTTTATCTTCTGTCTCAGGACAAAAGGAATAATACATTTCCACGTAATCTTTTGGGACAAAATGCTGAGCATAGGAGTCTTTCTCCGTGAAGGCGGCCTCCATAATACTTTGTATCCTTGCAAAATCCTTCACAGTCGGGTTTCTATGGTTCTCTCTCTCCTGCCTCAGCAGATCTTGTCATTGAACCAAATGTTTTTCTCTCCCGAAGCTCAAATTCTTTCTGTCTTGCATTTCCCAGCTCACAAATGGTTTCCTTCCCTAAAGTCTTGCCTTCTCAATTTTTAATTAAATTTAATTCTAAAAGAACAGGGAAAACTATCCTGTCCCTATAAAGTTAGACAGCGCTGGACGAGGTGGGTTTTTTTTTTTTTTTTTTGGCTTCAGGACCCTGATGCCGGTGCAAGAGCTGTGCTACGTAGGCTGACACCGTGCCAGAGGGGCGGTTCCGGGAGATGGGGCCCTAGTGTCCCATTTTATAACTCTCTCCACTGTCTCAGCAGTAGCAGGCAGTTAATGATTGCCCAGTTCTCTCCCCACTCCTCCCCAGAAGGACAAAACAATGAACATGAACATATGAAGCTGCCTTAAACTGAATCAGACCCTTGGTCCATCAAAGTCAGTATTGTCTTCTCAGACTGGCAGCGACTCTCCAGGGTCTCAAGCTGAGGTTTTTCACACCTATTTGCCTGGACTCTTTTTTGGAGACGCCAGGGATTGAATCTGGGACCTTCTGCTTCCCAAGCAGATGCTCTACCACTGAGCCACCGTCCCTCCCCATAGGATCTCAGCTCAGCAGTGTGTGTATCCCTTCTTTCTGCTTCCCAGAGGCAGGGCCAGATTAACAATTAGGTCATATAGGCACTGGCCTATGGGCCCCTACACTTTTAGGGGCCCTGGACCGACTTTCCCCTCCAGTTTCTCCCCTTCTTGCAGCCCTTGGAGCCTGCAGGCACAACCAGCAACTAGGCCACTCTTTGCCTGATTTGCCGGTGAGGCTGCTGCTAGCGTCATTGCCAAGTTTGCTTCCTTCTGCTTCTCCCCCACAACTTTGTCAAAGGGGCTTTTGAGAAGGTGCCTGATGGCTGCAGTGGGGGCTGTGGGTGGTGGGGCAGGTGCTCAGACTCTGAGATAATCTGTGAGGGGCCCCCCAAGATTTTGACTGCCCAGTGGCCTCCACAGGGTTGAATCCAGCACTGTCCAGAGAATCTGACCAGCCAGCCCCTTCCGTGGCAAGCTCTTACTTTATGGTGGAGCTGAACCTTCCAAGTCAGGCAGCAGGATGGTCTTGATCCTGGGGGTAGCAGGAGTGGTGTGAATTCAGGCTGGGGATAGCTAAAACACTGTCTGTTGAATCCATTCATTTTCAGATGTGATGCTTAGATTGTCTTTCAGCGAATGGAATGGATGCTGAGGCTGACTTCTAGGTTTGATTTGAGTAGCAGGCATTAGGAGAGAAAAAAGAGTGAGGTTTCTCTCCCTTGAAAGAAAAGGGATCATGAAAAGCCTGCAACTACTTGCCAAAATCCATAGTCAGACGTCAGTCTTCTTGGGACAAGATTATTCCCCACACTATCACTTCTGATGACTGAGCCTCCCTCCGTCCTTCCCTCCCTCCTTTCCTTGCTTCCTTCCTTCCCCTTTCAAACATCTCAGGTCCATGTTTTGTGGCACTCAAACATCTCACATTTATTCTATGTGGCTCTTATGTTAAGCAAGTTTGGCCACCCCTGGTCTAAGGCATTGCACCTTTCTGAGATCCTATCCCTTCTCAAACCCCACCCTCTCCAGGCTCCACCCCTCAAATCTCCAGGAATTTCCCAACCCTCTCTCCTTCCCAGTCAACCACCCACCTACTTTTATCTGCCCCTCTGATTTCAGCTTTCCCTCTCCTCCCCCCTTCCCCGCAGCTTCTACCTAGGAAAAGTACAATCTTTCCCCACAGTGGAGAACAAAGCAGTTTACATCATTCTCCTCTACCCCTTTTGATCAGGAAGCTAAAATCCAGTTTTTGAAGTTATTTCTGAGCTTGCACCCAGAGACTGAGAAATGAGAGAAACTGGGGAAGGAAATACAGAACACAAGAAAAGAATGAATTCTAGCTGACGCAAAACTTCGGAGGATTCTCTGGTCTTTATAACTTCCTTGCAAGATAAGCCAGCATTTCCAGGGCTTGTAGCTGAAAGCAGAGAAAGGCTCCATTCTTCCTAGTCCTCATTTCAGAAGTTCTAGAGAAGGGCACGGTTCATCTTGGACCAACCAGAAAGGGGTGGGGGTTATGTAAATATTCCATCAGCTCCAGGGTCATGTAGGTTTTGCACTCAGCACATTTTTGGGCTTGTGCATAGATTCGGCATGGGATGCAGATCCAGTGGGCTACAAAAACCTGCTAGGCAGTGTGCATCAGACAACTCAGGTGCAGGAAGGGAAAGAATTCCCTGCAAGGAGGCATTAAGAGTGTGTGTGTGTGTGGGGGGGGTCTCACTTGACAGCCATCTAGGCTTACTTGACCTGCCCCAGCTCCTGAGACTGAAATTTGGTCAGTAAAGATACTCACAAAACTGACCTCTCCCTCAGCAAAAGCTGCATTGATCCATTACAGACCTTTTGCAGATCAAGAATGGCAGCCAGGGGAAACGCGGAGTCTCTTCCTGCGGCATGGAAGTCTCCTGCCCAGATCTCTCCTGGTATTCCTCTGGGTCAAAAAGGAGGGGTTGGAGGGTGCTTATCAGTGCAGCTTTGACCGTTGGACATGAAACAGCAAACGGATAATGAAGCAATGAGACTGGACTTTGGAACAGGGATGTTTGAGGGACCCGACAGAGGTGAGTTGGACGTGTACCATAAGAAATCACTTCTGATGGGTCAACTAGCTGTGGTAACTGCGTGTGCTGCATGCACATGAGAGAAGTCCCCCACAGGCAGCTGCCAGTTTGGTGTAGTGGTTAAGTGCATGGACTCTTATCTGGGAGAACCAGGTTTGATTCCCCACTCCTCCACTTGCACCTGCTGGAATGGCCTTGGGTCAGCCATAGCTCTGGCAGAGGTTGTCCTTGAAAGGGCAGCTGCTGTGAGAGCCCTCTCAGCTCCATCCACCTCGCAGGGTGTCTGTTGTGGGGGGAGAAGACATAGGAGATTGCAAGTCTCTGATTCAGAGAGAAGGGCGGGGTATAAATCTGCAATTCTCCTTCTTCTACTGGACTCCAATGTTGTTCTAGAGGTGAGTATTGCCTAACAACAATAACAAAGCTAAATTATAATTTTCACTGACCCCTGCCTCCCCCCACAGCCCACCCCCTGCTCGTGTTGCTTCAGCGTTTCTGGGCAACCACGAAACTAGCCCCACTAGAATCGAGCACAGGCATTGGAAAGCTGAGCTTGGTGGTGTCCACCCATTCAATGTCAAAGCCAGCCTCTTTCACAGCTTCCTCTATAGTCTTTTGCTCCAAGTACAGGCAACCAAACCGACACTGGCCCAGCATATAGAAGCTGGATTCTAGTGCAGTGAACAAGAGAAGGTGTCCTCCTGGCTTTAGGAGGGAGCCGATGTTCTTCAAGGCAGAGTGGAAGGCCGGGAGGTCTTTGCTAGCCAGTTCCAAGCAATAGACAGAGAGGATGCAGTCAGCCGGAGGGAGGGAGAGCGGGGCCAAGGGGTTGGGCTGGGTGACATCACACTTCAGGACCCGCTTGACGCTGCTTCGGACCTTCTCCAGCTTCTGGGCCCACTTCTCCCTAGGGAAGAAGGCAAGAGCAATGGGACAAGGCCTGCACCACAAACTGCCCTGTTAAAAGGCAAGTTTACTCCTGCAGAGGCATCACACAGTCAGTCAACATTAGGGTTGCCAGTTCCAGCTGCAGAAATTCCTGCAGATTTGGGGGATGCAGCCTAGGGAGGGGGGAGTTTAAGGAGGGGAGGAACCTCAGCAAGGCACAATGCCATAGCAGAGTCTGCACTCCAAAGCAGCTGTTTTCCTTTACGGCAAGTGATTCCTGGTCATCTGGAAATCAACTGTAATAGTGGGAGATCCTCAAGCACCACCTGGAGGTTCCTGGCTTAATAAATAATATGCATTTGCATAACAAATTCAAAAACACTTACAGGACTGAGCATGCTTACAAAAGAAGCATCACAAGATGGGAGATCTACAAGGAGTTTCAGGGGAGGGCAAGTCTGCAGTCCCCCCCCTTTGCTCTGTCTCCACTTTACATTTTTTCCTCTCCCTCCACACACATCCCTCTGATCTGTCTCTCCTCTCCCAGCCTCTCATCAAACCTGCTTGCTCTCATCCACCTTCTCTCCCCCCTACACACCTTCCCACCTGCTTTCTTTTTGTGCTTCTCCCAAAAATTCTTGCTTCTTCCCAGCCACCTTGGGTAGCACTTTTTAGACTAGATGGATTGTTGTGTCAGTTTGTCTGTAGCCACAGAAATGAGCCAGAATCCTGGAGCACCTTCAAGACTATGAGCGTTTTCGCACTTACCTTACGCCGGAGCGACGTCCCTCTTCACCGTGCAGCGTCTGCACGGATTTCGCACTAATTGCTCCGCAGAACTCAGAAGAGCCGCAAAGTCCCGCGGCTTTTGCGTCGCAAATGTAAACCGCCAAAACCCAGTTTACATTTGCGACACAAAAGCCGCGGGACTTTGCGGCTCTTCCGAGTTCTGCGGAGCAATTAGTGCGAAATCCGTGCAGATGCTGCGCGGTGAAGAGGGACGTCGCTCTGGCGTAAGGTAAGTGCGAAAACGCTCTAACAAAAATTTGTGTCGGGGAAGAGCTTTCGTGAGTCACGGCTCATTTCTTCTTTTTTGAAACATTAGTAACACAAAACATAATATAAGTAATAGAGATGTGAAGGCCTGGGGGAAAAAAACCAGAAAAATTTGGGAGGAAAAAACGGGTCCCCCCCCCCCGTTTTTTTCCTGAAGCCTTTTTTGTTTTTGTTTTTCTGAAAAAATTGAAAAAAAGAAAAAAAATGATTATGGAACGTTTTATTTTAGCATGATGAATATAATATTTTAAGACACTGTGTTCAAATATTTTCCAATTCATTTCTAAAAAATATGTATGGTATCAGATTATTCTAATTTCTGTGCATTGAGGACAAGCAAGTTCTAAGTCATCCCCATTCATTGAAACTTAGTCCTAGACTCCCTTCTATACACTCCCCCCCCCCCTCAATTCTTTTTATGAGAATGAGTTTTTTATTTTTATTTAATACTATGGAAAGGAAATATGAATAATTGTTACTTTCGGATTTTTAAAAATTGTTTTGTGGAGGTTTTTTTTGTCTGTTCCAAATGAACTAGTAAATAGTTCAGCGGATTGTTGCTCCATTTGTTACAATTACAAATAAGTATTATTTTAAAAATAAATCCTGTTTGTAATAATTGTTTGGATATACTATATTTTTGTGATAATTTAGTTGTGATAATTTCATGCCAAGTAAAATTGTCCATAGTCATATTTTATGTTCCTAAAGTAACAGAATGACTTTCAATCTGGAAAAGAAAAAAGAAACTTTTTTTTCAATTATTCCGAAAATTTCCATTTTTCCCAGAAAAAAACTGGGTTTTTCCCGAGCATCAAAGTTTCTGGAAATTTTACATCTCTAATTAGTAACACAAAAGATAATATGAAATATGAAACAAAACTACATCCAATCTAAAACCCTAAGCAAAATTTCGTTTCCTATAATTCAATACTCCATTATTCCCCTGTTCATTGTTCTTTAATCTATTATCATTTAAAAGTAATTTATCCTTTTTAAAATATATATATATATATAAACTCCTGGGGAAAAAAATTAGATGACAGAATTTCTCTCTCTTGAAGAAACTGAACTATCGGAAACCAGACTGTTTGAAATTTTTTTCTGATAAGTAACTAAATTCTGTAACCCTGAAGAGAGATCTAATTTACCCAAGACAAAATGATTCCAAATAGCATTATGCCATTCCTCCAACCTGGGCCCTTTTTTCTGTCTCCATTTACCTGCAACTGCTCATTTCTTCAGATAACTTCTTCCCGTCTGAAGAAGTGAGCAATGGCTCACAAAGACTCCTCCCCTTTCACACATTTTTACTCCTTAAGGTGCTCCTGAATTCTTGCTTTTTTCCTACTTTTTTGGGGAGAAGCAGGACTCTAAAATAATAAGTAAATATTTTCACGGCATTGGTTTTTGGATGTCTTTTTTGGGTCTGTTGCTATGGCGATTCAAAATGCTATCTGAACTATTTTTTTCCTCCATGTCTCTGTATGGGCAACGAATGACTGTTAAATCTTGGAGCTTTATTTGTTTGTTTTAGCCTTTGTAAACTTTTCACATTTTCCTGCAAAACATGGGCTGCCTTAAACCAATACTGTGGCTGTCAGTGGTCGAATTGCATGGTTTCTTTGGTTTGCACTGGGGGAGGCACCCATGGGTATTAGATATGTGGATAGCTGGTATTAATGAACAGAGGCAGAGAAGCATGACCTGGGCATGATCAAACCAAGGGGGGCACACAGGAGTTTGGTAGGCAACTGGAGCCAGATGCCAGTTAACACTCATTACCTGTCCCCTTCCAGCTCACAGACGTATTTCGCCACTGGGCTCCAGTCGAAAGCTCCCGGCTCCTTCCTCAGCCACCGCTGCATCTCCTCCCGGTTCTCATCGACATAATCTGTGGCGATAATCTCTTGGAAGGACTCACAGGCAGAGAGGAGCTGGTAGATGGTGGGCCCACTTCCGATATCAATCAGGGTGTCTCCTTTAAGGCCACCTGCATGGCACCACACCTTCTGGTTACACAAGCTGATAGTACAGGGCTTCTTTTTGCTCAGCAGTGCTTCTTCAGAGAGCACAACTGATCAACACTTCTCTGGTAACCCAACAATGAGTTTCCAGGTTGGCTGATGTGGTTGTCAGTCAAGCATGGCCCTTAGCAGGGTTTTTTTTATATATAGAAAAAGCTGAGCAGGAACTCCTTTGCATATTAGGCCACACACCCCTGACATCACCATTGTTTTGTGCAGAGAATTTTGGTAGAAAAAGCCCAGCAGGGACTCATTTCCATATTAGGACATGCCCCCTGACACCCAGCCAGCTGGAACTGTGTTCCTGTTCGTTCCTTCTCAAAAAAAGCCCTGGCCCTTAGCTGGCATTTCTTTCCAAATCAACTCATGTAACAAACTGTCTGCATTTTAAATACTTCAGAGTAGCATCAACCTCTTCATTTTTGCAAGTAGTTTCAGCATGTTTGGGGGGGTGCATCTCAAACTGAGCAATAGTTCACTAGAGTTGCCAAGTCCATGTCAAGCATGAGTAAAATTCCATTGCTAATTGATTGTTTTAGGGTCCTTCTTGAGTCTGGTCTGCAAAGTGTCAAGAAGGGCTCACCCATGTTGCCTTCTTTCCCTTCCCCACCTCCCTCTCGCTTTATGGCTAGCAATTAGAAGTAGTGGGAACTGAAACCAAGTAATCGGCACCTTCTCATACATCCCATGAAGGGAGTATAGGCCATCTGGAGAAAGCAAGGACAAAGTCCTGATAACGCTTTGGGAACCTAGACATTTATGATAGTTTATGTGTGAATGCTACCCCGCAACCCCATCCTTCGGAATCCCTTTGAAGTAAGCCTCAAAAGTATTGTATCAATGTATCAGTTTCATTCTTCTCAAGAACTGTCTATGCCAAAGTATCGGTCTATCAATAAACGTAGTCTTTGTAGCAACTTCGACTCGTCATTGAACTCGCATGCTTGACAGTCCAATTCAAGAAATATCTGGAGACTTTGGGGGTGGAGCCAGGAGACATTGGGGGTGGAGCCAGGAGCAAGGTTGTGACAAGTGTAATTGAACTCCAAAGGGAGTTCTGGCCATCACCTTTTAAATGCCATCTCTCCATGGAAATAATGAAAGATAGGGGAATCTTCTTTTGCGGCTCATAGAATTAGACTCCCTGGTCCAATTTTTTTGAGACTTGGATGGTATTTTGAGGAGAGATACTGGATGCTATGCTGCAAATGTGGTGCCTCTACCCAAAACACAGCCCCTCCAGAGCCCCAGATACCCACAGATCAATTCTCCATTATACCCTATGAGAATTGGTCTCCATAGGGAACAATGGAGTGCCCAGCAGACATTTCCACACATACCCTGGCGTGCTTTTTGATGACCCTGAAGTGGGGAGAGGGTTTCGAAACCGGGGGATCCCCTGACCCCACCTGGGGATTGGCAACCCTATAAATTCACTGTTAATCCATTTGCAATGAGAACCAGCAGAATGTCAAAATTACATTGGTGGTCAGTCATCAAATCACGCTGTCCTGCCCGCCCCCCAATTCCACCACTCTCCTCTGTTTGCAGTTTTAGCTTGGAAGGGCAAGAGCCAAAGGGTTCTTGATCCGTGGCTGTTAGATTAAGGGCTACAGCCTGTAGCCTGCATTAGGCAGTTTGGCAGACCAGTACGCCCCCAGGTTATATTTGTGTTTTATTTGTTATTCTTTAAAACTGGTTGTTGCAATTGTATTTTGGAATTTTCTACAAGCTGCATTGGGGCATTATGGGGGGGAGGAGAGCACCAAATGCCTAAGTAATTGAGTAATAACATTTTGTAGTACTTCATCATTTTAACGAGCAACATCTACAATTGCACCTGGAGCCTTCTACATAAAAGGAAGCTATATGCCACTGAGGGGTAGGACCCGAAAGTGGGGGACCTTCACCCCTGCTAGGGGGTCTGGCACCTCTAAACTGGTGTCTGTCATCTGGAGGTGAGCTTTAATTCCAGGGGATTATCCCCACCCCCAAGCTCTGACAACCTAAGTAATTTCCTTGGTTTGCATATATTCAAGCCAGCCCTGATAACTGGGAGCTGAATGCCAGGAAAAAGCAAACAAGTCGCAGTACCTTTCAAAGAAGTTTGGTCTGCCCAGAGTAGCAGCACTTCAAGCTATTTACTGCTGCAACTATAGCAATGGAGGAGGCCAGCTGAAAAGTCAGCAACCTCACACAGAAGGAAATGGAGCAGTCGCTGCATTCTGGCAAATCTAATCCCAAGGAAGTCTATTCTGCAAATGCTGCAGAACACACCCAGCAGCCCTCTCTGCTTACCCGAAAGGAAGGCCTTGTGCAGATTTCTCAGAGCAAAGATTGCTAAGGCCTTTTCTGCCTCTTTGTCAGAGCTGAAGGTGTAATACGCTTCCAGATAGGCTTTTGGGTCAAAATGCTGAGCGTAATACTGTTTGTCACTGAAGGCTGGCTCCATGATGGACGCCTGCAGAATGCTTCCCGGAGGCTCTCTGTCCGGGGTTGGGCTCTATGGGTTTGTCCAGCCCTTTTGGTTCTCAGTCCAACCAAAGGCTTTCCCCAGGATCCAGCTCTTTCGATTTGCCCACCTTGTTTCAACCCCTTTCTGGTGTCATGTTTCTCTCTCCTGCTTCCAGGCCAGTGAATGGGGCTGAATAACCCATCTGTATTGCGAGGGCACTCGATGGCCCCTCTTTATAAACATAACCCTGCATGATACACAGCTCAAGGGGTGATTTTCTCAGATGCATAACTGCCAGCCTCCAGGCGGGTCAAAGAAAAGCAAAAAGCCTCAGTGTACAAAACAAGTCTCTAATGCAACGGATATATCCAAAGTTAATTTATTAAAGTTGTCAAAATAATTCCTTCCTACACATACATATAACGGTATTTAATCAGAAACAAACATCTCCAATATAGAGAGGAACAGAGAAACCAACCAAGTCCAATAATAAAGTCCCTCAAATTTGACTCAAGGCACACTTTGAGGTTGAAGAATCTTTTGTTCCACAATGAAAGAAGAAATCCAACAGTGTGGTAGTTCAAATATAATCCAAATATGAAGAAGAAGAAGATATTGGATTTATATCCTGCTCTCCACTCCAAAGAGTCTCAGAGTGGCTCACAATCTCCTTTCCCTCCTCCCCCACAACAGACACCCTGTGAGGTAGATGAAGATATTGGATTTATATCCTGCTCTCCACTCCAAAGAGTCTCAGAGTGGCTCACAATCTCCTTTACCTTCCTCCCCCACAACAGACACCCTGTGAGATGGGTGGGGCTGGAGAGGGCTCTCACAGCAGCTGCCTTTTCAAGGACAACCTCTGCCAGAGCTATGGCCGACCCAAGGCCATGCTAGCAGGTGCAAGTGGGGGAGTGGGGAAATCAAACCCAGTTCTCCCAGATAAGAATCTACACACCCAACCACTACACCAAACTGGCTCTCCAACACCTTTGTTGAGGGAAACACCTTTGGGGTTTGAGGCTGGGCTATGTACCAACATCCAAACAACTAAAGCTCAGACTTGTTTCTGTAATACTTCCAAAGAGCAGAGGAGCTTATCCCGCCCATAATCAACCTTCGTTCCACCACGCTTCGATGCGGCAAGAACTGTCTTTGAAAAGGTGGCAATGTGAGATGCTGAAAAAGCAGAATGTTGCTTCAAGCTCCAGATGGGAGCTGGAGGTCTCTCAGAATTGCAACTGATCTCCAGACTACATAAATCACTTACCCATCTATTACTTATTTATTTAAAACATTTCTTCCACTTACGAGATGGGACGTTTGTGTGATTATGTCTACAGGGTCAATTCAGAATTTGCCAGGAAGCGCAAGCTACCCAGGGATATGGTAGTGAAGTTTACCACAAAGGACGTGGTGGGAAGGATCTTAAGTAAGCAATTTGAAAGTCCATTGGTGGTGGAGGAAAGCAGAGTGCGGATGATGAAGGAACTGCCGAGGAAAGTCATTACTGATAGAAAACAATTTAAGAAATTGACAGACAAGCTGAGAGACAAGGATATAAGATACAGATGGATTTTACCAGAAGGTCTTAGCTTTGAATATAAAAGACTGAGGAAGACAATAGTGGACATGCAAGGCATGAATGAATTTTTGGCGGACAATAAAGAATTTGAGGATACAAAATAATTGAAAAATCATTATGGATTACAAATTAATTTCTTGGAATGTAAATGGATTTAATTCACCTCAAAAAAGAAAAGCAATTTTTCATTGGATTAAAAGGCAGAAATATAATATAGTATGTCTACAAGAAGTAGATATTAAGCAATTGGATTACAAATTTTTGTGGAATAAGGCTTTGGGGGAAGAATTTTTTTCATTAGCTAAAGAAAAAAAAAGGGAGTGGTCTTTTATATTAAAAAAGAATTGGAGCCAAAAATGGTTTTTAAAGACAATGAAGGCAGATACATTGCTGTGGAGGTGTTTATGAATGAAAAAAAAAATGTTGTCGTTGGGACTATATGCCCCTAATGGGGCAAAAGATGCTTTTTTTAAAGACATTCAGCAACAACTTGATCAAATGACTTATGAACAGGTAATGTTAATGGGAGATTTTGATGGAACAATTAAGAACTCTCTGGATAGATCGGGAAACAAAAAGAAAAAAGATGGTAAGCTGCCAAAGTCTTTTTTTTTTGAAATAATAAAGCAAGAAAGTTTGGAAGACATCTGGAGAAAGTTTAATCCTAATCTACGTGACTATACTTTTTTTTCCCCGCAAGGCATGATTCCTTCTCAAAAATTGATATGATATGGACTACGAAGGATTTGGGACTTATTACTAATAAAATAGAGATTCTTCCAAAAATAGGTGCAGACCACAATCCATTAATGTGGTCAGCAAAGGGAAGGAGAAAGAGAAGGAGATGGAGACTAAATGAAGACCTGTTGTTAAAAGCTGAAGTAGTGAAATCTCTTGAAAAAGATACCAAAGCTTTCTTCCAGGCTAACGAAGACCAAGAGGTTATTATTCAGACTGTATGGGATACATATAAAGCTGTTATGAGAGGATTACTAATTACAATGAACAACAAAGACAAAAGAGCCAAGGAAAAACAACTGAAGGACTTGCAAGTAGAAATAGGCAGAAAAGAAAATGATTTGAAGAAAAGACCGGGGGGGGGGGGGAAATAATGAGAGAGATAACAATTTTACAGCATCAATTGAGACATTTATTGAATAAAGAGGTGGAGTGGAATTTAAAAAGGCTACAACAGAAATCTTTGAAGGTGCAAATAAACCGGGGAAATACTTGGCCTGGCAACTGGAAAAAAAAAAAGGGAGAAAAAGTTTATAAACAAGATTTTTTTGGAGGGTAAAGAAATTGTGGATCAAACTGAAATTAGAAGGGAGTTCTACAAATTCTATGCCAAATTATTCAAAGGTCAGCAAGTAAATAGTGAGAAAATTGATGCCTACTTGTGAAAAATCAAAGTACAACCCTTAAGCGAGAATATGGAAAAGATTTTAAACGATCCAATTGAGAAAATAGAAATTGAAGCAGCAATTTGTTCAATGAATTTAGGGAAAGCTCTGGGTCCTGACGGCTTTTTTAGCAATATTTTATAAAGTCTTGGGAGAAGAACTAGTACCAAAACTTCAAAAGTTGATGAACTGTATAAGGCAAGATGGGAAGGCATTTTAAGCTGCGCCTTGCCAAAGGCTGAGCAGATCTCACAGAGGTCTGAGAGGAGCAGAGCAGCTCTGATAGCTGAGACAGCTGGAGAAATTGCTGAGAATTTCTGAGTTTTGAAGGACTTCATTCTAAGGTTTGTGGGGCTGCCTAAAATTCTAAGGTGTGATAGCTGGGGAACTGCTCTTTGTTTGGTTGACTGCTCTTTGTTTGGTTGACTGGCCTAAGGGTGGAAGAGATTGAGAGTGATTGCTGCTGATTGCTGAGGAGTGCCTCTGCTCCACCTCTTTGCATTTCAAGCTGCGCCTTGCCAAAGCTAAAGGGCTCTTGGCCTGTGGCTCTTCGCCTAAGGGCTCTCTAAGGACCAGGAACCCAGATCCCTGATTTCCTTGTTCTCCAAATAAGGTAAGTTCCCAATAAGGTAAGTTGAGGTAAGGTAAGTTGACCCTCCAGAAGGGGAGCCACTTAAACAAACAGCATTTAAAGAGGACTGTATATTTTAATATATATATATATCATGAAGATAGAATGCCAGCAGGGGGTTGGGGGCTTTCCAGTGTTTTGCACTGAGTGTCACATGTATGACTATCTGCCCAAAGGACAGAAGTCTTGGGTGTGTGCTCGATGCAAGGAGCTCCTGGTCCTCAGGGAATGAGTTCGTACCCTTGAGGCCGAGGTGACTGCCCTGGAGAAGCAGAGACGGTCAGTTAGGCACTTGGGAAAGACTCTCGGGGGCGTATTAGATGAGCCCCGCTCTGAACATAGCAGCCCCGTTGCTGCCAGAGAGCATGAGGGTCGAGAGGGAACAGGGCACCGGGCTGAGGACAAGGGGAATGCGCCCTCAGAAGGGACCTCTTCTTCAGTTGGTGAGCAGGTATCCTTTCGCGCCAAGGAACCATCCCTGAGCAGGGGGAGAGGGGGTTTTTTGGTAGTTGGTGATTCGATCCTTAGGCAAGTAGACAGCTGGGTGGCGAAACCACGTACTGACCGTATGGTGACTTGCCTGCCTGGTGCGAAGGTAGCGGACATTACGCGTGTAGTAGATAGACTGATAGACAGTGCTGGGGAGGAGCCTGTTGTCGTGGTGCATGTTGGCACCAACGATGTGGGGAAATGCAGTCGTGAGGTCCTGGAGGAAAAATTTAGGCTGCTAGGCGGGAGACTTAAGGCCAGGACCTCCAAGGTAGCCTTCTCAGAAGTGCTACCTGTTCCACGTGCAGGGCAGGAGAGACAGGCACAAATTAGAAGTCTCAATGTGTGGATGAGACGATGGTGTAAGGAGGAAGGGTTTAAGTTTGTTAGGCACTGGGATGCTTTCTGGAACAAGCGGGAGCTGTACAAAAGGGACGGTCTCCACTTGTCCCTGGATGGAACCAGGCTGCTGGCGCTTAAAATCAAAAAGGTGGCAGAGCAGTTTTTAAACTAAATCTTGGGGGAAAGCCGACAGGAGATGAAATGTCTCTGGTTCGGGAGGACTCGTCTCAAAGAGATGAAGGGTTAGCTGCTATTTTTCTACCGGGTAACGGACCAGAGTTGTCCACTGTGAAGGTGACAAACAATATGGACTGTCTGCCAGAATCTCGAGGCGGCAGGAGGAAGGTGGCGGGCCTAGCTCGCCTGGGAAATTATAGATGTTTGTATGCAAATGCTAGAAGTGTTCGAAGTAAAATTGGTGAATTGGAATGTTTAGTATTGGGAGAAAACATAGACATGGTGGGAATTTCAGAAACTTGGTGGAATGAGGAGAATCAGTGGGACACGGTGATTCCTGGATATAAGCTATATCGGAAGGATAGGGAGGGAAGGGTTGGAGGTGGGGTGGCTCTGTATGTCAGAGAGGATATACGGTCCAGTAAGACTGAGGTCAGAGAATTAGATTCACTTTTAGAAATGCTTTGGGTTGAAATAGAGGGCCCAAAAGGAAATTTAACTATGGGAGTTTGTTATCGACCACCAAATCAAAAGAGAGAGGACGATTATAATATGATGGAAGGCTTAAAGATAGCAGCTGAACGTAAAAACTGTGTCGTAATAGGTGATTTTAACTACCCGCAGATTGATTGGGTCAATATGTGTTCTGGTCGAGAGAAAGAGATTGAGTTTCTTGATGCTCTCAATGACTGTGCTATGGAGCAGATGGTCTCAGAACCTACCAGGGGTGGGGCGATCCTGGATTTGATTCTAAGTAATGCCCAAGACTTGGTGAGAGATGTAAAAGTGATTGCGCCACTTGGGAGCAGTGACCATAATGTTATTGATTTCACCGTTTGTATAAATAGGGAGTTGTCCAAAAAGACCGCCACAACCACGTTTAACTTTAAAAGGGATAAATACACTGAGATGAGGAGGCATGTGAGGAGGAAACTGAAAGGAAAGGTACATACGGTCAAAACGCGTGGGGAAGCTTGGATGCTATTTAAAACCATAATCCTAGAAGCTCAGATAAAATACATACCACAAGTTAGGAAAGGCACAAACAGGCATAAGAAAAGGCCTGTGTGGTTAACAAACAAAGTAATGGAAGCTGTAAGAGGTAAGAAGGACTCCTTTAAGCGGTGGAAAACCAGTCCAAGTGAGATTAGTAAAAGGGAACACAGGCTGTGGCAAATCAAATGCAAGACTGTGATCAGGCAGGCAAAAAGGGACTATGAGGAGCATATTGCAAAAAACATAAAGACCAACAATAAAACTTTCTTCAAATATATTAGAAGTAGGAAACCAGCCAGGGAGGCAGTGGGGCCCTTGGATGACCATGGGGTAAAAGGATTACTGAAGGAGGATAGGGAAATGGCTGAGAAGCTAAATGAATTTTTTGCCTCCGTCTTCACTGTGGAAGATGAGAACTTTTTGCCCGCCCCAGAACCACTAATTTTGGAAGGGGTATTGAAAGACCTGAGTCAGATTGAGGTGACAAAAGAGGAGGTCCTACAACTGATAGGCGAATTAAAAACTAATAAGTCACCGGGTCCGGATGGCATACATCCGAGAGAGCTGAAAGAACTCAAAGTTGAACTTGTGGGTCTTCTAACAAAAATCTGTAATCTTTCATTGAAATCTGCCTCTGTTCCTGAGGACTGGAAGGTAGCAAATGTCACCCCAATCTTTAAAAAAGTTCCAGAGGAGACCCGGGAAATTACAGGCCAGTCAGTCTGACTTCAATACCGGGAAAGTTGGTAGAAACCATTATCAAGGACAGAATGAGTAGGCACATTGATGAACACAGGTTACTGAGGAAGACTCAGCATGGGTTCTGCAAGGGAAGATCTTGCCTCACTAACCTGTTACAGTTCTTTGAGGGGGTGAACAAACATGTGGACAAAGGGGACCCAATAAATGTTGTTTAACTTAACTTCCAGAAAGCTTTTGATAAAGTTCCTCATCAAAGGCTCCTTACAAAGCTCGAGAGTCATGGAGTAAAAGGACAGGTCCTCTTGTGGATCAAAAACTGGCTGAGTAATAGGAAGCAGAGAGTGAGTATAAATGGGCAGTCTTCGCAATGGAGGATGGTAAGCAGTGGGGTGCCGCAGGGCTCGGTACTGGGTCCCATGCTCTTTAACTTGTTCATAAATGATTTAGAGTTGGGAGTGAGCAGTGAAGTGGCCAAGTTTGCGGATGACACTAAATTGTTCAGGGTGGTGAGAACCAGAGAGGATTGTGAGGAACTCCAAAGGGATCTGTTGAGGCTGGGTGAGTGGACGTCAACGTGGCAGATGCGGTTCAATGTGGCCAAGTGCAAAGTAATGCACATTGGGGCCAAGAATCCCAGCTACAAATACAAGTTGATGGGGTGTGAACTGGCAGAGACTGACCAAGAGAGAGATCTTGGGGTCATGGTAGATAACTCACTGAAAATGTCAAGACAGTGTGCGTTTGCAATAAAAAAGGCCAACGCCATGCTGGGAATTATTAGGAAGGGAATTGAAAACAAATCAGCCAGTATCATAATGCCCCTGTATAAATCGATGGTGCGGTCTCATTTGGAGTACTGTGTGCAGTTCTGGTCGCCGCACCTCAAAAAGGATATTATAGCATTGGAGAAAGTCCAGAGAAGGGCAACTAGAATGATTAAAGGGCTGGAGCACTTTCGCTATGAAGAAAGGTTGAAACGCTTGGGACTCTTTAGCTTGGAGAAACGTCGACTGCGGGGTGACATGATAGAGGTTTACAAGATAATGCATGGGATGGAGAAAGTAGAGAAAGAAGTACTTTTCTCCCTTTCTCACAATACAAGAACTCGTGGGCATTCGATGAAATTGCTGAGCAGACAGGGTAAAACGGATAAAAGGAAGTACTTCTTCACCCAAAGGGTGATTAACATGTGGAATTCACTGCCACAGGAGGTGGTGGTGGCCACAAGTATAGCCACCTTCAAGAAGGGTTTAGATAAATATATGGAGCACAGGTCCATCAGTGGCTATTAGTCACAGTGTGTGTGTGTATATAAATTTTTTTGCCACTGTGTGACACAGAGTGTTGGACTTGATGGGCCGTTGGCCTGATCCAACATGGCTTCTCTTATGTTCTTATGTTCTTAAGGTGCCAAAAACATGGAAAGAAGCCGTTATTACTTTGATTCCGAAAGATTATAGAGATTCCACAAATGTAAAAAACTACAGACCGATCTCACTATTGAATAACGACTATACGATTTTTGCCAGAATTTAGCGGAATGACTCAAACAGCTTTTGAACATTTCTATTCAAGAGGAACAAGCAGGTTTTCTCCCCAGAAGGCAAATAAGAGACAATATCAGAACTGTAATAGATATTGTAGAATATTATAAGCATCCAGAAAAAGAGGTGGCTTTATTTTTTGCTGATGCAGAAAAAGCTTTTGACAATCTTAACTGGAACTTTATATTTGCTGTGATGGAAACAATGAAATTAGGAGATGATTTTATAAGGATGATCAAGGCAATATGCACAGAACAACAAGCTGAACTTTGTGTGAATGCTGACTTTACTGAGCAGATGGCACGAGACAAGGCTGCCCTCTATCTCCGTTGTTGTTTATAATGACCCTAGAGGTCTTGCTGTCTCAAATTGATGATGATAATGAGATTGAGGGTTTGAAGTTGAAAGGTTTTTCATATAAATACAGGGCCTTTGCGGATGATGTGATGTTTATCACTGAAAATCCATTGCAAGTGACACCCTTGTTGTTAAAGAAAGTAAATGAGTATGGTGAGTTAGCAAAAGAAAAATCGAAAATCCTTACTAAGAACTTGTCATCAGGCAAACAGAAAGAGCTAGAAATGTTACAGGTTGTGAAGTTGTTTCAAAAGTAAAATACTTAGGTGTAGAAATTACGATGAGAAATATTGATTTATATAAGAATAATTATGAAAAACTTTGACATAAGGTTGAAGAAGACATGCTAAAATGGAACAAATTGAATTTATCTATGTTGGGGAGGATATCTGCTATTAAAATGAATGTTTTACCAAGAATTATGTTTCTTTTTCAAACCATTCCATTTGTGAGAGATAAGAAACAATTTAACTGTTTGCAAAAAAAGATCTCAGAATTTATATGGGCAAGCAAGAAACCAAGAATTAAGATGAAAATCCTGATGGATGCAAAAGAAAGAGGTGGCTTCCAATTGCCTGATTTAATGTTATATCATGATGCAGTATGTTTGGTATGGATTAAGGACTGGATGACTTTGATCAATAAAAAATTATTGGCTTTAGAAGGGCAAGGAAATATTTTTGATTGGCATGCATATATGTATTACGGGAAAGAGAAGATGGATGTTTTTTTCTCACACCATTATGTAAGGAGGAACTTGTTGAATACATGGAAAAATATAATAAATATGGTGATGAGAGAAAACCACTTTGGATAGTGCTGACTGAAGTTATTAAATTGTCTCAAAGTCCACGAGAAGATAAATACGTATCATACGAACAACTGCTAAAATTTCAGGGAGGTAAAGTTGAAATGAAATCTGCTGAAGAATTGCAAGGAAAATTTGATTGGTTTCAATTGCTTCAGATTAAAAGTTTGGTGGAAAAAGATATTAGAAGTACAGGTATAAGATTTGAAAAAACGGAAATGGAAAAAATGCTGTTGTGTGAAAATGAAAAATTGATTTCAAGGCCTTATAAGTTGCTATTGAAATGGTCTACAGAAGAGGAGGTTGTGAAACCTCAAATGATTAAATGGGCAATAAAGTTTAATAAATAAATAGAAAAGGAGACGTGGGAACACCTATGGAAGAACTCTATGAAAATTACGTGTTATAAAAGAGAATTGTTTTAAAATGCTGTATAGGTGGTATATGACACCTAAAACACTAGCAAAAATGAACAATCAAGCTTCAGAAAGGTGTTGGAAATGTAAAAAACATGAAGGTTCTTTCTACCATATGTGGTGGTATTGTGAAAAGGTGAAACAATTTTGACTAATGATTCAACAAGAGATTTCAAAAATCTTGGGATATAATATTAAGAGAACACCAGATGTCTTTCTGGTGGGATTACAAATGGAAAGCTTTCCGAAGCAAGACAGGACATTGCTGTGGTATTTGCTTTCAGTTGCAAGGACATTGTATGCGCAAATGTGGAAGCAAGATAAAATACCAGAAAAATGGGACTGGATCTTAAAGGTTCTTAATTGGAGTGAAATGGACAAACTTACTAAAATCTTAAAAGACCGTAACCTGTAGAAATTTAAAGAAGATTGGAATAAATTCCAAAACTATGTGGAGATACAATGGAAGGTGAAAAGCCATCTAGTGGTTTTTGATAAAATTAACTGAATTTTAAAAAGAGAAAAAAGATTGTGATTACTGAGTATTGTTTTAGGAACGAAATATTAGTAGCTGAGTTCATATAGTAAGTCCATGTGAGTTAAGATAAGATTAAGATTTGAATAATTGTTAGTGATGATTTCATGACTACGAAATCTTTGTTCAATGTTTAACAAGTAATAATTGAATTTTTAAAGTGCAAAGGAGAATAGATTATGGCTAGCTGATTAAATGTGTAATATGGATGATTAAGTAGAAAGTATTAAGTAAAGGAATAAGAATAGTAGTTATATTGGAGTTATGATAAAGTTTAGTAAATGATAACTTTTAGTTAAGATTCTATAGATGGGAATTTTTACTTTTAAAAGGTTTTTAATTTGTTCTGTATTACCAGTGGAGGTCACAATTTGGAGGGGGGATGGGTGGGAAAATGTGTAATGTATTGATGTATTATATTTAGATTCTGTTAGTAGAATATTTTTCAATATATTGCAAAATAAAAATTTTGTTACTAAAAAAACCAAACATTTCTTCCACTTATGGCAGAGAAAATGGCTGCTTTGGAAGGTGGACTGCATGGCACTATACCTGTGGCAGAATGTGCATACTCTGGACTGCAGGACCTATTCTGCCTTAACATTCTGGTGTTTTTCTCAACACCTAGAGAGACTTTTCTTTCACTTTCAGCTTGCCACCATCACTTAACCACTGTAGGGATGACCCACTGGGAGGGTCAGGATTCCCAGCTTCCCTTCCAAGTTCTGAGGCTTTGCTTCTGTGTCTCCCGCTCCCCAACATCTCGTCACTATAGAGCCCATCACTGCCTTGCATGGCGCTGGTGGAATAGCCACACATCAACTCCCTTCCTCCCCCTGACTCCCCATTCAAAATAGCATGTCAGAGATGGTGGAGGTCTATGTGGTATAGAGAGCCACTCCCAGCATCCAAAGTTATAAAGGTATCAATCAATCAATCAATCACCTTTTATTTATATCCCGCCCTCCCCGCCGAAGCAGGCTCAGGGCGGCTAACAACAAAATTCAATTTACATTGTACAGTACAACATTTTAAACTACAATTAATTAAAAGCTATTAAAATTCTAAAAACAGTAAAATTAATATTTTGTGCTATTACCTAGATGGCGAACTTACTTAGCAGTTCCAGTCAGTGAAGGCCATTCGGAACAGGATGGTCTTGCAGGCCCTGCGGAACTGTTCAAAGTCCCGCAGGGCCCGCATTTCTTCTGGAAGTTGATTCCATAATTGTGGAGCCATAACAGAGAAAGCCCGGGTACGGGTACTTTGAAGTTTTACCTCTTTTGGCCCGGGGATAGTCAGCAGGTTCTTCCCTGCTGACCTCAGTGCTCTCTGGGGTTCATGTGGGGAGAGACAGTCCCTAAGGTAGGCAGGTCCTCGGCCATATAGGGCTTTAAAGGTAATGACCAGCACTTTGTAATGAATCTGGTAAATAACTGGTAGCCAGTGCAGTTCACACAGCCCTGGCTGTATGTGCTCCCACTTTGGTAGGGTTGCCTACCAAAGTGGGAGCACATACAGCCGGGGCTGAGTGAACTGCACTGGCTACCAGTTATTTACCAGGTAGGGTTGCCAAGTCCAATTCAAAAAATATCTGGGGACTTTGGGGGTTGGAACCAGGAGACTAGGGGTGGAGCCAGGAACAAGGTTGGGACAAGCACAATTGAACTCCAAAGGGAGTTCTGGCCATCACATTTAAAGGGACTGCACACCTTTTAAATGCCTTGCCTCCATTGGAAATAATGATGGATACGGGCACCTTTTTGGGGAGCTCATAGAATTGGGCCACCTGGTTCAATCTTTTTGCAGCTTGGAGGGTATTTTGGGGAGGGTCACTGAATGCTATGCTGCAAATTTGGTGCCTCTATCTCAAAAAACAGCCCGCCCAGAGCCCCAGATACCCGTGGATCAATTCTCCATTATACCCTATGGGAATCGGTCTCCATAGGGAATAATGGAGTGCCCAGCAGACATTTCCCTTCCCCCTCTTGCTTTCTGATGACCCTGAAGGGGGGGAAGGGCCTCCAAACCAGGGGATCCCCTGCCCCCACCTGGGGATTGTGTAAACCAAATAGAGAACACGGAGGGGAGTGGCTGGAGAAAACCCAAAGGGTCCCACGTAAACCAGTCTCAGGAATCACCTTGGCAGCAGGCCAATGGCATGGGAATAGGTGGAATCACCATGGCAACGGCTTCTCTCTCGTCCAGCACCACTCCCCCTCCCTGCCTGGCATAATGTCTCCCCTTTGGGAGCCACCTGTGGCCGCCTGTACTAGTTTCACACTCGAGCGCAGCTACAAACTAGAGAGCCAGTTTAGTGTAGTGGTTCAGTGTGCAGACTCTTATCTGGGAGAACTGGGTTTGATTCCCCACTCCTCCACTTGCAACTGCTGGCATGGCCTTGGGTCAGCCATAGCTCTGGCAGAGGTTGACCTTGAAAGGGCAGCTGTTGTGAGAGTCCTCTCAGCCCCACCCACCTCACAGGGTGTCTGTTGTGGGGGGGGGAGATAAAGGAGATTGTGAGCCACTCTGAGACTCTTGAGTGGAGGGCGGGATATAAATCCAATGTTGTCTTCTTCTTCTACACGGCGGTTCTCAGGATTGGGCTGTTAATGTTATATACATATTACAAATTTTGATGTTATATGTTTATTGAGATTTATGATCATCTTTGTAATATATAATTCAAATATCATTACCCCCTTACCTGGTGAGGTTTTTTTTAATCAAAATATTAATTGTCAATATTCCGGGCTGTATGGCCGTGGTCTTGGTAATCTCTGAGAAAGTGTGGTTCACAAATCTGTCTTTCACTGTCTACTAATGTTTTGATTATGCCTCATTTTTTGTCGAGGGTGGTGATAGGAGTTTTTGTGTAAATAACGATCCGTGTGAGTGGGTTTTCTGTAGACCTTGTGACCTAACTGAAGGTTAGCTTTGCAGATGACCATGGCATCTAGAAATGGGCGTTTACCCTCAATTTCTTTTTTCCATGGTGAATTGCATGTTCAGGTGGATATTGTGGAGGTGGTCTAAAAACTCTATCAATTCTACCTCACCATGGCTCCAAATGATAAAGGTATCATCTACATACCTGAACCACACTGTAGGTTTGTGGGGTGCGGCCTGGAAAATCTACAACAACTAATGAACTCTGGCTGTGAAAGCCTTCAATTTTAAAAAAAAAATCAATTTTTTTAAAAAAATTAAAATTATAATATTCAACCCCCTGCTTGTTTTGTTTCAGCATTTCCGGGCAACCAAGAAAGCTGCCCCAGTAGCATCGATCAAAGGTGCTGGAAAGCTGATCTTGGTGACGTCCAGCCACTCAATATCAAAACCAGCCTCTTTCACAGCTTCCTTTAAAGTCTCTTGCTGCAAGTAGAGGCAACCAAACCGGGACTGGCCCAGAACATAGAATGTGAGTTCCAGTGCAGTGACTAAGACAAGATGTCCTCCTGGCTTTAAGAGGGAGCCGATGTTCTTCAAGGCAGCGTGGAAGGCTGGGAGGTCTTTGCTAGCCAGTTCCAGGCAATAGGCGGAGAGGATGCAGTCAGCCGGAGGCACGGAGAGTGGGGCCAAGGGGTTTGGCTGGGTCACGTCACACTTCAGGACCCGCTTGATGCTGCTTCGGACCTTCTCCAGCTTTTGGGCCCACTTTTCTCTGGGGAGGAAAGCAAGAGTGGCTATTAGCCACAGCGTATTGATGGAACTCTCTGTCTGGGGCAGTGATGCTCTGTATTCTGGGTGCTTGGGGGGGCGGGCACAGTGGGAGGGCTTCTAGTGTCCTGGCCCCACTGGTGGGGGGTTTTTGGCCACTGTGTGACACAGAGTGTTGGACTGGATGGGCCATTGGCCTGATCCAACATGGCTTCTCTTATGTTCTTATGTGACACAGAGTGTTGGACTGGATGGGCCATTGGCCTGGTCCAACAGGGCTTCGCTTATGTTCTTATGTCTGGGGCACTGATGCTTGAGGGAGAAGAACTGTGGGAGGGCTTCTAGTGTCCTGGCCCCAATGATGGCACTTGGTTTATTTGGCCACTGTGTGACACAGAATGTTGGACTGGATGGGCCATTGGCCTGTTCCAACATGGCTTCTCTTATGTTCTTAAGAGCAATGGGACAAGGCCTGCACCACCAACCGCCACTGTTAAAGCTTCTCCCCTGCCACAGATTTTATTAGCCTTTAAGGTACTATTGGATTCTTGTTCTTTTCTACTTTTTTGTGGGGCAGCAGGACAGAAATATTCTAAATAAATAAATAAACCTTTTTGTGGCATCGATTGTTGGGTGCCATTTTGGGTTAGTTGCTGTGGCAACTCAAAATGCTATCTGAACTAATTTTTTCCCCTCTGTTTCTGTGTATGTGCAATGAATGACTGTTAAATCTTTGGGTTTTGGTTGCTTATTTTGACATTTGTAAACTTTTCACATACAAAACATGGGTTGCCATAAACCTATACTGTGACTTTCAGTGGTCGTATTATGTGGTTTCTTTGGTTAGTACTGGGGGAGGCACCCATGGGTATTGGATATGTGAGTATCTGGCATTAATGAACAGAGGCAGAAAAGCATGACCTGGGCATGATCAAACCAAGTGGTGCACGCAGGAGTTTGGCACTCATTACCTGTCCCCTTCCAGCTCGCAGACGTATTTCACCACTGGGCTCCAGTCGAAAGCTCCCGGCTCCTTCCTCAGCCACCGCAGCATCTCCTCCCGGTTCTGGTCTGTATAATCTGTGGCAATAATCTCTCGGAAGGACTCACAGGCTGAGAGGAACTGGTAGATGGTGGGTCCACTTCCGATATCAATCAGGGTGTTTCCCTTAAGGCCACCTGCATGGCATCACACATTTAGGTGAAACAAGCTGAACTGACAGAGCTTATTTTTGCTTCTTCATCTCTGATTCTTCAATGACAACAACTGATTGACACTTCTCTGGTGACCCAAGGAAGAGCTTCCAGGCTGGCTGATGTGGTTTGCAGTCAAGCTTGGCCCTTAGCTGGCATTTCTCTCTGAATTATGGGAGGGGGTGTCTCAAACTGAGTGGCTGTTCAGTGTTAGTCCATTTGGGAGCAGGATTTTACAATGAGAACCAGCAAAAGTCAAAACTACATTGGTGATCTGTCATCAGAACCCCCTGTCTTGGTCTACCCCCCTACCCTGCCCTCACAAACACACCACTCACCTCACTGGTGAGTAGTGCCCAAGAGGACACAGTGGGGATCAGTGTGTGGTTGGCATGTTTCTAAAGATCAGGCTCAGAGGTTTCAAAATATAAAGCATAAGAAATGAATAAAAATAGTACACATGTTTTATTCAAGAGTGTGAAGCTGAGCAAGAGTGCAAAGAAAAGGTGAAAACACGCCATCCTCTTTTTCTACCCATGGAACGTATCCTAAACAATGTTTACTTAGGACAAGTTAGTTTTCTGAAGGTTTTAGTAGTTTAAAGTTCATCATGCCTTAGTTTTTGTTTTTTTTTTCCATTGGGACTTCTCGTCCAAGGCCATGTGGACAACATGGAGTCTCTTGGTAAAACTTTAATCCCCCAGGGCATGTGACTCCCTGGACAGAAACTGCAGAAGAGAGGCTAAGAGGACTTCTTCTGTGTGGCCAGAGAATTTGTAATCTACCCCAGGGACAGTCTGTTCCCCCTGGAATCATCCAGATCTTCCTATACCCTGGGGAAGATAATACATTCTAGCAATTTTCCCATTCTGTCCCAGTTTGTCCCTTCCCAAAAGGTGTGGGGTGATAAGCTATCATCCTGCTTTGATCACAGCCTAACAAAGAGCTTGAGTGCTCTTTTCTGCTACTCAATGCAATCCCTCTTGGTTATGACCTTTAAGGGCTTGAGCGGTCTGGGACCGATGTATCTATGGGACAGCCTCCTCCACTATGTCCCTGGAAGGGCATTACGCTCCGCTGGTCGAAATCTGCTGGTGATCCCCGGCCGGAAAGAGGTCCGCCTGTCCTCAACAAGGGCCAGGGCTTTTTCAGTCCTGGCCCTGACTTGGTGGAACGCTCTGCCAGAAGACATCAGGGCCCTGCGGGATCTTTTGCCGTTTCGCAGGGCTTGTAAGGCAGAGATGTTCCACCAAGCCTTTGCATGAGGACAGTGACGGTTGCCGTGCTGGCACCTTTTCATCTCCACCCCATCTTCGAGGAATCCCCCCACCCCTGATGTGATGTAATGAATAAGAGCACTTTAAAGACACCATCAGGGTTTGTAAATTTTTAACATAACTGATTTGAGATAGGAAGATAGAAGATAGATTAGATTAGATTTAGATAGATTGATTGATGATAGAAGATAGATAGATAGATAGATAGATAGATAGATAGATAGATAGATAGATAGATAGATAGATAGATAGATAATGTATTTCTTAATGTTGTACATTGCCCTGAGCCTGGCGCTAGCCGGGATAGGGTGATTCATCAAATATAAACAACAACAAAAATAACAATACCTTTATTCAATAGAGAGAGAAATGAGCATTATGTAAGAACTAGCTTCTACCGTAGAGCTTTGCCCCAAAACCAGAGCATTGCACCCCCAACATGCCTACTTCAATTTTGGATCATGTAGGCATGTCACATTTAATTTCTACATTCTTACCTCTTTGGGGCAGTAAGCCACCTTCCCCCTTGCCCCCCCCCCCCACAAACACCAACTAGTTGGCTGGTAGCGGAGAGTTGGGTCTTGAAAATGATGAGCTGTAATTCCAGGGGATCCCCTCCCCCCAAGCACTGGCACCTTAAGCAATATCCTAGATTTAAATATATTCAGGATGGCCCTGACAACTGGTGGCCAAATGCCAGGAAAAAGCAAACAGGTCGCAGTACCTTTCAAAGTAGCTTGGTCTGCCCAAAGTAGCAGCACTTCAAGCTATTTATTCCTGCAGGTCCTATGGCAACTGAGGAGATCAGCTGAGAAGTCAGCGGCTCCACACAGAAGGAAATGGAGCAGTCGATCCATTCCAGCAAATCTAATCCCGGGGAGGTCCATTCTACAAGCACCGCAGAACACACCCAACAGCCCTCTCTGCTTACCCAAAACGAAGGCCTTGTGCAGATTTCTCAGACCGAAGATTGCTAAGGCCTTTTCTGCCTGTTTTTCAGAGCTGAAGGTGTAATACGCTTCCAAATAGGCTTTTGGGTCAAAATGCTGAGCGTAATACTGTTTGTCACTGAAAGATGACTCCATGATGGACGCCTGCAGAATGCTTCCCAGAGGCTCTCTGGGGTTGGGCTCTCTGGGTTATATTGCCAGCCCTCTTGGTTCTCATTGTCCAACCAAAGGCTTTCCCCAGGATCCTGCTCTTCTGATTTGCCCACCTTGTATCAACCCCTTTCTGGTGTCATGTTTCACTATCCCGCTTCCAGGAAGGGTTGAATAACCCATCTGTATTGCCAGGGCACTCAATGACCCCTCTTTGTAAACATAACCCTGCATGATACACAGCTCAACTTTCCGAGGGGTGCCTTTCTCAGATGTAAGGTTGCCAGCCTCCAGGTGGGCAGAGAAATCCAAAGCACAAGCCTTTCCGTGAAAACCAGCCTCCGTACAAACACAAAACTCAATAAACAATACAAGAAACCATGAGCATATATTAATTCATGAAAGACCATACAATTAGACCTTAACAAAATAGGGAATGTGTTCACCAAGAATCAATCCAGTCTTTATAGCAAATTGCTCAGTTCATTCCAAGGAATCCTGTTGAAATAGTTGTACAGATGATCGATGTCTCTTAATATATGCAGCCAGCAATCCAAAAGATTGAAAAGAACAAGGTCATACTGGAACCCTTGTTTCGCACAAGCTTCTTCAAGCTGCAAAAACCCTGAATACATGACAAGATCATATCAAGTATTAACCAGTATACAAATGAGCCACAAATTTTAATATAAAAGATTAAAACATACCTTTTTACAATATTTTCATGCCCTGGGCAAAAGACGCCATTCCATTATCACATTGAAGGGCATAATTGTATGGTCTTTCATGAATTAATATATGCTCATGGTTTCTTGTATGGTTTCTTGAGTTTTGTGTTTGTACGGAGGCTGGTTTTCACGGAAAGCCTTGTGCTTTGAATTTCTCTGTCTACTATTGCCGTGATTCTCTTTGTGGGTTGCGCAGCCTCCAGGTGGGGGCTGGTGATCTCCCAGGATTACAATTGATCTCCATTATGCCCTGCGGCAGAACATGCCTACTCTGGCCCTCAGGGCTTATTCCGTCGTGCCTCTCTGGTGTTTTTCTCAGCACCTGGAGAGGCTTTTCTTTTACTCTTAGGTGGCTTGCCACCACCACCTGGTCTTTACAAGGAATTGCCCACTGGGAGGATTTGAGCAAATATCCCCGAATATCAGATTCAGTAGCCGAATCTGATTTGGGAGATATTCAGCTCTTCCCGAATATACAGATCCATTATACCCTATGAACTATTGAAGTAAATGGCAAAATATGGTAAAATCAATGGCAGCTAGGGGGCAGGGGGTTTGAAGAAGAGGCACCAGATTTGAGGGAGAGGCACCACAGAACTCTCAAGTTTCAAAAAAATTGGACAAGAGGGTCCATTATACCCTATGGGCCATTGAGGTCAATTGCAAAGTAGGGCATAATCTAGTGGCGCTGAGGGGGAAGGGGGTTTGAGGGAGAGGCATCAAATTTTCAGGGCAGCTTCAGGTGCTTCTCCCCACCAGAACCTCCATGTTCCAGAAAGACTGAACCAGGCGTTCCTATCCTAGGGACACCCACAGATGGACATTGTTCCCTCAAACAATAGTTTACAACATATTTTAGATTTGGATTCCAAAATATTTTGGATTTCTTCATGCATATTTCCCCAATATCTTGAAAGAAAATGCTTTCTATTTTTTTAACATTTCCAGCAATATCTTTTGTAATTCTTCTCCATCTTTTCAATGTCTTTAGGGTGCTATATACTTATCAAGATTCTACATGTTATGTACATATTAAGATTCATAGAATCATAGAGTTGGAAGGGACTTCCAGGGTCATCTAGTCCAACCTCCTGCACAATGCAGGAAACCCACAAATACCTACCCCAAATTCACAGGATCTTCATTGCTGTCAGATGGCCATTTAGCCTCTGTTTAAAAACCTCCAAGGAAGGAGAGCCCACCACCTCCCGAGGAAGCCTGTTCCACTGAGGAATCACTCTAATGGTCAGGAAGTTCTTCCTAATGTTGAGCAGGAAACTTTCAATTTAATTTCAACCCATTGGTTCTGGTCCTACCTTCCGGGGCCACAGAAAACAATTCCACGCCATTTTCTATATGACAGCCCATCAAGTAGAAGAAGGTGATCATATCACCTCTCAGTCACCTCCTCTTCAGGCTAAACATACCTAGCTTCTTCAACCTTTTCCTCATAGGAATTGGTCTCCAGACCCCTCACCATCTTTGTCACCCTACTCTGGACCCGTTCCAGCTTGTCTATATCCTTCTTAAATTGTGGTGCCCAAAACTGAAAACAATACTCTAGCTGAGGTCTTACCAGAGCAGTGTAAAGTGATACCATCACATCACGTGATCTGGACACTATACTTCTGTTGATACAGCCCTAAATTGCATTTGCCTTTTTAGCCACTGCATCACACTGTTGACTCATGTTCAGTGTATGATCCACTAAGACCCCTAGATCCTTTTCACACATACTACTGCTAAGACAAGTCTCCCCATCCTATAACTATGCATGGGATTTTTCCTACCGAAATGCAGAACGTTTACAATAAAATTGTATTGATTTTAGCCCAGTTTTCCAGCCTGTCAAGGTCATCCTGTCTGTCTTCCACTGTATTTGCAACCCCTCCCAATTTAGTATAATCGGCCAATTTAATAAGCATTCCCTCTATTCCTTCATCCAAATCATTTATAAAGATGTTGAATTAAACAGGTCCCAGGACAGATCCTTGAGGCACTCCACTTGTCACTCCTCTCCAAGAGGATGAGGAACCATTCACAAGCACTCTTTGGGTGCGATCTGTCAACCAGTTACAGATCCACCTAAACGTAACAGGATCCAAACCACATTTTACCAACTTGTCAACAAGGACAGTATGTGGAACCTTATCAAAAGCCTTACTGAAATCAAGATAAATGACATCTACAGCATTCCTCTGATCCAGCAAGGTAGTCACTTTCTCAAAAAAAGAGATCAGGTTAGTTTGACTTGACTTGTTCTTGAGAAACCCATGCTGGCTCTTAGTAATCACGTCCATTCTTTCTAAATGTTCCAGGACCGACTGTTTGATGATTTGTTCTAAAACTTTTCCAGGTATAAACGTCAAGCTGACGGGTCAGTAGTTACCTGGATCCTCTTTTTTCCCATTCTTGAAGATGGGGACAACATTCACCCACCTCCAATCTTCCGGCACCTCTCCTGTTCTCCAAGAATTCTCAAAAATAATAGCCAGAGGATAGAAATTACATCCGCAAGCTATTTTTGAACCCTTGGATCATCTGGCCCTGAGGACTTTGCAAGACTGTCCTCTTCTGGTTGGCGTTTAGTTGACGGCACCTGTATTTAAGGGAAGTGCAAGAAGACCGTCGCCTCTGAAATAACACCAAACTAATATTCTGTTTTAACTGTTTTAATTATTGGACATCTTGTCTTATTGTAGAATGTGTAATTTTAATATTTATTAATTTTAATTGTTGTTGGGATTTTATGTTGTGAGCCGCCCTGAGCCTGCTTCGGCAGGGAGGGCGGGATGCAAATCGAAAGAAAGAAAGAAAGAAAGAAAGAAAGAAAGAAAGAAAGAAAGAAAGAAAGAAAGAAAGAAAGAAAGAAAGAGAGAGAGAGAGAGAGAGAGAGAGAGAGAGAGAGAGAGAAAGAAAGAAAGAAAGAGAGAGAGAGAGAGAGAGAGAGAGAAAGAAAGAAAGAAAGAAAGAAAGAAAGAAAGAAAGAAAGAAAGAAAGAAAGAAAGAAAGAAAGAAAGAAAGAAAGAAAGAAAGAAAGAAAGAAAGAAAATAGGTGTTTATGTACTATCCCTATGCTGATCCTAGGTTGGAACTTCATACCCTCTTTATATGTTCTGTTGCTTGGTGCTATATGTTTATTAAGATTTATTATGATCCTTGTAATATAAAATTCAAATATCACTACCCCCTTTTCTTTCTTCCTGAATCCTTGTCCTTTGAAAAAAATCAATTTTAAAGATAAATTAAATTATACTTTTCAGCCCTACTTGTGTTTATAACCCAACCCCCTGAATGTTTTGCTTCAGCGTTTCCGGGCAACCACAAAAGTTGCCCCAGTAGCATCAATCAAAGCTGCTGGAAAGCTGACATTGGTGGCATCCAGCCACTCAATATCAAAGCCAGCCTCTTTCACAGCTTCCTCTATAGTCTTTTGTTCCAAGTAGAGGCAATGGAACTGGCACTGCCGTAGCGTGTAGAATGTGCATTCTAGCGTGGTGACCAAGACGAGGTGACCTCCAGGCTTTAAGAGGGAGCTGATGTTCTTCAAGGCAGAGTGGAAGGCCGGGAGGTCTTTGCAAGCCACCTCCAAGCAATAGGCAGAGAGGATGCAGTCAGCCGGAGGGAGGGAGAGCGGGGCCAAGGGGTTGGGCTGGGTGACATCACACTTCAGGACCCGCTTGATGCTGCTTCGGACCTTCTCCAGCTTCTGGGCCCACTTCTCCCTGGGGAAGAAGGCAAGAGCAATGGGACAAGGCCTGCGCCACAAACTGCCCTGTTTTTCACCTGCACAGACATCACACAGTCTTAGGGTTGTCACTTTCTGGTACAGAAATACCTGGGGGTGGAGTTTAGGGAGGGGAGGAACCTCAGCAAGGCACAATGCCATAGTCGAGTCTACACTCCAAAGCAGCCATTTTCCTTTACGACAAGTGATTCATCTGGAAATCAACCGTAATAGTGGGAGATCCTCAGGTGCCACCTTAGGCTTCCCAACCCTCCCACCCTGGCGGGGGACCCCAGGATTTCCACCCTCTTCCTCCGCTCCCCAAAAAAACGGAAGCGGGGGGAGGGGGGGAAACGGTGCCGGGGAGCATGGCGAGCTGCCCGAGCCTGGAGTGGGTGAGGCCGCCGCGCCGCTGCCGCCCCCTCCCCGCCCACTGCAGCTGCTCCTCCTAGATGGGCCCAGGCTGAGCCCATCTTGGAGGAGCAGCCAAGAGGCGGCAGCAGCACAGGCAAAACCAGTGAGTCAAAACCAGAGAAGGGGAGGGCGGAGGCAGGCCAGGAGCATGGCGTGCCGCGAATCCGGGCCCTTCTAGGACCTGGACTCGTGGATCACCATGCCCCCAGCTCGCCTCCACCCCCCCCTCCGATTCCACCCCAGAGGCAGAGTGGGCGAGGCCACTGCGCCGCTGCCGTTCCCCCCCGCCCCACCACAGCTGCTCCTCCGAGATGGGCTCAGCCTGAGCCCATCTCGGAGGAGCAGCCACGGCGAGCGGAGAAGAGGCAGCAGTCGCGCAGCGGCGTCGCCCGCTCCGAGATGGGGCGGCTCGCCATGCTCCTCGGTGCCGTTTCCCCCCTCCCCCTAGCTCCACCCCAGTGTCTCCTGGCTCCACCCCCAAAGTCCCCAGATATTTCTGGGATTGGACTTGGCAACCCTACACCACCTGGAGGTTGGCAACATATTAAACAAGGTTGTCCAGCTGGGTTTGGCTGACCTCCCGTTCCCCAGCACTGATTTGCCAGAGCAAATTTGCTCTCATTTCTTTCTGTTATGCCGAATGTACTCATTATCCTACCCTCACATTAAAATAAGGCAAAATAAACAAGCACGAAGTTATAGCTGTTTTTTTAAAATGTTCGTTATCAAGATATTTGCTTTTCCAATGAATTTATTCCTCCATCCTGTTGACTTTGACATCCACGCAACCTCTGAAATGTTTCTGTACTAATCCAAAACAGAAGGAGGCTGTGTCTCTCCCCGCCGCCATATAGCCTGCCCTAATTAAATCTCACATCATTTCCAAAACCAACAACCACCCAGAGCAGGATTATACTGCCAAGTATCATCACTGTTGAGATTTATAGTAATTCTCCCTTCAATCTGCTGAAATATAATGAGGGGGGGGGATTATGACGAGGTGGAAACTATTAAGACATCTGGTATTCATTTGTTGAGAAAAAGAGCACGCTTGCAAAAGAAGCATCACAAGACATGGAATCTGCAAGGAATTTTGGGCGAGGGAAGTCTTGCCCCTCCCTAGGGTCGCCAGTCCCCAGGTGGGACAAACAATGGAAGTTATACAACTACTGTGATGAATAACAAAATTTCTTATAACCATTTAAAAAACCTTTGTATATTTTTCACGTATTTTAATACTTTGTATTATAAATTTGGCATACTTCATGTTGTAACAGAGGTCCAATATTGACATTCCCACATTGCAAAAAAAGTCTATGAGCACCCGGATATAGGCCCATTTCATCAGCAGACTTCCTCAAGAGTAATGCCTTTCTATGTTTTTTCAGGTTTAACAGCCACTAGTACCAACCAAATGTTCATATTCTTCTTCCCACATGTTTTCTCTCATTCACTCCAAGACACTTAAGTGTGTATGTTTTATATAGGAGCTAGAGCCAGTTCAAACTGATTCATTTAGCCAGATGCCCAAGCCTTCTGGAGTTTGCTGGCCAATAACCCTCTATGAATACATTCAGCAAGCTGTTCTTTAGATGCCCATTAGCTCTTATGTTCTTTATAATTAATTTTAATGTCAAGCAAGCCCTTCTTTATGCAGCAAATTTAGCTCAGAACACTTAAGTGCATGATTTTAACCAGGCCAGTACTGAATCTAAAACCTTTTAGAATTTACTGGCCGAGGGTTTTTTTTTTTTGCAATATGGGAATGTCAGTATTGGACCTCTGTTACAACATGAAGTATGCAAAATTTATAATATGAAGTATTAAAATACATGAAAAAAATATATGAAGGTTTTTAAATGGTTCTAATACATTTTGTTATTCATCACAGTAGTTGTTTAACTTCCATTGCTTGTCCCATTTACTGTGATCCCATTTCCTTGTTACAATCCCCAGGTGGGGGCAGGGGATCCCCTGGTTTGGAGGCCCTCACGGTCATCAGAAAGCGGGGCGGAAAGAGGAGGAAAATGTCTGTTGGGAACCCTTATTATTCCCTATGGAGACTTATGCCCATAGGTTATAATGGAGAATTGATCCACGGGTATCTGGGACTCTGGTGGGGGGGAGCTGTTTTTTGATGTAGAGGCACCAAATTTTCAATAAAGCATCCAGTGCCTCTCCCAAAAACACACCTCATGTTTCAAAAAGATTGGACCAGGGGGTCCAATTCTATGAGCCCCCCAAAAAGGTGCCCCTATCCTTCATTATTTCCTATGGAAGGAAGGCATTTAAAAAGGTGTGCAGTCCCTTTAAATGTGATGGCCAGAACTCCCTTCGGAGTTCAATTATGCTTGTGACACCCTTGCTCCTGGCTCCACCCCCAAAGTCACCTGGCTCCACCCCCAAAGTCCCCAGATATTTCTTGAATTGGACTTGGCAACCCTACCCCTCCCAGCTTGCAGTTCCCCCCTTGCTCCATCTCCATTTCACTTGTTTCAGTCCCTCCACGCACCCACTCTCTGATCTGTCTCTCCTCTCCCAGCCTCTCATCAAACCTGCTTGAACATAAGAGAAGCCATGTTGGATCAGGCCAATGTCCCATCCAGTCCAACACTCTGTTTCACACAGCTTGATCTCCCCCACCTCTCCTTTCCCACCTTTCCTGTATGTTTCCTATTTGTGCTTCTCTCCTAACCTCTTGCTTCTTTCCAGTTGCCTGGGTAATACTTTTTGGAGATAGATCAAGATGGGTGACCATGTTAGTCTGTGCGCAGCAGTAGAAAGGAGCAAGGCTCCAGGAGCACTTTAAGGACTAGTGGAATTTGTGGCAGGGCAGGAGCTTTCTTGACTCATTGCTCACTTCTTTATCTGAAGAAGTGATCAGGGACCAGTGTTCCTGCTAAGCTGAGTTAGTGTGAACTAGCTCACAGTTTTTTTAACCTCAGACTCTAGGGTTGCCAAGTCCTCTTCATCCCCCAGCGAGGGACATTGGTGTGCGCGATGTGCGCGCGCTTGACAAAATGATGTCACCCGGAAGTGACATCATCAAAATGGTGGCACCCATGCGGGGCTGCTCTAGGCATTTCCAGAAAACTCTATGGTTTTCCCAGATGCTCTAGCCATTTGGGAGGTTAAAACTCTATGGTGCCTATTGTACCATAGAGTTTTACCTCCCAAATGGCTAGATCATCCGGGGAAAACCATAGAGCTTTCCCGGAAACGCCTAGAGTGACCCCACACGAGTGCCACCATTTTGATGACATCACTTCCAGGTGACGTCATAATGCCAGTGATGCAGGGGGAGGTTCCTCCCATCGGCCCAACATTGGCCCGCCTGGACCGGGGGCTTGGCAGCCCTATCTGGCTCACACATGAATGGATGGCCCCACAGCAAATTAATCTATGCAGGAGCTCACAACATTAATGCCAGGAGCTCACGAAGTAGAATTTTTGTTCACAAGACTCCACAGCTTAGAGGGAGTATTGGCAGGGACTCGTGAAAGTTCCTACCCTGCCACAAGGTGCTATTGGACTTTGACCAATTCCCCACTAGCTTTGTCCTGGTCTCAGGTCCCTCTTTTCTGTGGGGCTTCCGTCCGATTTTGCACAAACTGCCGCAGGGCTGCAACTCACTCTGCCTCTTTCCCGTGGGAAGCAGAAACCAGTTTTCAGAGGATCTTGCTTGCCGTGGGAAAGAGGCGGAGCAAGTCGCAGCCTCAGGGCAGCTTGTGCAAAATCGGACGAAAGCCCCACGGAGAAGAAGAGCATAAGACCCAAAGGGTGATTAACATGTGGAATTCACTGCCACAGGAGGTGGTGGCGGCCACAAGTATAGCCACCTTCAAGAGGGGTTTAGATAAAAATATGGAGCACAGGTCCATCAGTGGCTATTAGCCACAGTGCATGTGTGTATATAAAATTTTTTGCCACTGTGTGACACAGAGTGTTGGACCGAATGGGCCGTTGGCCTGATCCAACATGGCTTCTCTTATGTTCTTATGTTCTTAAGACCGGGTCAAGGCTGGTGGGGAATCAGTTTGGCTCTTTTCTACTTTTCGGAGGGAAGCAGGACAGAAGCATTCTAAATAAATAAACCTTTTGTGGCACTGGTTATTGGGTACCATTTGGGGTTAGTTGCTGTGGCAATTCAAAATGCTATCTGAACTATTTTTTCCTCTATGTCTCTGTATGTGCAATGAATGGCAATTAAATCTCTGGGTTTTGTTTGTTTTGGCATATGTAAACTTTTCACATTTTTTTCTGCAAAACACGGGTTGCCATAAACCTATGCTGTAGCAGATCCAAGCGGGCAGCTGTGATGGTCTGAAGCAGTTGAACAAAGCAGGAGTCAAGTTGCACCTTTAAGACCACCTTTAAGCTGCCTCCGTTCCTGAGGACTGGAAGGTAGCAAATGTCACCCCCACCTTTAAAAAGGGTTCCAGAGGAGATCCGGGAAATGACAGGCCAGTCAGTCTGACTTCAATACCGGGAAAGTTGGTAGAAACCATTATCAAGGACAGAATGAGTAGGCACATTGATGAACACAAATTATTGAGGAAGACTCAGCATGGGTTCTGTAAGGGAAGAGCTTGCCTCACTAACCTGTTACAGTTCTTTGAGGGGGTGAACAAACATGTGGACAAAGGGGACCCAATAAATGTTGTTTAACTTAACTTCCAGAAAGCTTTTGATAAAGTTCCTCATCAAAGGCTCCTTACAAAGCTAGAGAGTCATGGAGTAAAAGGACAGGTCCTCTTGTGGATCAAAAACTGGCTAATTAATAGGAAGCAGAGAGTGAGTATAAATGGGCAGTCTTCGCAGTGGAGGATGGTAAGCAGTGGGGTGTGGCAGGGCTCAGTACTGGGTCCCATGCTCTTTAACTTGTTCATAAATGATTTGGAGTTGGTAGTGAGCAGTGAAGTGGCCAAGTTTGCAGATGACACTAAATTGTTCAGGGTGGTGAGAACCAGAGAGGATTGTGAGGGACTCCAAAGGGATCTGTTGAGGCTGGGTGAGTGGGCGTCAACGTTGCAGATGGGGTTCATTGTGGCCAAGGGCAAAGTAATGCACATTGGGGCCAAGAATCCCAGCTACAAATACAAGTTGATGAGGTGTGAACTGGCAGAGACTGACCAAGAGAGAGATCTTGAGGTCATGGTAGATAACTCACTGAAAATGTCAAAACAGTGTGCAATTGCAATAAAAAAAGCCAGCACCATGCTGGGAATTATTAGGAAGGGAATTGAAAACAAATCAGCCAGTATCATAATGCCCCTGTATAAATCGATGGTGCGGTCTCATTTGGAGTACTGTGTGCAGTTCTGGTCGCCGCACCTCAAAAAGGATATTATAGCATTGGAAAAAGTCCAGAAAAGGGCAACTAGAATGATTAAAGGTTTGGAACACTTTCCCTATGAAGAAAGGTTAAAACGTTTGGGGCTCTTTAGCTTGGAGAAACGTCGACTGCGGGGTGACATGATAGAAGTTTACAAGATAATGCATGGGATGGAGAAAGTAGAGAAAGAAGTACTTTTCTCCCTTTCTCACAATACAAGAACTTGTGGACATTCAATGAAATTGCTGAGCAGTCAGGTTAAAACGGATAAAAGGAAGTACTTCTTCACCCAAAAGGTGATTAACATGTGGAATTCACCACCACAGGAGGTGGTATATATATATAATTTTTTTGGCCACTGTGTGACACAGAGTGTTGGACTGGATGGGCCATTGGCCTGATCCAACATGGCTTCTCTTATGTTCTTGACCAATTTTTATTTAGAACGTAAGCTTTCGTGTGCTCTTAAGCACACTTCGTCAGACGAGGAGTGCTCAAGAGCACACAAAAGCTTACGTTCTAAATAAAAAATGATTGGTCTTAAAGGTATAACTTGACTCCTGCTTTGTTCAACTTTGTTCAAAGTTGTAGCGATCAGTGGTTGTATTGTGTGGTTTCTTTGGTATGTACTGGGAGAGGCACCCGTGGGTATTAGATATATGGATACTTGGCAATAATGAACAGAGGCAGAGTAGCATGACCTGGGCATGATCAGACCAAGGGGGGCACACAGGAGTTTGATATTCAACTGGAGCCAGATGCCAGTTCACACTCATTACCTGTCCCCTTCTAGCTCGCAAACGTATTTCGCCACTGGGCTCCAGTCGAAAGCTCCCGGCTCCTTCCTCAGCCACTGCTGCATCTCCTCCCGGTTCTGGTCGGTATAATCTGTGGCGATGATCTCTTGGAAGGACTCGCAGGCCGAGAGGAGCTGGTAGATGGTGGGTCCACTTCCAATATCAATCAGGGTGTCTCCTTTAAGGCCACCTGCATGGCACCACACATTTAGGTCACACAATCTGACCCCACAGAGTTTATTCTTGCCCATTAGGCCACACCCCCTGATGTAGCCAATCCTCTTGGAGCTTACAGTCGGCCCTGGAAGAAGAGCCCTGGAAGCCCTTGGAGGATTGGCTACATCAGGGGTGTGTGGCCTAATATGCAAAGGAGTTCCTGCTACAAACAAAAGCCCTGGGTGTCCTTTAGGGTTGCCAGATCCCCCATGCTGCCAGCAGGGTTAAGAGTCAAGCGCAACTTTAAGACCAACAAAATTTTATTCAGAACATAAGCTTTTGTGTGCTCCGAGCACACTTCGTCACACATCATCTGATGACCAACTTTGTTGGTGTTAAAGATGAACTTGACTCCGACTTTGTTCATGGCCAAATGGCAGGAAAAAGCAAACCGGTCACAGTAGCTTTCAAAGCAGCTTGGTCGGCCCAAAGTAGCAGCACTTCAAGCTATTTATTGCTGCTAGGGTTGCCAATCCCCAGGTGGGGGTAGGGGATCCCCCGGTTTGGAGGCCCTCCCCCCGCTTCAGCATCATCAGAAAGCAAGGGCAGGGGAGGGAAATATCTGCTGGGCACTCTATTTTCCCCTATGGAGGCTTATCCCCAAAGGAAATAATAGAGAATTGATCCATGGGTATCTGGGGTTCTGGGGGGGGGGGCTGTTGTTTGAGGCACTTGCACCAAATTTTCAGTATAGTATCCAGTGGCTCTCCCCAAAATACCCAGCAAGTTTCAAAAAGATTGGACCAGGGGGTCCAATTCTGTGAGCCCCAAAAGAAGGTGCCCCTATCCTTCATTGTTTCCTATGGAAAGAAGGCATTTAAAAAGATGTGTGGTCCCTTTAAGTGTGATGGCCAGAACTCCCTTTGGAGTTTAATTATGCTTGTCACACCCTTGTTCCTGGCCCCACCCCCAAAGTCTCCTGGCCCCACCCCCAAAGTCCCCAGATATTTCTTGAATTGGACTTGGCAACCCTAATTGCTGCAGGTCCTATGGCAATTGAGGAGGTCAGCTGAGAAGTCAGCAGCCCCACACAGAAGGAAATGGAGCAGTCGCTGCATTCTGGCAACTCTAATCCCAAGGAGATCCATTCTACAAGTGCCACAGAATGTACCCAGCAGCCCTCTCTCCTTACCCAAAGTGAAGACCTTCTGCAGATTTCTCAGAGCAAAGATTGCTATAGTCTTTTCGTCCTCTTTGTCAGAGCTGAAGGTGTAAAACGCTTCCAAATAGGCCTTCGGGTCAAAATGCTGAGCGTAATACTGTTTGTCACTGAAGGCTGGCTCCATGATGGACGCCTGCAGAATGCTTCCCGGAGGCTCTCTGAGGTTGGGCTCTCTGGGTTATCTTGCCAGCCCTCTTGATACTCATTGTCCAACCAAAGGCTCTCTCCAGGATCCTGCTTCTCCAATTTGCCCACCTGGTTTCAACCCCTTTCTGGTGTCATGTTTCACTATCCCGCTTCCAGGTGGGGTTGAATAACCCATCTGTATTGCCAGGGCATTCAATGACCCCTCTTTGTAAACATAACCCTCATGATACACAGTAGGGATGTGCAAAAAAAAAAAAAAAAAAAAATCGGTAGTACACGGACTCGGAAGTATTGGGGGGGGGGGGCGGGTATGGAATTCCGTATATTTATGAATTCCGTAGTCGGAATAGCCACATATACGGTAGATGCGCAGCTATTTCCGAATATACGGCCCCATTATACCCTATGGGCCATTGAAATCAATGGCAAATAGGGTATATTTGAAGCCGCCTGGAGGGGAGGGGGTTTGAGGGAGACCTCCCAAATTTGCAGGGGACTTGCAGGAGACTCTCCCCTACAAACCCCCGAAGTCCCAAAAAGATTGAGCCAGGGGGTCCCATTCCAGGGGCACCCAAAGAGGGTGCCCCTATTCCACCATTATGCCCTATGAGCCATTGAAATCAATGGCAACATAGGGCATAATTAGAGGCTACTGGGGGGCAGGGGGTTTGAGGGAGAGCCCCAAAAACTTCAGGGAACCCGCAGGGGACTCTCCCCTACAAAACTCCCAAGTCCCCAAAAGATTGGGCCAGGGGGTCCCTGTCTTTTGGCTCCCCAAAAGGCCCATTGCCACCAATGATGGGGAAAGCCCAATTAGCCACTTCCTCCACTATAATTGCTGTGGGGAAAGTGGCTCTGGCCAGAGGGGAGTTTGAGGGTGAGGCCCCAAAACTGCAGGGCAGCTTCAGGGAACTCCCCAGCATGAAACCCCCCTGACCCAAAAAGACTGCACCCATCTGTGGGCACCCCAAAAGTAACACTGCTCCCAATGGTGAGAAAAAATCAATTAGAGCCACTTCCTCACTGTAATTGTTGTGGGAAAAGCGGCTCTGGGGAGCAGGAGGTTTTGAGGAGAGCCCCCCAGATTGCTGTGCAGCTTTAGGGCACTGTCCCACACAAAACCCACAAGGCAAAGAAAAAAAAATTGAACCAGGGGGTCCAATTCCTGGGGCACCCAAAGCCAAACCTAACTTCACACCAGAGAATCTCTATAGGACCCAAATGCACTACATCCCTCTATCTACTCTATGAACCCTGCAGGCCTGGAAGCAATATAAACCCAGTTGCCAACGTCACTGCCACACAAAACACAATCTGCTCAAGGTCTGCTCTGCAGACCTGGCTGCAGCAAACCCAGATGCCAGCTCTCCAGCCCTGCCCCAAACAACACGGGGAGAGCTGGACAAGCACCACAAGCCTGCTGGTTCTGGGTCTCTCACCCAGGTGCCAGCTTCCCTGCCACAGAACACACAATCTGCAGATGCCAGCTCTCCAGCCCTGCCCCAAACAACATGGGGAGAGCTGGCCAAGCACAACAAGCATGCTGGCTCTGGGTCTCTCACCCAGTTGCCAGCTTCCCTCCCACAGAACACACAATCTACAGATGCCAACTCTCCAGCCCTGCCCCAAACAACTGTCATGGGTGCTGGGGACCCTGCAGAAGAAACCGAGCCTGCAGAGCCTGCAGAAGGAACGGTGCCCCTGCCACCTGCACCAGTGCCCCTGCCTCCTGCTGAAGAAGATCCAAGCCCCCCTGCCTCGCCCTCTCTGGTGGGTCGTGTGCATGACCGCCTTCGTCAGGACCTCAGGGATCGGAGGAGGGCGGCACGCTCACAAGCAAGATGCTCCCTGAGCCCTGAGTGGTGAAAGGATTCTGGCCCTTCTAAGTGTGAGGATGCTTAAGTTTCGGCAGGATCCTGGCTGCTGCTCTGAGACAGCAATTAGCCCAAATGAGCAACAGGCAGCAGAGGGCTATATAGCTGTGGGCTTTGGGAGGAGGCTTTGTGGAAGCAACTAGTCACATACCTGACATCCTAGCATCCACTCCGGCTCTTGACTTTGGCTTTTGGATTCCTGACTTTGGCTTGGACCTCTGGACCCCCTGACTTCGGCTTCTGAACCTCTGACCGGTGATACCTGGATTGCGATTCTGTTTTGGCGCCTTGGACCCACCTTGCTCACGAGTTGCCGACCTTGGACTGCCCCTGGACTTTGCCTGACTCAGCCCCAGCTCGTGACACCTGTGGCCACTCATGCCCACAGCTTTGAGGGAACACTGGTGTTGATGTGCTATGACATTGTGATGGCCAGGTACTTCTGCAATTATAGTAATGTAATAGTAAAACAATAGCAAGGTTCCAATGTTCCTACGTTAGCCATGCGGCACGGCAGGCTCCTCAGAATCGCAAAGACCTGCAGCGATTCCTTGGTTTTGCCAACTATTATCGGCAATTCATCCAGGCCTATGCCTCCCTGACAACACCCCTGACTCAACTACTCCGCCCCAAAGAACCCTTCTGCTGGTCCCCAGAGGCCGATAATGCCTTCTCCACCCTGAAGACTCGCTTTGCCACCGGGCCACTCCTGAGATACCCTGACCCCCAGCTTCCCTTTACGGTGGAAGCTGATGCCTCCAACGTGGCCCTGGGAGCAGTGCTGTCCCAGCGCGAGGAGCCGTCTCAGCCACTCCAGCCCTGCGCCTATTACTCGCGCCAGCTCACGGCTGCGGAAAGGAACTATACCATCTGGGAGAGGGAGTTGCTCGCGATCAAGGCGGCCTTTGAGGTTTGGAGGCACTACCTCGAAGGGGCTCGCCACCCTGTTCAAGTGCTCACTGACCACCGGAACCTAGAGCACCTCCAGACCACCCGCCGTCTCAACCAGCGCCAGATCCGGTGGTCCCTATTCTTCTCTCGCTTTGACTTCCGGATCTCCTACATCCCCCATACCCAGAACCGGAAAGCAGATGCGCTGTCCCGGAAACCAGAATACGCCCCTGCTTCAACTGAGGCCGCGCCCGCTGCTCCCATCCTGCCGCCCTCAGTATTTGCAGCCACCTCCACTTCACCCACACTCGTGGAGGACATTCGTGCTAGCCAGGCCAACGATCCCTGGGTCCAGCAACACCTCCAGGCACTCCAAGACGACTCGGCAGGCGAGTTCACGACTCGAGGCGGTCTCTTGCTACACCGCGAACGCCTCTATGTGCCTCCCGGGCCCTTGCGGGCAGAAGTGCTTCGCCTGACCCATGACTCGTTACCCGCCGGGCACTTTGGACAGCATAAGACCACCCACTTGCTGACGCGAGAGTTCTGGTGGCCACGAGTTCGCTCCGATGTTGCCCGCTATGTCAGCTCCTGTGACGTCTGTCGGCGGGCCAAAGACGTCCCGGCCAAACCCTCGGGGTTGTTACAGCCCTTGCCCGCACCCTCAGGACCCTGGGACACCATCTCGATGGACTTCATTACAGAACTCCCACGATCCAAAGGTCAGACTTGCATCTTGGTGGTCGTCGACCTATTTACCAAGATGGCCCACTTCATTCCATGTCCGAAACTTCCCACAGCTCAGGAGACAGCCCAGCTCTACCTGCAACACATCTTTCGTCTGCACGGACTCCCAGCCCACCTGATCTCAGACCGGGGCCCCCAGTTCTCCTCTCGGTTCTGGCAAGCCCTCCATTCCAGCCTGGGTACTCGAGTGCACCTGTCCTCAGCCTACCACCCACAGACTGATGGTCAGACAGAGCGCACCAATGCCACGCTAGAGCAATATCTCCGCTGCTACACCTGCTACCAGCAGGACGACTGGACCAGTCTGTTGCCTCTAGCGGAGTTTGCATACAACAACGCGGTCCACTCGTCCACCCAAATGACCCCTTTTGCTGCAACCTACAGGTACCACCCGCGGTTCTTCCCAGCGATCCTGCCACCCACGAATGTCCCCGCCGTCGCGGCCTACCTGCAAGAACTCCGTGCCAGCCAAGACTTGCTCCGAGAGCAGCTACAGCAGGCCAAGGAGGCATATAAACGGGCTGCGGACCGAAAGAGGCAAGAAGGCCCTCCAGTGCAGCCGGGGGATCAGGTGTGGCTCTCAACTCGCTACCTGCGCCGGCCTGGTCGGTCTCACAAGCTGGATGCACGGTTCATTGGACCCTACCCCGTCGTAGAACAAATAAACCCTGTCGCCTTCCGGCTCCAGTTGCCACCCCACCTCCGCATTCACCCTGTGTTCCATCGCTCCCTCCTTGTTCCAGCTGCACCCCCTGACCCAGCTCGGCCTCCTTCCCCACCGCCGCCACCACCAGTGTTGGTGGATGACGAGGAAGAATATGAGGTGCGCCAGATTCTGGACTCCCGGTACCATCGTGGAGGCCTCCAGTACCTTGTGGACTGGGAGGGATACGGCCCAGAAGACCGGTCCTGGGAACCTGTGGACAATCTTCATGCCCCGGACTTGGTGCAACAATTCCACAGCGACCACCCCGACCTCCCAGGCCCCTCGACGGAGGGGGGCCCTGGGGGGGGGGGATAGTGTCATGGGTGCTGGGGACCCTGCAGAAGAAACCGAGCCTGCAGAGCCTGCAGAAGGAACGGTGCCCCTGCCACCTGCACCAGTGCCCCTGCCACCTGCACCAGTGCCCCTGCCTCCTGCTGAAGAAGATCCAAGCCCCCCTGCCTCGCCCTCTCTGGTGGGTCGTGTGCGTGACCGCCTTCGTCAGGACCTCAGGGATCGGAGGAGGGCGGCACGCTCACAAGCAAGACGCTCCCTGAGCCCTGAGTGGTGAAAGGATTCTGGCCCTTCTAAGTGTGAGGATGCTTAAGTTTCGGCAGGATCCTGGCTGCTGCTCTGAGACAGCAATTAGCCCAAATGAGCAACAGGCAGCAGAGGGCTATATAGCTGTGGGCTTTGGGAGGAGGCTTTGTGGAAGCAACTAGTCACATACCTGACATCCTAGCATCCACTCCGGCTCTTGACTTTGGCTTTTGGATTCCTGACTTTGGCTTGGACCTCTGGACCCCCTGACTTCGGCTTCTGAACCTCTGACCGGTGATACCTGGATTGCGATTCTGTTTTGGCGCCTTGGACCCACCTTGCTCACGAGTTGCCGACCTTGGACTGCCCCTGGACTTTGCCTGACTCAGCCCCAGCTCGTGACAACAACATGGGGCGAGCTGGCCAAGCACAACAAGCATGCTGGCTCTGGGTCTCTCACCCAGGTGCCAGCTTCCCTGCCACAGAACACACAATCTACAGATGCCAGCTCTCCAGCCCTGCCCCAAACAACACAACTCTCAAACAAGAGAAGTGGTGGACCACCATACCTAGCTCCACATCATTCTGTATCTGACACAAAGCAAGAAGCATTTTGACTTACCTTGAGTGATGGATGGTTGGCTGGTCCAGGTTCTTTTGCGTTACCCAGGGTGCACCACGAGGAGGCAAGCCAGAATTGCACCCCAAATGAGGAAGATCACTGGGAGGGCCTCAGATTGTGTGAGAGGAAGGCAACCATTCTTTCTTTCTCTCTCAGCTCAGCAACACACCAGCATCACTGTCCCATTAGAGGGACCTCAGCATTGGTATGGCTGCTGGCTGCCTGTCATCATCACTGGCACCTCCCTCTTTCTTCCTCCTTCCCCTGAAAAAAAAACCTGGGTTATCCGGGCTGGGCCTGTCTGTGCTGTCAGTTACAGTTGGGGGCTGCAATGGCCCTTTCAGTATTATTAGGCATGTGTGGATGGGGGACTGAGGAAATTTGGATTGCTTTGCAGTTTTTAAACCAGCATTCACTTTTGGTTTGGGGAGGGATGAGGGGTGGGGGTGGGGATGAACTGCCAATCAATTTGTGAGTGAGTTTTTGGGCTGTCTTTGGACTCTAGTCTATTTTTAGTGGAGGAGCATTTTACAAGCACCTTCCAACCATGGGCCAAGAGAGGATGCAGGCACAAGTAGGTGCTCACCTCATTCACTCTCAAAGTCTGCATTCGGGGAGCCGAACAGAGGCAAGTTGACCTTCAGGAAGACCAACTGCTCGACTGTCGAGGGTTGCAGGCAATTGTGATGTGGGCAGACAATGTCGCCCATATGTGAAAAGATGCGCTCACTCTGCACGCTCGTTGGTGGGCATGAGAAGAACGCCTTGGCCACGGAGGAGAGGGCCGGCCAGACCTCCTCCTTCGTGACCCAGTAGTCCAAAGGAGACGCTTCCTGCAGCTCAAGGGGCTCCAAAAGATAGTCCCTCACCATCGCAGCACCCGTCTTCGCTCTCAGTGCCCTACCGCTCCTAGAGGGGCCAACAACCCGCCCGATGAGTGCACCTCAGGACTCTTCGTGGCGCGAGTCTGGTGGGAAACACTGCCTAGCTGGGGATGAACAACAGCAGTGGAAGTGGCAGATGAGCTTCTTCCACCCCCCTCCTTCTCAACTACCGGCACTGGGCCCACCCTGACTCTGGAACGTTTGACTTTCTGGGAGAGCTCATCTCGCAAGCGATCAAGCTTGTTGGCCTGCTCGGCGACTGTGCCCTTAAGGCGCGGGTCTAACATGGTCACCGTCATGTAGACCTTATCCTGGGTGAAAGTCTGAAAGTGGGCCTCAAGCCCTTCCTGCAGCTTAACAACCAGGGCGCGCACCACTGGAAGAACATCTGCATGACCTTGAGCTGGCACTAGAAACGAGGCCAGGTCCTCACGGGCCATCTGGACCATGGGGACGACCAGTGCGATGCTCGCCGTGTCAGACGAGAGCATTTCTGTGTGGGTCTTGAAGGGCCCAAGAACCTCCACAGTCTGAGAAATGACCACCTAATGCTCTTGGGTGAGACGGTTCTCATCCTGAAAGACCCTCGTCTCAGAGACAAAGGCATCCAGGGCTGCTCTCTGCTCCACCATACGCTCCAGCATGCAACAGGTGGAGTTCCAGCATGTGCTGACGTCACCGATCAGGCGGTGCCCTGACACACCTGTCAGTGTCTGTTTCTCACGCAGCCGATATTGCTGCGTGAGAAGTGACCTGTGATGTGCCGAAACTTCTGGAGCAGAAGTCGGTACTCATGGGTCGCGGCTAGATACTGACAATCCTGGCTTTTCGTCTGGCCCAATGCATCCTTAACCACGAGGTGGAGAAGGTGGGCTACGCAAGGAAGGTGTTTTAGGCCCTATCGCTGGACAGCCGCCTTGATGTTGGAGCCACCATCAGTCACCACGAAGCCCATGGCGACATCCCCGCTGCCTACCTAGCCGTCTGACTGCCGTGAGAGGATGGCTCTGAGAGTGTCCGCCGGGTGCGGCGCGTCGACTGCTTCAGCGTGCAGCAAGGCCCAGCGATAGCCAGCCTGGCGGCCCTGACCCTGCCTGCCGCTACTGCTGCCACCCCCACACTGCACTGCCCCCAGCTCTCTGGGTTGCCACCAATGCACAGTCAAATGAATAGGTGAAATGAACAGTCCCCCCGGCAGCATGGGACGAATGCTCCTTCACCACAGATCTGGTCGCCCTGAAAACAGCTGGCACAATGGTCCTGCTAATGGTGGTTCTCGCAGGAACTTTGTACTGGATGGGCCATTGGCCTGATCTAACATGGCTTCTCTTATGTTCTTATGTTTGTACCAGGGAGCCAGGTACTCCAGCAACCCTAGCTCCCCAGGATTCTCGACCACTGAAAACGGAAGCCCATGGGCGATCGACCTGGCAAGGGTCCAGGCGATCACCCTCCTGCCATACCTGATTCCCCCTCATGGCACACAGGTGCGTCCCCCACCAAACATCTCAGGCAGAGATGCCTGGCACCCACACGTTCCCCAGAGAGTACTACGCTCAGGTTCACAAAACCTGCTGGTAGTCCCCGGGCCAAAGGAGGCCCGTCTAAAATCCACCAGGGACCGGGCCTTCTCAATAACGGCACCTTATTGGTGGAACCAGCTGCCGGAGGAGGTGCGGGCCCTGCGGGATCTAGGGCAATTCCGCAGGGCCTGTAAGACAGCCCTCTTCCGGCAGGCCTATGACATTAACTGACAATGAAAAATATCTTGGATGAAACAAAATGTAGCTATAGACCGCCGGTTTTATTCTATCTTGTTTTTATTAATTTACGGTTTAACTGTATTTTAAATGTTTTAAACTGAAGTGTTTGAATTATTATGTTGTAAGCCGCCCTGAGACACTTAGGTGAGAAGGGCAGGGTATAAATCTTAATATAAATAAATAAATAAATAAATAAATAAATAAATAAATCCCTGTACTCCCACGGAACGCTCCTGGAGAGCGGAGGTAGTCACGGTGAGATGGACCTCCTGGCTGGGTGGTGTTGTTGGCTGCTTGGGCACCACAGCACCAGCCTGCTTCTCCCCCTTAAGAAGCACCCCCGGATGGTGCTTCTGCAGGTGATTCCGCATCCCCCCCCCCCCGGAATCAGGTGGGCAGGGTCCTGCCCACGACTGATCTGGGCCCTGCACAGCTGGCACTGCGCATAGCGTGGATCCTCCTTAAGTTGGAAATGCTTCCAGACTTCGGAGGTGAATGGATGCCCAAACTGACTGGCAGCTTGGGTGTCCGGAGCCACCTCCTTTGAGGTGCTCGGGGTAGACACATCGTGTCTCGGGGTGGCAGGACGGGCTGGCCGCTGGGGGGAAGTGGGCAGAGATGGAGGCACCTTGTGTGTTTCCATCTCTTCCCCCTCCACCCCATGCGGCCTCCCCTCCTGGCCATCCCCTGAAGGACTGCTGGTGCCCGAAGGAACCGAAGAAGGGGGCTGGACCTCCTCAACCAGCTTCTCCTCCAGCTCCTGTACAACACTCTGCACCCTCCTTGGGGTGATCGTTTTGGACAGAAAACTGTCCCCAAAGCTCATCTCCAAGGAGGGCTGCTCTTGCTGCCCGTCCTCCGGCTGCTGAGGCCGAGCGACATCAGCTGGAGCAGAGACTGCCCGAGCAGCAGACCCCTGCTCAGTGCCAGCACGTAATGGCACCTCTGCTGGGGGCGCCCCAGCAGCAGCCTCGATGAAGGGCCCCATGCGGGTGTAATGTACTGAGTTGCGAGACGGGTTGAAGGCAACATGCTTTAATCAGTGGTACATTACAAGAGAGAAAACACGCGGGCTGGGTCCCGCTTATATACATTCCCCAGAACTGCCCCCAGTCTGACCAGTCCAATCCTGGCCAGTCAAACTTCCCACCACAGATCTTGATGGGCGGGGCGTCTAGCGAGCTACATCCGGGGACCCGTTGGGTCGCCTCTGTAGCGATCGCCATGCGGTACATCAGCTTATGTTTCAAGACATAACACTCCTCCCCCCCTAGTTCAGGACACATAGTCTTGCAAGTAAGCGGGAGCCTTGCGTTCCCTGGTCGACCTCCTTGGAGTTACTTGTGGAGTAGGAGCGGTCACCGGGGCTGCCAGGGCCGCGGCTGCCATGGTGGATGGGGCAGCGGTTTCCCCGCGTGGGAGTAGTGCTGGCCCATGGTTGTCCGCCCCCTGCTGCTCTTCTGGTGTCCCTACTCTTGGGGGGTCGCCTTCACCCCATTGCGGATCTTCCGCCCGATCGGTTAGAACGGTCGGCAGGGGCGGGGTAACTCTCAGCATGGGTGTGGCTGCTGGTTCATCCTCGTTCTGTACTACAGCCGGCTCTTCTGGCAAGGTGCGGCGGCACATCTGATCTATATGCCTCCGAAGGATTTGGCCCCCCTCTGTTAAGATGTCGTAGTGGCGGGACCCAGTCACGCGCAACACCCGACCCGCTACCCACTTGGGGCCGCTAGCATAGTTCCTTGCGTATACCAGATCCCCCAGAAAGAACCCCCTAGCCACTTCCCTGATCTCAGGAGAGCTGCGGAGATCGGTGGCCCGGTCAGGATGCAACCGGTCGAACCTTGTGATCAGCTTCCTTCCCATTAACAACTCGGCTGGGCTCACCCCTGTGACTGGATTGGGGGTGATTCTATTGTCAAATAAGAAGGCAGCCAATCCCAGTCCCCCTGTATTATGCGTCCCAGGGCCTCTTTTGGCCGTTGGTGGCCGGATGGAAAGGGGTGGATCGTATATGCTTTATTAGGTATCGCTACAAGAACTCTCAGAATTTCCGAGAGGTGAACGCGGTCCCATTTTCCGAGACGATGGTGTCAAGAATCCCGTGTGTGCAAAGGACCCTGCACAACGCTCGGACCGTCGCCGCCGTTGAGGTGGAGGCCACTGGGATCACTTCCAACCACTTGGTGTAAGCGTCCACCAGAATGAAGAATGTTTGGCCCTGAAATGGCCCCGCAAAGTCAATATGTAACCTTGACCATGGCCTCCTATTAGCTTCCCAGCAGTGGACCGGGGCACTGGGCGGTTCGGGACGGGACTCCTGGCAGGCTTGGCAACTTCGAACCCACTCCTAGATCTCTTCGTCCATCCCCAGCCACCATACATAACTGTGTGCTAGGGCCTTCATCCGTACAATCCCAGGATGAGTTTCGTGTAGGGCCTCCAGCACTTGTTTCCGCAATGGGGGGGGGGGAACTACCACCCTGCTACCCCAGAGAAGACACCCCTTGTGCGTGGAGAGTTCTTTCCTGTGAGATGTGAATGCTGTGAATTCTTCGGCTTGTTTTCCCTCGGGCCAGCCCCTCCCCACCCGGTCAAGAACCCGCGCAAGTATTTTGTCCCGCTCCGTGGCCTTCGCTACCTCGGTGGCGTGAAGGGGTCTTTCCGGTAGCATTTCAATGAGCATCACATGGTGGGCCGGGGCCAGGTCCATGGAGAGCAGCGGCAGGCGACTGAGGGCGTCCGCGTGACCCATCGCCTTGCCCGGGCGGTGGACCACGGCATACGAGTAAGAGTTCAGGAATTGATTCCACCGCAGGACGCACTGCGACAGAATCTGTGGCATCTGGTGGTCCAGGGCGAGGTGAGGAGACCCAGGAGCGGCTTGTGGTCCGTGGCGATTGTAAAACGTCTACTGTACAGGTAGTCATTAAATTTATGTACCCCCGCCATGATTGCCAAGGCCTCCTTATCGATCTGGGCGTAGTTGCGCTCTGTGGGGGTCAGGGTCCTGGAGTAATATGCTATCGGGACCTCCCTCCCGTCCGGAAGTTGGTGACCCAGGACGGCGCCCACCTCATATGGTGACACTAAGACCACCGACAAGGCTTCATCAAAATGGTGGAGCACATTATTGGATACGAGGAGCCCCTTGACTGCCTGAAAAGCAGCTGCCTGATTTTTTCCCCAGACCCACGGAGCGTTTTTATCTAAGAGCCTATGGAGGAGTTCTGCTATGGCCGCTTTGTGGGGCAGAAATGAATGATAAAAATTTAATAACCCCAAGAAACTTTGTAGCTCCGCCCTGCACGTGGGGGCTGGGGCCTCCACAATGGCTTTGGTTTTGTCGGCTGTCGGGTGGACTCCTGCAGCGTCCACCACAAACCCCAAGAACTCCACCCTCGGCACCCCGAGGGAACACTTTTCCCGCTTGACTTTCAGTCCGGCCGCCTGGAATCTGCGGAGAACCTCTTGCAGCCGGTTGCTGAACTCCTCCGCGTCTTCGAGGCAGATCATAGATGGCTGTTTGCGGCCCAGCTGTGGGATCAGCCAAGAAGTTGGGGACTCCCAAGCGGACAGATCAGATTCCAGGAAAATCAGTTTTGCAAGAGCTGCGGAACACACAACAGCTGTTGATGCCTGCCCAGACTGAATGCTTTTTTTTTTCCCCCAGGAAAAAAAAATAAAATGGCATTTTTATCATCTTTCCCACAACAAAAGGGGAAAAAAAGATTTCCAAATGTCTTTGGAGACAACATGCTGAGCATCGGAGTCTTTTTTTTGGTGGGGGGTGGGTGGGTGGGTTGTCGAAGTGAACACTACCTTCACGATACCTCATTTTTTGCACAATTCTTCACAGAAACTCCCCTGGGCTGCTTTCTATGATCTTGCTCTCTCCTTCTTCATTATTTAGCTTTCCCTGTGAGCTCCTTGTTATGTCTTGAACATAAGCTGTTGTACCACATGGCGATCGCTGCTAAAAGCGACCTACGGGTCCCCGGATGTGGCTCGTCAGACGCCCCGCCCATCAAGATCTACGGTGAGAAGTTGACTGGCCAGGATTGGTCTGGTCAGTCAAGGGGGCAGTATATAAGCGGGACCCGGCCCGCGTGTTCCCCCTTTTGTGATGTGCTGCTGAATAAACCATGTTGCCTTCAAACCGTCTCAGTTCTCAGTACATTACACTCCTGTTCTTCTTTATAGAAACATAGTGTTGGAAGGGACCTCCAGGGTCATCTAGTCCAACCCCCTGCACAATGCAGGAAACTCACAAATACATATCCCTAAATTCACAGGATCCTCATTGCTGTCAGATGGCCATCTAGCCTCTGTTGAAAAACCTCCAAGGAAGGAGAGCCCATCACCTCCTGAGGAAACCTGTTCCACTGAGGAACCGCTCTAAACTCACAAAACCTCCCCCTAAATTCACAGGATCCTCATTGCTGTCAGACGGCCATCTAGCCTCTGTTGAAAAACCTCCAAGGAAGGAGAGCCCATCACCTCCTAAGGAAACCTGTTCCACTGAGGAATCGCTCTAACGGTCAGGAAGGTCTTCCTAATGTTGAGCAAAACACTCTTTTAATTTAATTTCAACCCATTGGTTCTGGTCCTATCTTCTGGGCTCACAGAAAACAATTCCAACCCATCCTCTAGAGGACAGCCCTCCAAGTACTTGAAGGTGGTGATCAGATCACCTCTCAGCCAGCTCCTCTCCAGGCTATGCCCCTCTCCCCTCTGCTGCACCCCTCTGAACCTGCCAGAGGTTGGCTCTCTACAGGTCTCTTGTCTCTTAGTCCCCTCTCCTCTGCCCTGCAGGACTCTGAGGCACACAAATAGTTTTCTAATAATGTGGAATAAGAACCAAAATGTGGCGAAGAACACTGCCAATGCCTCGCTGATTAATATACCCAACAAGATATTTATACTCCAAGCCAAGAAGGTGTGACTGCCAATGAGCCAACCGTAAGCTCGAGGCAGCCCACACGGAAGAGCAGAGCCTGTTTCAAAGGGTCCATTCTGTGGATCTGAAAGCTGCTGTGGATGTGTGACCTGCGGGGTCTTGGCACATGGAACTGTTTGTAGTGCTTTTAAGGTCGTAGCTCATTTGCACAAGTTGCAGACTTCTTGGGAAATCATCCCTTCCTTTAAGCGTTGGGTCTGGTAGAAGCCCTTCCAGAAAGCATTTGTAGGACATTGCATCACTCCTCATTAAACCCTTTTCATTGCATGGGCCAGAATGGGAAAGACTCAAATTGTCTAGGGAAAAGCAGGGAGGGCTGTTGGTTTATTGGGCTTTGGGTTTTTTTTCTGGAATGTGCCAGGGCTTTGATCAGTCGCCCAGCTGCCCTGCCACCAGCTGCACACATGTCCTTTCCTGAGGCTGGGAGAGCTGGGCAGCGGCCAGCCCTGGCACCACACAAGAAAGTTGTTTACAGCTGTATCAGTTCGACAATCAAAGCCAGAAATGTCAAGAACGCAATCCATGGAACATCTTTCGTTGGGACCAAACCCAAAGACATGTAGCAGTGTGCAAACGTCGGAGTCCCCCAGAAGGCCTCATCAGGACAAAATGTCACATAGTTGAGAAAAAAAAGAACAGCCAAATTTTCAGGTCATGGTTTTAAGACCTTTTCAGGCCAAGATGGGGTGGGATTTTTGGCAGGCAGAGAAGATACATCAAGCGGTCGAAGGACAAGGGCCATAAAAGCCGGAGGCGATCAAAACAGAGGGACCATTCTCCTGCCTGGCTAGGTTCAACTCCAGTAACATCTTAGCAGGGCTTTTTCAGTTAACAACAACAACAAAACAATTTTTATTTATATCCCGCCCTCCCCGCCGAAGCAGGCTCAGGGCGGCTAACAACATCATTCCATACATTAGTTATACAAAATGTTTCAACAAAGACTACATTAACAATTTAATTAAAATCTATTAAAATTCTAAAATTGATAAAAAATATGCGGGTGCTATTTACAAAGGCGAATTCCTTAGCAGTTTCCCTCTTGGTCGGTGAAGGCCAATCGAAAGAGGATAGTCTTGCAGGCCCTGCGGAACTGTTCAAGGTCCCGCAGGGCCCGCATTTCCTCTGGAAGTTGGTTCCATAGGCGTGGAGCCCTAGTAGAGAAAGCCCGGTCGCGGGTGCTTTGTAGCTTCACCTCTTTCGGCCCAGGAATAGTCAGCAGGTTTTTCCCAGCTGACCTCAGTGCTCTCTGGGGTTCATATGGGGAGAGCCGGTCCCAAAGGTAGGCAGGTCCTCGGCCATATAGGGCTTTAAAGGTGATAACCAGCACTTTGTAACGAATCCGGTATACAACTGGCGGCCAGTGCAGTTCACGCAGCCCCGGCCGTATGTGCTCCCACTTTGGGAGCTCCCCCCAAAAAAGCACAGGAGGAACTCATTTGCATAGGCCACACCCCCTGATGTTATCATGGTTTCACACAGGGCATTTTTGCAGAAAAAGCCCGGCAGGGATTCATTTGCCTGTTAGGCCACTACTCTGACACCAAGCTAGCCAGAACTGCGTTCCTGCTCAAAAAAGCCCCCTGTACCTTAGATTTTGCAGGTAGATGCTTTCGAGAGTCCAAACTCCCTTCATCAAGGTGTCTGACAAAAAGGGGGCTTTGACACTTTGAAAGCTCCTACCCTGGACATCTTGTTGGCCTCTCAGGTCCTCCTGGACCCAAATTTAGCTGTTCTCCTCTGAAGACCAATATGACTCCCCAGGGCTTTTTTTGTAGCAGGAACTCCTTTGCTAATTAGGCCACACACCCCTCTTCTTACAGGGCCTACTGTAAGCTTTTGGAGGATTGGCTACATCAGGCTTCCAACATGGCTTCTGTTATGTTCTTATGTGACACAGAGTGTTAGACTGGATAGGCCATTGGCCTGCTCTAACATGGCTTCTCTTATGTTCTTATGTGACACAGAGTGTTGGACTGGATGGGCCATTGGCCTGATCCAACATGGCTTCTCTTATGTTCTTATGTGACACAGAGTGTTGGACTGGATAGGCCATTGGCCTGATCCAACATGGCTTCTCTTATGTTCTTATGTGACACAGAGTGTTGGACTGGATGGGCCATTGGCCTGATCCAACATGGCTTCTCTTATGTTCTTATGTGACACAGAGTGTTGGACTGGATAGGCCATTGGCCTGATCCAACATAGCTTCTCTTATGTTCTTATGTCACAATGAGGTGTTTTAGAGGAGGGGCAACCTCAGGTATAAAATTGTGTGTTACTACTGCATTATGAAGCTCTTTGGTAGCTTCCTTATTTGCAAATAACGTTTTTCCTGCACTCCTTAGTCTCCCAGCTCTGGTGTGAGTTATTGGGCTCAGCCACACTCGAGTATGGACCTCTTCCCTGAGGTATTGCTTTCACTCTCAAGGCCCCAAAGGTGCACAGACCAATCCAAACCTTAGTCAAGGTTGCCAAATTACTTATTTACTATGCTGATGTAACCACAACTGTGATCCTATAATTTTTTTTTTAATATATATATACTGACTCAGGCCATTGGCCTATCAGGATCAGTATTGCGTGAGTAGACAGACTACCAGAGAGTTGATGGATAGGCCTTTTCTGAGAGCTGGGAGAAGGTGACTCCTCATCACTGAAGGAAGGGGCCTCTTATGTCACGTAATGGCAGACCTGTTAGCTGGCAATGTCGGGGATTGAACCTGGGACCTTCTACATGCCAAGCAGAGACTCTGCCACTGAGCCATGACCTCTCTCCCAATTTTCCTTGAGTATCCGTGAGAAAGGTCAGCTATAAACAAACTAAACCAATAAAACAAACATAAATTTTAGTTTTCATGGCTTTTTGCTGGGAAACAGTGACACTAAGCAAGTGTGGAGTCCAGCAGTGTGTTGAGGGGAGACTCTATAACCGATCCAGTCCAGTTCCCCTCCACACATGTACACACACACACGGAGGGAAAAAAATAGGGAGGTTGTGTTATTTCCTGCCTCAGCTCCCCTAATATCTCAGGCCAGCCCCAGACAGAACATTCCCTTCAGAACAGCAGAGCTGTAACAAGATGAATATTAGTTGTCTCCTGTTAAGATAGTTGTATTTAAACTATTTTAACAGGAGACAACTGATATTCATCTTTGTTGTGGTTCCACTACCATGAAAGGAAGCCAAAACCCAAGCTGTGAACCAGATTTTATTGGCTTGTTAGAAGCTCCTTCTATGCATATAAATGGGATAGATCAGGGGTGACCAACGGTTGCTCTTCAGATGTTTTTTGCCTACAACTCCCATCAGCCCCAGCCATCAGCCATGCTGGTTGGGGCTGATGGGAGTTGTAGGCAAAAAACATCTGGAGAGCTACCGTTGGCCACCCCTGGGATAGAACATGGAGTCTATCCAGCTGGCAGGCAAAGAGAGATCACAATAGGGTTGCCAAATCGGCCCTCAGGAAACTCCTGGAGATTGAGAAATGGAGTCTGAGAGGTTGTGGTTTGAGGAGGGGCAGGACCCGAGCAGGATCGAGTACCATCAAGTCCACCCTCCAGTACCACCATTTTCTGATCTCTGTAGTCTGGAACCCAGTTACAGTCTCAGGAGAACTCCACACCTCACCTCCAGGCAACACTAAATTCAGCTCTGGGTAATTTTTGTGTAGTGTCTTGATCCTTTTGGCTCCTTCTGAGCAAATGAGAATACTGATGTGGTGTTACTGTTCTGGTAACTGTGAATTGCTCCATCTTCTAGAGTTTGCCCTTAAAATACCTTATCTGTGTGATGTTCAAATTCTGAATACATGTTGCAACACGAAGTGGAAGCCAGCAAATATTAGGCAAGCATTTGGAGGAGAAGAAAAGAACTTGCTTGCAAAAGAGCATTGAAGAAGATAGAAGAAGAAGATATTGGATTTATATCCCGCCCTCCACTCCAAAGAGTCTCAGAGTGGCTCACAATCTCCTTTACCTTCCTCCCCCACAACAGACACCCTGTGAGGTAGATGAAGATATTGGATTTATATCCCGCCCTCCACTCCGAAGAGTCTCAGAGCGGCTCACAATCTCCTTTACCTTCCTCCCCCTCAACAGACACCCTGTGAGGTGGGTGGGGCTGGAGAGGGCTGTCACAGCAGCTGCCCTTTCAAGGACAACCTCTGCCAGAGCTATGGCTGACCCAAGGCCATGCTAGCAGGTGCAAGTGGAGGAGTGGGGAATCAAACCCGGTTTTCCCAGATAAGAGTCCTCACAGTTACCACTACACCAGACTGGCTCTCCTAGGTTTGTCAGGACTGACTCAGGAGATATCTGGGGACTTTGGGGTGGAGCCAGAAGCAAGGTTAGGACAACCATGATTGAGCTCCAAAGGGAGTTCTGGACATCACATTTAAAGGGACTGCACACCTTTTAAATGTCTTCCTTCCATTGGAAATAATGGAGGATAGGGGCACCTTCTTTTGGGGCTCATGGAATTGTACATCCGGACCAATCTTTTGGAAACTTGGAGTGTGTTTTGAGGAGAAGCACTGGATGCTATGCTGAAAATTTGGTGCCTCTACCGGAAAAAAAAAAGCTTCCCTAGAGCCCCAGATTCCCAGGGATCAATTCTCCGTTATACCCTATGGAAATCAGTCTTCATAAAGAATAATGGAGTACCCACAGACATCCCCCCCCACTTTCTGATTACTCTAAAGCGGGGGCCGGGTTTCCAAACAGGGGGATCCCCTGTCCCCACCTGGGGATTGGCAACCCTAATTACTCCTGTTAATAACAACTAGACAGACAGGTAAATAGAACTTCTGCCTTGGAGGTTTTGAAACAGAGGCTAGATGGCCATCTGACAGCAATGAAGATCCTGTGAATTTAGGGGGAGGTGTTTGTGAGTTTAGAGTGGTTCCTCAGTGGAACAGGCTTCCTCAGGAGGTGGTGGGCTCTCCTTCCTTGGAGGTTTTTAAACAGAGGCTAGATGGCCGTCTAACAGCAATGAAGATCCTGTGAATTTAGGGGGAGGTGTTTGTGAGTTTCCTGCATTGTGCAGGGGGCTGGACTAGATGACCCTGGAGGTCCCTTCCAACTCTATGGTTTTATGATTCTATGAAAGACCAAGGGTCTGACCGTGTACGGCAGCCTGATGTGTTCACACATGGACCCTTGGCTGACCCTGAACATGCAGCTACTGGAAAGGGAAATGTCAAAGCGGAAACTTCTTTGCAAAGTTGACCCTGGAGATCCCTTCCAACTCTGATTCTATGTCTTAACTGAGTGGGGTGCACAGGAGTTTGGGCGCTAAACTAGTGCCAGATACCAATGCAGTCCCCTTACCAGTCCCCCGCCAGCTCACATGCATATTTCGCCACTGGGCTCCAGTCAAAAGCACCTGGACCCTCCCTCAACCACTGCTGCATCTCCTCCCAGCTCTGCTTGGTGTAATCCAGGGGTGGCCAACGGTAGCTCTCCAGATGTTTTTTGCCTACAACTCCCATCAGCCCCAGCCATCAGCCATGCTGGCTGGGGCTGATGGGAGTTGTAGGGGGAAAACATCTGGAAAACTACCGTTGGCCACCCCTGGTTAATCTGTGGCACTGGCAACAATCCCTCAGAGGGACTCACATAGATAGATAGATAGATAGATAGATAGATAGATAGATAGATAGATAGATAGATAGATAGATAGATAGATAGATAGATAGATAGATAGATAGATGAATTTATTGTCATTGTTCTCAACAAAAAGAGAGCAACGAAATGAGGTGCTCTTCCACAAACATACCAACACATCAAACACACATATTCATAAACCATTTAAATACATCTGAAACCATTAAACCATTTAAACCATTAAACCATTTAAACCATTAAAGCCATTTAAATACATCTAAAACGGATAAACATTCATAAAACCATTAAAACCATTTAAACCATTAAATAAACATTCATAAAACCATTAAACATTCATAAAACCATTAAAACCATTAAAACCATTAAATACATCTAAAACAGATAATCCTTCATAACCCTGCATTTAACCTAACCACAGCACTTGGATAGAAACTGTCCTTAAATCTGTTTGTCCTAGCCTTCAACACTCTATATCGTCTACCTGACGGTAAGATCTCAAAAAGCAAATGGCCCAGATGTGTATGGTCCCTTAGGATCATTTGTATCTTCCTTTTACATGCCATATTATACAGATCCACCAATGAGGGGAGAGAACATCCACAAATCTTTTGTGCTCTTCTCGTCACTCTTTGGAGCACCCTTCTCTCTGCTTCCGTGCAGCTCCCAAACCACGCGCAGAGGCAATAAGATAAAATGCTCTCAATGGAACTACGATAAAAGGCAACCAGCAGACTCCCTGACAGTTGTAGTGATCTTAAGAGTCTTAAGTAGTATAGTCGTTGCTGGGCCTTTTTCTCTAGAGCTAAAGTATTTGCCCCCCATGTTAGATCCTGTTTCATGGTAATTCCCAGAAACTTCCATTCTGTCACCTGTTCTACCATAACACCATCAATAAACAACGGCTGGGTGTCCAAACTACTCTTCCTGTAATCCACTATAATTTCCTTCGTCTTATTTATATTTAAAATAAGATTATTTACTTTACACCAAAGGGACAGCTGTTGAACTTCCCTCCTGTACGCAGACTCATCATCCTCAGAGATGAGCCCTACCAACGTTGTATCATCTGCATACTTAATGATTTTGTTACTCAGACTGCTGGAAACACAATCAGATGTGTAAATAGTGAAAAGAAGTGGACTCAAGACACATCCCTGAGGGGTGCCAGTATTTAAGATCTTCACGGAGGAAATATATCCATCCATTTTAACCCTTTGTGAACGACCTGACAAAAAATTCAAAATCCACTCACATATAGAGTCCGTCAGCTTCAAATCTTTAAGCTTAGACAACAATCTATGGGGTGATATTGTATTAAAAGCAGAACTAAAATCTGCAAACAACATTCTAACATACGTCCCCTTTTTATCCAAATGCGATAAAGCAGTATAAAGAACAGTATTAACAGCATCCTCAGTAGATCTATTTTTCCTGTAAGCAAACTGATATTCATCAAAAATAACAGGAAGGCAGGAAATAATATATTTTCGAACTAATTGTTCAAAACATGTAGACACAACTGGTAGATGGTGGGGCCGCTTCCAATATCCGTCAGGATGTCTCCCTTAATGCCCTCATTACATGAAACAAAGAAACAGAAACGCTACTACAGGGTTGATTTTCTCTCAGCCACGCCGCTTGGGTGACCAACAACTCAGCAAGTCCAGAGCAGAGCAGAGATCTGACTTCTGGAGACGCTTGAGTATATAATAAGCTTTATGGCTGCAAATTCCAGGGCAGGATCTCCTTCTTCATTTTTGCATTTTTGTCACAGAATTTTGCTCATTGCTAAAACAAGCTCCCAGCAGTGGTCCCTCTAAGTTGAGTGAGCGTGAGCTAGCTCACAGATTTTTAGCTCCAACTCGCACATTTTTTGTCTTAGCTCAGGAAGGATGACCCCAGAGCACACTAATTGATGCAGGAGCTCACAACTGTTATGCCAGCAGCTCACGACGTAGAATTTTTGCTCACAAGATTCTGCAGCTTAGAGGGAATGTTGGCACCCAGCCAGGGTTAAGCCTTTTGTGATATCTTTTTTCCCCTCTCTCTGGTGCCATGAAGCTTCCGTCTTGTTGGCCTGTTTCCCCCCCTCCCCTTTGGCTCCAAGATAGGGTTGCCGAGTCCAATTCAAGAAATATCTGGGGACTTTGGGGGGGTGGAACCAGGAGACATTAGGGGTGGAGCCACGATCAAGGCTGTGACAAGCATCATTGAACTCCAAAGGGAGATCTGGCCATCACATTTAAAGGGACGGCACACCTTTTCAATGCCTTTCTTCCATAGGAAATAATGAAGCATAGGGGCACCTTCTTTTGGAGCTCATAGAATTGGACTCCCTGGTCCAATCGTTTTCAAACCTGGGGGACATTTTGGGGAGAGGCACTAGATGCTGTACCAAAACTTTGGTGCCTCTACCTCAAAAAACAGCCTCACCCCCAAAGCCCCAGATACCCCCGGATCAAATCTCCATTATTTTCTATGGGAATAAATCTCCATAGGTAATAATAGAGTTCCCAGCAAACCTTTCCCTCCCCTCCCCCCGCTTTCTGATGACCCTGAAGCGGGGGGAGGGCCTCCAAACCGGGAGATCCCCTGCCCCCACCTGGGGATTGGCAACCCTACTCCAAGGCTAGCTTTTCTCAGAAGGCCTCAAATATGGTTACCAGCTTTTAATTTGGTCCTTCTTAGGCTTGCCAACCCCCCAGGTCCCACCTGGGCTTCTCCCGCTTACCCAAGCTCCTTCCTGCCCCCAGTCAGCAGGCCAGTGGCGGGGGGGGGGAGAGAAGCCCCGCACCCAAAGCCCCCATGTGCCTTTCCACCTCCAGAGGTTTCAGTATCCCATTGGAAAGGCTTCCTCTTGGGATGGGGTGTCTGTGGTACTTTGAAGAAGCTGAATAGAATACAATCCGAGAGAGGTCACTATAATGGATAACACAACAAAAAAGGCAAGCTAGTGACCAATTTACTAAGAAGTATATAGAGAACAGTCCAAATGTCCAAAACATGTATATTCAAGTCCCAAAGTAGTGTGGTGACAAGGCAATCGATTAAGTACTTGTTTCTTTCCGGTCTTCATCAGACCTGGGACCAATATTGATTCAATTATATAGATTCTTTACACAATTTTCAAAATTGCGTCTCCAGCAGCAATTTCACATCGGCTACAGCTCAGTATGTGGCTTCTTGTGCTGCTGGAGACGCTCGGTGTCCCTCTTTAAAGAAGCTGGCAGCAACTCGTGAGTAGAGAGACCAATCCCTCACTTCAGAGTAGCCAGAAACGGGGTGGGGGGGATGTCTGTGGGTGTGTCATTATTCCCTATGGAGATTGATTCTCATACGGTATGATGGGGAATTGATCTGGAGGGATCAGGGGCTCTGGGGGGGCCCTGTTTTTTTGAGGTAGAGGCACCAAATTTTCAGTATAGCATCCAGTGCCTCTCCCTGAAATACTTTCCAAGTTTCAAAAAGATTGGACCAGGGGGTCCAATTCTATGAGCCCCCAAAGAAGGTGCCCCTATCCTTCATTATTTCCTATGGAAAGAAGGTGTTTAAAAAGGTGTGCTGTCCCTTTAAATGTGATGGCCAGAACTCCCTTGGAGTTCGATGATGCTTGTCACACCCTGGCTCCACCCCAATGTCTCCTGGCTCCACCCCAAAGTCCCCAGATATTTCTTGAATCGGACTTGGCATCCCTAGTCCTTCTAGCTGTGCCGGTGATGTCAGCTTGCGCTGCGGCAAAGGCCAAGTGTTGTTATTTGCTGACACGCCATGAAAAGCTTCAGCCGCCCAAAGAAATCAGCCTCTTTTCCGTGTGTGAGCTGAGGTCATCTTTGTGCAAGCAACCGGGAGGGGTGGGATGGAGCAAAGAATTTTGATGAAGCACCTGTTTTCTTAAGAGAGATGTCCAGATAAAATCGTCTGGTTGGTTTTGTTTTTTCAAAAGGAGCCTAGCTGTTGAGTAGCTCTTGCCCCCGTGGATGGGAAGATCAGCCTCTATATCCTGTTGCTCTCTTGCCAAACGAGCGGAATGCAACCCTCCTGATAGGCTGTGGAAGCCTGCAAGCTTTCGGGTTTCACAGAGCGCTTCGCTGACCAGAAGCAGCGTTTCCATCATAATTAGGACTCTTCAGTGAAGAGAATTTGGTAGCAAAGACGACAAAACTGTTAGAAGAGCACAAAGTTTGAGCCCAGTGGCACCTTCAAGACCAACAAAGTCAAGGTACAAACTTCCGTGTGCTTATTACGCGGAATTAACCCTTGTCGGTCTTAAAGGTGGCACTGAACTTTGTTCTTCTGTTTCTGACCAGCAGGGCTGCTCTCTCGAGTTTGTGTTTGAAGCGGGGCGATGTTTGCATTTTGTAAGATGTTTGGGAATCTTGGTTAGGGTGCTGAGACTGTGCGATGGAGAATCTTCTGCTCAGAGGTCCCCTATTAAAGGACCTTTGCCCCTCCCCCAGCAAGGGGTTGAAATTAAATCAGAAGAGTTTCCGGCTCAACATATTAGGAAGAACATCCTGCCCTTTAGAGCAGTTCCTCAGTGGAACAGAGGCTAGATGGCCATCTGACAGCAATGACAATCCTGTGAATTCAAGGGGAGGTATTTGTGAGTTTAGAGCGGTTCCTCAGTGGGACAGGCTTCCTCCTCGAGAGGTGGGGGGCTCTCCTTCCTTGGAGGTTTTGAAACAGAGGCTAGATGGCCATCTGACAGCAATGAGGATCCTGTGAATTCAGGGGGAGGTATTTGTGAGTTTAGAGCGATTCCTCAGTGGAACAGGCTTCCTCCTCGAGAGGTGGTGGGCTCTCCTTCCTTGGAGGTTTTGAAACAGAGGCTAGATGGCCATCTGACAGTGATGAAGATCCTGTGAATTCAGGGGGAGGTGTTTGTGAGTTTAAAGCGGTTCCTCAGTGGAACAGGCTTCCTCCTCGGGAGGTGGTGGGCTCTCCTTCCTTGGAGGTTTTTAAACAGAGGCTAGATGGCCATCTGACAGTGATGAAGATCCTGTGAATTTAGGGGGAGGTGCTTGTGAGTTTAGAGCAGTTCCTCAGTGGAACAGGCTTCCTCCTCGGGAGGTGGTGGGCTTTCCTTCCTTGGAGGTTTTTTAAACAGAGGCTAGATGGCCATCTGACAGCAATGAAGATCCTGTGAATTTAAAGGGAGGTTTCCTGCATTGTGCAGGGGGTTGGACTAGATGACCCTGGAGGTCCCTTCCAACTCTAGGATTCTATGGCTCTATGACTCTATTTCTACATATTAAGCCTCTGGTAAAAACGGCTGGACGTTTTTCTCCTGGTCAGTTGACAACCCTGTGGCCCCAAAACAATTTCTGTCTGTGTGCCAAAAAAAAGGGCAAATGCTCACAGACCAGGGTCAGGATCAGACATCCACTTGCCTCGTTCCCATCAAGCTCCCTGGAAAACAGTGACAGCCTCATTTTCTCCCGCACATCTTTGTAATTAATCAAATTATTTTCTGTACAAAGGACATGGTTGCCATGTCATTCAAACCTTAGAAATGGCTCCAAGAACACATTAGCATCTTTGACAAAAAGTTTTCACCCCGTATGACTCTATCCTGGACAGCCAAGAACGAATTCCCACAGCCCCAACCAAAAATGCCACCCACACAGCTCATGATTCCAGCAATTCCCTTCCTTTCCATATTGAAGAATGTTCCTAGGGCCTTGCTTCTTTCAGCAATAGGGGTGCAACATACCCATTAGCTCACCTAGATTCTCCTTTCTGCAGTGCAGGGGAGGGGAAATCTGATGGGTTCTATTGGAACTTCAAGCCCTATAACTAGAGCCAGAATCTATCCTTAAAACATTATTCTGATCTGCTCCAAACTTCTGCCCCGCCCCAGAGTTTGTGTACTGACTTCAGCCTCTTCCTTCTGTGGTGGTAGTTGTGCTTTGATTTAATTTTTGTTCATCTTTCTCAGAGACTTAAGGTGGGTGACGCAGCGTAAATGGATGAAATCAATAGGATGAGACATGTAATAAGGAATGTGCTAGGGCCAGGATTACAAAAATCTGAAGCAAGCATAGAATATCAGACATGTTTCACTATGCGGATACAATGCAGCAAAAATTGTATTACATCAGTGTGTTGCATCAATGACTGAGGGCTAACACGTACAGTAATGAGATAATACATCCTAGACCTGGAGGGTAATCCTGGGCAGATATATATTGCCTAGATTAGAATAACAACAAGAGAGAACAGTTTTAAGAAAATATAGTAGAAATATTATTTGGAAAGTATTTACAAAATAATACCAGAATGTATGGTGTCTTTACCCTTCCCTTCTTTTCTGTTTCCTATTTCTCAAACTTTTTTGAAAATAGTAAAAACTTTTGAAAACTTAAGACCATCCAAGTTTTGTTGAGAATGTAAGCTTTCGTGTGCTAAAAGCACACTTCTTCAGACCAGGGGATTAGGTACAGTGTGTCAGAACTTGTAACTTTTCCTCTGTCTGCCTTGGCCAAACCGACTTCATGCTGTACCTTAACACTAACACAGAATCCCTGGCCTGAGCAATTAACCCTGCCCTCGTAGCTATTCCAAATATTTAGGGCAGCAAGACGGGCGGCAGATAGTCTCTGTTCAACATCCACAGGTGCCCTTTTGAAGACAGGCCGTTTGGCCTTCACCACAGGGAAGCATCCTCCCTTCTGATAACGAAGCCTGGGAATAGAGACACTTGTCTGTAACCCGTGTGAATGATAGCTTTATTGTACTTTACTGATGGCATAAAATGTAACCAACTGCCAGAACTCGGCATTGCTGTTATCTCGTTGCTCTAGCACTGTAGTTCTTCAATAAAGATCCTAACTTTGTAACAAGTATTGGAATCGTCTGAAGTTTGTTCCAGTTCTGACACAGTGGGCTGAACTACATGCAGTTTGTTGATTAAGAAGGCAAACTGGCTAGGATTACATGCTGGAACAGTGTGACAGTTTAGAAGGCCGTTTGGTCTGGATAGCCATAAAAGGTAATAAAAGTTGCCAGCCGATTGGTGTTTCTCTTAATCAACAAACTGCATGTATTTCAGCCCACTGTACCTGATCCCCTCGTCTGAAGAAGCGTTTTTTTAGCACACAAAAGCTTACATTCTGAATAAAACTTTGTTGGTCTTAAAGGTGAAACTTGACTCCTGCTTTGTTCAACTGAAAACTTAGGGTTTAGGAACTAGCTGGAAGGATGGGTAGTGATGCCAGCCTCCAGGTATGACCTAGGGGTTACTCCCCAGCCTTTGTAGATCAGTTTCCCTGTAGAAAATGCTTGCTTTGGAGGGTAGATTCTGTGACATTACACCCCTTCCCAGACTCCACCCCAAAATTTCCAGGGAATTCTCAACCTGGAGATGGCAACCCTATCTACCTAGTGCCACCTAGTGCCATAGAGTATCACACATAAGATCAAGCTCTTCTCTACAACCAGGGCTACATACAGCAGTTCTTTCCCATTCGTGTTCTCCTTGCTATGTTGCAAGAACTGATGGGTGCTTGAATGTTGTCTCCACAAGGGTATAGGACCCATTCGAAGCGTTGTGGAATGTAGAATATGGGTATTCAGATAGCATTTGCTTCTCTACTTAGCGTGACTTGCTCTGAATTAGTCATGTCTTGTTGAATTGGCTCATGACTTCCTGTAATAACTGCAGACTGGCATTTTCCTTCCCCATTGTTCTAATGCACAGTTAGCATCCTGGATAAGTTTATTCCAGCCAGTTCTGATAATACTGGAAGTCACTTATGAATAGGGGTTGGTCTGCCAGGGGAACTCCCAGGAAACAGAATGCTGGTGCTGAAATTGGCAACCGGCACCAAGCTGTTACAGTATGCAAAGCATCACTTCCCTGAGAATTCACTGAGCATGGAGATGGAGCATGTTTATTGGTATGTGCCAATTAGTGGTGGCCATATATCCTTGTTCACTGGGCACCTGTTCACTTTATATATATATGAATATGTGTGTATGTATAAACTCTGTGCAGAAGGAGTCCCGTGGTGCAGAGAGGTAAAGCTGCAGTACTGCAGTCTGAGCTCCCTGCTCACGACCTGAGTTTGATCATGGTGGAAGCTGGGTTCAGGTAGTGACTCCAGGTTGACTCAGCCTTCCACCCTTCCGAGGTCGGTAAAATGAGTACCCAGCTTGCTGGGGGGATAGTGGAGATGACTAGGGAAGGCAATGGCAAACCACCCTGTAAAAAGCCTGCTGTGAAAATGTTGTGAAAGCAACGTCACCCCAGAGTCGGAAACGACTGGTGCTTGCACAGGGGACTACTTTTACCTTGATAGATAGATAGATAGATAGATAGATAGATAGATAGATAGATAGATAGATAGATAGATAGATAGATAGATAGATAGATAGATAGATAGATAGATAAATTTATTGTCATTGTTCTCAAAAAAGAAAATGAGAGCAACGAAATGAGGTGCTCTTTCACAAACATACCAACGCATCAACACCCACAAAAGGACCGGGTTTGATTCCCCACTCCGCCACTTGCACCTGCTGGAATGGCCTTTGGTCAGTCATAGCTGTCTTATCTGGGAGAACCAGGTTTGATTCCCCCTCCTCCACTTGCAGCTGCTGGGATGGCCTTTGGTCAGCCATAGCTCTCTTATCTGGGAGAACCGGGTTTGATTCCCCACTCCTCCACTTGCACCTGCTGGGATGGCCTTTGGTCAGTCATAGCTGTCCTATCTGGGAGAACCAGGTTTGATTCCCCCTCCTCCACTTGCAGCTGCTGGAATGGCCTTGGGTCAGCCAGAGCTCTCTTATCTGGGAGAACTGGGTTTGATTCCCCACTCCTCCACTTGCACCTGCTGGAATGGCCTTTGGTCAGCCATAGCTCTCTTATCTGGGAGAACCAGGTTTGATTCCCCCTCCTCCACTTGCAGCTGCTGGGATGGCCTTTGGTCAGCCATAGCACTCTTATCTGGGAGAACCGGGTTTGATTCCCCACTCCTTCACCTGCAGCTGCTGGGATAGCCTTGGGTCAGCCATAGCTGTCTTATCTGGGAGAACCAGGTTTGATTCCCCCTCCTCCACTTGCAGCTGCTGGGATAGCCTTGGGTCAGCCATAGCTCTCTTATTTGGGAGAACTGGGTTTGATTCCCCACTCCTCCACTTGCACCTGCTGGGATGGCCTTTGGTCAGTCATAGCTGTCTTATCTGGGAGAACCAGGTTTGATTCCCCCTCCTCCACTTGCACCTGCTGGAATGGCCTTTGGTCAGCCATAGCTCTCTTATCTGGGAGAACCAAGTTTGATTCCCCCTCCTCCACTTGCAGCTGCTGGGATGGCCTTGGTTCAGCCATAGCTCTCTTATCTGGGAGAACCAGGTTTGATTCCCCCTCCTCCACTTGCAGCTGCTGGAATGGCCTGGGGTCAGCCATAGCTCTGGCAGAGTTGTCCTATGAAAGGGCAGCTGCTGTGAGAGCTCTCTTAGCCCCACCTACCTCACAGTGTGTCTGTTGTGGGGTGGGGAGAAGGTAAAAGAGATTGTGACCGCTCTGAGACTCTGAGATTCAGATTGTAGGGTGGGATAAAAATGCAATATCATCTTCTTTTCTATCAATTAATTAATTTGTTTAAACCTCCCCTTTCTCCCCACAGACTTATTCAGCAAAGAGACACATGTTTGAATGTGGGTTTTTGTTGCCTTTTCAGTTCTGGTCTAACATCTGTATTGGATCAAGACTTTGGCAACTGTTGTGTCCACAGTGGTGCCCAGATGTGCCCGTAATTCTACAAAGTGTCCCTATTATTGTTGCCGCAAAACTGATGTGCAACAATTTCCATGCGTCTGAAAAGTCCCTGTCAGGATCGCTAAATCACCCTCTCTATCCATCCCAGCGGGCACAGAGTATGCATTGTGTCTTCGCCACACACTGTAGAGTTCTTCAGAAACGGAGAATTGTTTGTTCCAAGTGACCTCAAATGACCATGCTGTGCATACTGATGGTGAAGATGAATGAGTCACTCTCCAGCAATTATTGTGGACTATTAGAAGGAAATAATAAGTGCATTGTGAAGGCTGTCATGGGCATTTTTTTTTATTTTCAGCAGTCTGACAACTTGGATAATTATGCAGATATGGCTTGATGGCAGAGCTTCTGACACACCTGCAGAAGGTCCCGGCTTCAGTCTCTGGCATTTCCATGTAAAGGGAACCTCCATATTCAGAGTAGGCTTGCCAATCCCCAGGTCCCAGCGGGGGTTCTTCCACTTTCCCAGGCTCCTTCCCGCCCCCACTCAGCTGGTCTGCGGAGGAAGCCCCGCCCCCAAAGCCACCATGTGATTTTCCACCTCCGGAGGCTTCAGTCTCCGATTGGAGAGGCTTCCTCTTGGGATGGTGTGTTTGTGTTACTTTGAAGAAGTTGGCTGCAACTTGTGAGTAGAGATGCCAATCCCTTGCTTCAGAGTCACCAGAAACAGTGGGGAGGGAAGGAAATGTCCACTGGGCACTTCCTTATACCCTATGTGGAGATCGATTCTCATAGGGTATAATGGAGAATTGGTCTGGAGGTATCGAGGGCTGTGGGGGGGGCTGTTTTTTTTAGATACAATCACCAAATTTTCATTATAGCATCTAGTGCCTCTCTGCAAAATACCCCCCAAGTTTCAAAATGATTGGACCAGGGGGTCCAATTCTATGAGCCCCAAAAGAAGGTGCCCTTATCCTTCATTATTTCCTATGGAAGGAAGGCATTTAAAAAGGTGTGTGGTCCCTTTAAATGTGATGGCCAGAACTCCCTTCGAGTTCAATTATGCTTGTCACACCCTTGCTCCGCCCCCAGTGTCTCCTGGCTCCACCCTCAAAGTCCCCAGATATTTCTTGAATTGGACTTGGCAACCCTAATTCAGAGGTACATTCAGGAGAAGGCCTTGGCCTCTCTGCCTTGTTGTTGGCCTCCAGAGGAACTGTTTGTCCTCTGAGTGAGAAGAAGAAGAAGAAGATATTGGATGTATATCATGCCCTCCACTCTGAAGAGTCTCAGAGTGGCTCAAAATCTCCTTTACCTTCCTCCCCCACAACAGACACCCTGTGAGGTGGGTGGGGCTGGAGAGGGCTCTCACAGCAACTGCCCTTTCACGGACAACCTCTGCCAGAGCTATGGCTGACCCAAGGCCATGCCAGCAGGTGCAAGTGGAGGAGTGGGGAATCAAACCCGGTTCTCCCAGATAAGAGAGCTATTGCTGACCCAAGGCCATTCCAGCAGGTGCAAGTGGAGGAGTGGGGAATCAAACCCGGTTCTCCCAGATAAGAGTCCGCACACTTAACCATTAAACCAAACTGACTCTCCAGACTGAAAGGAGGCTGGACTAGATGTACCCTCCCTGGTCTGATCCAGCAGGGCTCTTCTTGTGTTCTAATGAAGGCCTCAGCCTCTATCTCCTGTTGTTGGCCCTGCAGAGGAACTGGTTGGACACTTTTTGAGATAGGAGGCTGGACTAGATGGACCATCTGTCTCATCCAGCAGGGCTCTTCTGATGTTCTTAATGACCTGGAGACACTAAGCATTGAAAGGTGATTAGATAAATTCATAGAGGATAAGCCTATCAATGACTACTAACCATGATGACTGAAGGAAACCTCCACATTCAAAGGCACGAATCCTCTGAACCCCAGAATCAGAAAGCAACATGAGGGAAGGCCTTGGCTTCTGTGCCCTATTGCTGGCTATCCACAGGAACTGGTTGGCCACTGGGTGAGACAGGATGTTGGACTAGATGGACTATTGGTCTAATCCATCAAGGCTGTTATGTTCTTATGAAGGCCTTGGCCTCTATACCCTGTTGTCAGCTGTCCAGAGGAACTGGTTGGCCACTGGGTGAGGCATAGGGTTGCCAGGTCCAACTCAAGAAATATCTGGGGACTTTGGGGGTGGAGCCAAGAGACTTTGGGGGGGGGGGTGGAGCAAGGGTGTGACAAGCATGGTTTAACTCCAAAGGGAGCTCTGGCCATCACACTTAAAGGGATTGCACACCTTTTAATGCTTTCCCTCAATTGGAAATAATGAAGAATATTGGCACCTTCTTTGGGGGCTCATAGAATTGGACCCCCTGGTCCAATCTTTTTGAAACTTGGGGAGGGGTGTTTTAAGGAGAGGCACCAGATGCTATACTGAAAATGTGGTGCCTCTACCTTAAAAAAACAGCCCCCATAGAGTCCCAGATACCCACAGTTCAATTTTCCATTACACCCTATGGCAGGGGTGGACAACGGTAGCTCTCCAGATGTTTTTTGCCTACAACTCCCATCAGCCCCAGCCATCGCTGGGGCTGATGGGAGTTGTAGGCAAAAAAACATCTGGAGAGCTACCGTTGGCCACCCCTGCTCTATGGGAATCGGTCTCCATAGGGTATACACAGAGGAAGCAGAACCCCAAAACAGGTCCCATGACTTCTCAACTGCAAATTGGTGTATTTGTTTTCCTGGCGGGTGCACTGCCAGAGGACTTGCACATGGCTCTATGAGGTGCCATCTCTTTAAGAGAAGCTCCCCAAAACTGATTTCAACCAGTTCTAAGACAGAACCAGCTCAGTTTCTTGGGATACCAGACTATACGCCTACCGTAGGAGCCCAGTAAACAAGCGGAATGACAAGCTTCCTCTCTGAGTACTCTTGGGGATCATAAACACATCACTGATGGGCTGCAACAAAGAGCAGATGGCGGGGAATTGCATTGCTGCTGCCTTCGCGGATTAGGGAATAGTGGTGTGATGTAATGCAGCGCAGGATTTTTAATATGCATTTAAAATCAATTTGAAATCAGTTACAAAACCCCCTATTCTGTCATCAAGTATCACCAAGGAGAAGGAAAGCTTGACACCAAGTCCTATTTCAGGGTCCCCCAGCATGGTGGCCATGGGCCCCAGGGCACTAGCCAGTGCTTCCCCTGGCTACCCCCCAAAAAGGTTTTCAGAAATTGGGCAGGGCCACTGTGAGGCAGAGCTTGTTATTGGTGGATCTCTTTCAAATGGAAGGATTATCCATTGCTGGAACTGCAGCAGTGCTCACTGCAAGATCAGTTGGATTGCTAAGGCATTCCTTAATAAATTCCCTTTTTTTGTTTTTAATAAGGCTGTCCAGGGCTTTTTTTGTAGCAGGAATTCCTTTGCATATTAGGCCACACACACCCCGATGTAGCCAATCCTCCTGGAGATTACAGGAGGCCCTGCAATAACAGCCCTGTAAACTCCAGGATGATTGGTTACATCAGAGGGGTGTGGCCTAAAATGCAAAGGAGTTCCTGCTACAAAAAAGCACTGAGGCTGTCACATGACCATGAAGCTGCCTTATACTGAACCAGAGCCTCAGTCCATCAAAGTCAGTATTATCTACTCAGACTGGTAGCAGCTCTCCATGGTCTCAAGCTGAGGTTTTTCATGCCTATTTGCCTGGACCCTTTTTAGTTGGAGATGCCAAGGACTGGACCTGGGACCTTCTGCTTACCAAGCAGATGCTCTACCACTGAGCCCCATCCCAAATCCGATTTATGATTGTATACTAGCTTTTTTGCAATTCTAGATTTCTTATTTCCAAATATCCATTCCCTTATTTTAGTATTCCAGTTACTCATTTTTTGTTTATCAATCTCCAATGGTATCGTTTGAAATAAATATAATAACCTAGGCATCCAAAACATCGATACACTTCTTATTTTAGTAGTCAGACTCATATGCCTTACCCCCACACTGCTGCATATCCCTCGCTATCTTCTCCCATACTTTTTTATAATTACCCTCCACTATCCTATTAATATTTTTATATATTTCTATTCCTAAATATTTAAATTTCTTAACTCCCATCCCTATATTAGTTAACCTATTAATTTCTTTTAAATGCCTTTGCTCCATTGCAAATAATGAAGGATAGGAGCACCGTTTTTGGGGGGGCTCATAGAATTGGGCCACCTGTATTTCTTCGTTCCAATAGCCTGATCCTACTGCAGTTAACTAAACAGTCCAAGATGCCTTTGATAGGGAATGTAGAGCATCCCATTTATTTATTTATTTATTTATTTATGGAGCAGAATATTAGAATGGTTTCTGGCATGCATCATAGAGGCAGGGATCCTGTTTGCTTTTAATAATTGCTAGCAGGTGGTTTTCTTCAGAATAATGGTGCAATCCTATCCTTAAATGACACTAACTGGACAAGCATGGGCATTATAACAACACAAGCATGCTATAAAGGCTGTAAATGTTATTCCGTTGCGACACAATTTCCAGTTTCGAGCCCGTGTTATTCTTCCTAGCAGTCCTAAACATAATTACATCCTTCTGACTTCTTTAAAGCCAATGGGCATAGAAAAGCTCAACACTGTTTAGGCTGAAGAGAAGAGTTGGTTTTTATACCCTGCTTTTCTCTACGCAGAGTGGTAAGGCAGCAGTACTGCAGTACTGTGATCTGAACTCTCTGCTCACGACCTGTGTTCTATCCCAACAAAAGCTGGTTCAGGTAGCCGGCCCAAGGTTGACTCAGCCTTCCATCCTTCTGAGGTTGGTAAAAGGAGTACCCAGCTTGTTGAGGGGGGAAGTGTAAAAAGACTGGGGAAGGCAATGCCAAACCACCTCGTAAAAAGTCTGCCATGAAAATATTGTGAAAGCAACGTCACCCCAGAGTCGGAAACGACTGGTGCTTGCACAGGGGACCTTTCCTTTACTTTCTCTACCCAAGGTCACATGTCATTGTTATGGTAGCATAAACAGATACATGAAGGCAGACCTGTCAGTAAGCTTCATAGACACAGGAAGGTGATGTTAGAGGGTTGAACAGTAAGTTTAAACGCCTACAGATAAACATAGTCATAGGTCACACTTGATGCAACTGGTGATCATAAAGATGACTATTTCCTTTACTCATTTATTCTCCCCATAACATTTTTCAGAAGTATCTTCAAAGTATCAGAAGTAATATCAACATATCATTAAAATCCCCTGCAAGGAATCTTCCAATCTGCCCAATTGTCTAGCAATTCTATAATTCACTTTAAGGGGCATTTTAGACCTTAATTGAGACCATATAGTGAGACAAATGTTAAGGCATTTCAGTCTTCCTTTAACAAGCAAGTATTTTCTTTCTGGGTCTTTAATTGCTGTTCAATTCAAATTGGTATTTTAGTGCTACAAGTAAAACATGTTTGATTTGAAGATGCTTCACTAAATGTGGATGGAGTCTCTCATGTTCCATTTTGACATGAATCTCGCATAAACAAAATGTCTACCTTCTTATTAAATATATATTTTTATATAATATAATACTATATAATATAATTGTTTTGGCCACTGTATTACACTGTATGACACCCAGTGTTGGAATGGATGGGCCATTGGCCTGATTTAACATAGCTTCTCTTAAGTTCTTAATTCTTTCTTCTTTTTATAGGACTATTCAGTCCATTCACATTCACTGATAAGTGTTTAAAATTGTGATCAAAGAGAGAGGAGAGGAGAGGAGAGGAGAGGAGAGGAGAGGAGAGGAGAGGAGAGGAATCATCTATTAAATTTATAGACCCTTCTCCTAAACCAGGGGTGGCCAACTGTAGCTCTCCAGATGTTTTTTTGCCTACAACTCCCATCAGCCCCAGCCAGCATGGCTGATGGCTGGGGCTGATAGGAGTTGTAGGCAAAAAACATCTGGAGAGCTACTGTTGGCCATCCCTGTCCTAAACAATTCCCTCTATGTATTCGCTCTCCTTTCTGTTTTCCTGGATCCTTTCAATCCTGTTTGTTTTCTACCACACTACTTTTGTTTTATAGAATGGTCTAGTAAAGTTTTTGAGGGCTTTTTTCTTTTCTCACCTGGCACCTACATTTCACAACTGTTTCTGGGCTACCAAAGCATACATGCCTCGATTGTTGCTCACATCCACTGAATAAGTAACTCGTTCCATCTTAGCCCAAACAATATCAAAGCCAGCCCCTTTCACAGCATCATCAACAGTCTCCTGCTCCAGGTAGAGGCCGAAGAACCGATTTTGGCCAACCATGTAGAAAGTTGTTTCAATGGCTGTCACTAAGATCATATGCCCTCCGGGCTTCACAAGAGAACCAACATTCTTCACGGCTGAGCTATAGGTGAGCAGGTCTTCACAAGCTGCTTCCAGACAGAGGAGAGAAAGCACACAGTCAGCTGGAGGCACCACCAAGGGAGCAAGGGGGTTGTCCTGAGTCACGTCACATTTGAGGACTTGCTTGATGGTTCTTCTGACCTTCTCTTCCTTTTCAACCCATTTCTCCCTTGGGAAACAAGAGGTGAGGTTGGCACAGCAATCCATCAGGCTATCTTTCCTTCCAACTTAATGCACAAGCAAGCCTTCCTCTTGCTTTAGTATATCAGATTATAGGCCTATCACACAGGGCTGCCAGGTCTCTCTTGGAGCCCTCTAAATTCACATTGGGAGACTCCTGGAGATTTGAGGGTGGAACCAGGGGAGGATAAGGACCTCAGTTGGATAGAATGCCATAGAATCTAACCTCCAAAGCATCCCTTTTTTCCAGGGGAACTGATCTCTGTAGTCTGGAGATAAGATGTAATTCCAGGGGATCCCCAGGTCTCATCTGGAGGCTGGCAGTCCTAGCCTGCATGCAGCATGGGAAGGGAGGAAGGAAACCCCACTGCTCACAGTGGAAACAAGTGGAAGTAGTGATATGTAAAACTGATCCATCCAGCTAAGCATCTTTTAGAAGTAATGCTCCAGTGTAACCCTGGCTGGACACTGGATCTACTATCACAGGCCTTCCTTCCCCCTAGATCCTCCTCCAGGCATGCCCAACATTTCTGGTGAGGCGGGTAGCCACCAGGGATAAGGCTAGGGATGGGCATGAACTGGGAAAATCCAATCCAGTTCATGATTGGACTAAACCACCAACTAAAGGAGAAGATCTGTTAATGAAATGAATGGATTTGTGGTTCATGGTCCTGCAAATCCTGTTAAAAGGGGGAGCAGAAAGCCCAAAAAACAGCTGTGCATTGGGGGAGCAAACTGCTCCCCAATACTCTATTTTTCAGGCTGTCTTGTGGAGTCCCTTTAAACCTTAAAGGGACTGCAGAAGATATTTTGAAAAAAACAGCTCAGCCAGAAGGGAGCAGTCTCCCCACCAGTCAGCTGTTTGGGACTCTCTAATGCAGTCTCTATAGACAGGCACATTTAAAGGGGATGCATAAGGGTGCCCAATATAGTTGAACCCACCAGCAAGCTTTTTTTTCAGCTCAGGTCTCCTGGACCTGAAAAAAAAAGGGGGGGGGGAGGAGGATTTCTGGAAAAAACCAGATCCCAATACCAGCTATGGAATTTTTCAGAAATCTTGAATTTTTCAGGTCCTGTAGACCCAGGAGAAGAAAACAAACAAACAAAGGCAAAGCCATAAAACAGCTAAGTGGCAGAAATAAATTGCTTCTTACAAGAGATGTGAGTTTTCTCGGGGAGGCAGTTTGTACTTGTCATGTCCTTCTGGTGGTTGAGGGCTTAAAGTTTTATATTTTTTTTTCTAAGCTGCTGTTTTGTGAGGTTTATGTGAGTTGTGGGATTTTTGCAGGGCTTTTTTGGGGTAGAAAAAGCCCAGCATGGACTCATTTGCATATTAGGCCACACCCACAATGCTAGGCCAGCTGGAACTGTATTCCTGTGCATTCCTGCTAAAAAAAAACATGCCCCCCCCCCTTCTGTATTGTAAAAAATGTTTTAACTTGGAAGCCACCCTTAGCGCTGAGTCTCTCTGGGTGAATGAGATCTATAGAAGTTAAAGATTCTGGAGACTGCGGGATACAACTCTTTCAAGTAAATAATCTTTCCCCAGCACCATTTCCCCTGGCTGAAAATGCCCCCCGAGCTTTAGCTCCTATAGGATTGCCGGCTTCCAGGTGGCACCTGGAGATCTCCCGCTTTTATAGCTGATCTTCAGCTGGCAAAGATCAGCTCCCCTGGAGGAAATGTGCTGCTTTGCAGGGTGGACTTTATGGCCTTGTCCCATGCTTTAGGCCCCTCCCCTCCCCAAACCCCGCCCTCTCCCGGATCCACCCTCAAAGTCGCCAGGTATTTTCCAACACAGACCGGGCAGCCCTGTCCTGTAGGGTAACAGGCAGGTGCCTGTACTGTAACAAATGCCAGTTGATGCCCCATACCTGTCTCCTTCCAGCTCACAGACAAATTTCACTATCGAGCTCCAGTCGAAAGCTCCCGGCTCCTTCCTCAGCCACCGCTGCATCTCCTCCCGGTTCTGGTCAGTATAATCTGTGGCGATGATCTCTCGGAAGGACTCGCAGGCCGAGAGGAACTGGTAGATGGTGGGTCCACTTCCGATATCAATCAGGGTGTCTCCCTTAAGGCCATCTGCATTATAACACAAGAATGATATTTCCCACCCCCCATCTCCTCCTCCTTTGCTCCACATTATGCTTTTTTATTGATGTTATTTTTGGAAGAGGGTGTTAGTGGGCAGAAGTCGTCTGAGGTGGCACCCTGGGCTAAGCTTGTTACATAAGAAACAAATACCTTGGGCAAACTATCACCAAGGTCATTAGGGTTTGTAGAATCTTTCGGGCTCAAGTGCCGTGTTCTACTGGAGAAAGTTTTTCTTCCAGATGTTTCGTTCTCGGCTGCGGAGAACATCCTCAGTGGCGTTGCAGCCAGAGCAGGCGCTCTGACTTTCTTGGCTGCTCTGACCTTCTTGGCTGCTCTGACCTTCTTGGCTGCTCTGACCTTCTTGGCTGCTGTGCATTCACTCAGTGCACAGCAGCCAAGAAGGTCAGAGCGCCTGCTCCGGCTGCAACGCCACTGAGGATGTTCTCCGCAGCCGAGAACGAAACGTCTGGAAGAAAAACTTTTTCCAGTAGAACATGGCACTTGAGCCCGAAAGATTCTACAAACCCTAATGATGTTACCAGCCGTGAAAACCTGAAATCTTTGATATCTCCAGCGGCTTTGGAAGGTCCCTCAGAGAAATGCTCTTGATAGAGGTGGGGAAAGCAATCTTAACCCTTTGCATTCTGAGGATCCAGCCACTTTGCTTAAAAATGTGGCTTCCAGTTGGCAACCCATACTTTCAAGGGTTGCCAGCCTCCAGGTGGGATCTGGGGATCCCCTAGAATTACAGCTCACCTCCAGACTACAGAGATCATTTCACATGGAGGAAATGGATGCTTTGGAAGGTGGACTTTATGGCATCGTACCCTACTGAGGTCCCTGTCTGCCCTACGCTCCACTCCTAAATTTCCAGTTATTTTCCAGCCTGGAGCTGGCAACCCTCCCCCCCTCCCCCCCCACACACGCGCTCCCCAGGGGGAGCTGGCAACCCCACCTCCTTCAGCCAGTTGAGATTTTACACCAATGTTCACTTGAACGCTCCTCCCTGCATGTTTTAAAGCAACATTTCCTGCATAAAGTGGACTCAGAGACCAAAGGGATGGATTTAACGCTGTTCTCCCCCTGCTGTGCTAATTGAATCAACGCAGGGAATTTTTCTGCAGAAGGACACTTCAAAATATGACCTCCCCTTCCCTTCAGTCTGACGTGGGAGAGTTCAGAATTCAACCCCCTCATCCTGCATAAGTCAACTCCGAGCGCCCTCCCTGTCTCCTGTTGCTAGGGTTGCCAACTGCCTGGAGGCAAAAATGTCCTGCCCTTTCAGCAGAGACTTCACGGCTTGTTATTTACCTCTCCGCTTCCACTGCCAGTTTCCGCACATGAAGCCTCCGTTGAAGGGGCAAGGCAGGTTTTCTCCAGCTTGTTGGCACCCTGCCCTGTTGCTCCTTCCTGTTTCCTCTGGCCAAGACTCTGCTTGTCGAAAGCTATCTGATGCCCCAGTTACTTCCTGGAATGTTTTGCCCTTCTCCAAAACAGAGCTCACCTTTTTTCTACTTGTTTATATTTAAAAAAAAAAAATCAGATAGATTCGAGTCCAGGAGCAGCTTGGAGTCCAAAAGGTTTTTTTTGTTGGGGGTGGGGTTTGAGCTCTCAAGAGTCAAAGCTTTGAGAGCCAGTCTGCTGTAGTGGTGAAGTGCGCAGACTCTTATCTGGGAGAACCGGCTTTGATTCCCCATTCCTCCAGTTGCAGCTGCTGGAATGGCTTTGGGTCAGCCATAGCTCTGGCAGAGCTGTCCTTGTGAGAGCCAGTTTGGTGTAATAATAATAATAATAATAATAATAAATTTTATTTATATCCCGCCCTCTCCGCCGAAGCAGGCTCAGGGCGGCTAACAGGACATGGTATATACCATGATATTGTATAAAACAATTGTAAAATACAGTTAATAAATACATTAAAAACAGTTACATAAAATTTAAAACTACAATAAGTTAAGGTGCTACATTCAATAGGTATATTCCGATGGCTAGATGTCGCATTCAGAGTTCCTTATAAGCTTGCAGAAAGAGGGTGGTTTTGCAAGCCCTGCGGAACTGATTAAAGTCCTGCAGGGCTCGCACTTCCTCCGGTTAGTGGTTAAGTGCGCGGACTCTTATCTGGGAGAACCGGGTTTGATTCCCCACTCCTCCACTTGCAGCTGCTGGAATGGCCTTGGGTCAGCCATGGCTCTCACAGGAGTTGTCCTTGAAAGGGCAGCTGCTGCGAGAGCTCTCTCAGCCCCACCCACCTCACAGGGCGTCTGTTGTGGGGGAAGAAGATAAAGGGGATTGTAAGCTGCTCTGAGACTCTGATCAGGGTCGGATCAAGGGAGGGCAGATTGGGTGTTTGCCCCAGGCGCTGACGGGAGGGGGGGCGCCAAATTGGGTATGGAGTCCATTGTATTCTATGGGAAGATTAGATAGAATGGTCCATAAGGGGGCATCATTTTTTAATTTTGTCCCCCCTCAAAAACCATGTAGATCCGGTCCTGACTCTGATTCAGAGAAAAGGGGGCGGGGTATAAATCTGCAGTCGTCTTCTTCTCTCTCCCTCTCTCTATTGTTTACCGGTTTCGTTACCGCCAATTGTTTACCGGGTTCGTTACAAGGTGCTGGCCATCACCTTTAAAGCCCTATATGGTCGAGGACCTGCCTACCTTAGGGACCGCCTCTCTCCATATGTTCCCCAGAGAGCACTGCGATCAAGCTCAAAAAATCTTCTTGAAATCCCTGGGCCAAAAGAAACCAAATTAAAAACTACTAGAGAACAGGCGTTCTCTACAAAGGCCCACCAATGGTGGAATCAGCTGCCGGAAGAGGTGCGGGCCCTACGGGATCTTAACCAGTTCCATAGGGCCTGCAAAACTGCCCTCTTCCAGCTAGCTTTTTAAGACGGAACTCTTGATAAGATCAATAACACCGAGGCATCTTACACACAATTCGATTGTATTATAATATACTGTTTTATTGGTTTTACTGTTTAAATTATTAATTATATTATATATTGTTTTATTTATATTTGTTTTTATTTATATATTGTTTTATTTGTCTTGTTAGGTATAAATAAAAAGTTTATCTATCATCTATCTATCTATCTATCTATCTATCTATCTATCTATCTATCTATCTATCTATCATCTATCTATCTATCTATCTATCTATCTATCTATCTATCTATCTATCTATCTATCTATCATCTATCTATCTATCTATCTATCTATCTATCTATCTATCTATCTATCTATCTATCTATCATCTATCTATCTATCTATCTATCTATCTATCTATCTATCTATCTATCTATCTATCTATCTATCTATCTATCTATCTATCTATCTTGTCAGATAGCAGTTGGAACGGGGGTCCCAGTCTGAAGGTGAGAGGGGTGTTGCAAAGAAGGGACTTAGGATGCAGAGGTACCCTGCAGATTGGAATGAGCCCCTGTGATTTTTCTGCCCCCTCAGCATTGCTCCCTTGTTTTCATCAAGCTGATAACATTTTGCCTGGCCCCTTGGCATCCAGACTCCTTTCTTTGCAATGCCACTCTAACTTTCAGCCTGGGACAGAGAGCCTCAGGCTGAGAGGTGATATGATCACCATCTTTCAGTACTTGAAGGGCTGTCATATAGAGGATGGTGTGGAATTGTTTTCTGTGGCCCCGGAAGGTAGAGCCAGAACCAGTGGGTTGAAATTAAATCAGAAGTGTTTCTGGCTCAACATTAAGAAGAACTTCCTGACTGTTAGAGCGATTCCTCAGGGGAACAGGCTTCCTCCTCGGGAGGTGGTGTGGGCTCTCCTTCCTTGGAGGTTTTTAAACAGAGGCTAGATGGCCATCTGACTGCAATGCACATCCTGTGAATTTAGGGGGAGGTGTTTGTGAGTTTCCTGCATTTTGCAGGGGGTTGGACTAGATGACCCTGGCAGTCCTTTCCAACTCTAGGATTCTATGATCAACATCTTCAACTACTTGAAGGGCTGTCATATAGAGGATGGTGCAGAACTGTTTTCTGTGGCCACAGAAGGTAGGACCAGAACCAATGGGTTGAAATGAAATTTCCGGCTCAACATTAAGAAGAACTTCCTGACTGTTAGAGCGATTCCTCAGTGGAACAGGCTTCAGTGGAACAGGAGGTGGTGGGCTCTCCTTCCTTGGAGGTTTTTAAACAGAGGCTAGATGGCCATCTGACAGCAATGAGGATTCTGTGAATTTAAGGGGAGGTGTTTGTGAGTTCCCTGCATTGTGCAGGGGGTTGGACTAGATGACCATGGAGGTCCCTTCCAGCTCTATGATTCTATGACTTGTGTCTAATGAACAGAGCTTTGTCTCTCAAACGCTCGCCCCCCCAAAAAAAATCTTGTTTGTCTTGTAAGTGCTAAGGATAAAGGTAGTTCCCGGGGCATGCACTGAGTCATTACTGACCCATGGGTGATGTCACATCACAGCATTTTATTGGCAGACTTTTTGTTACGGGGTTGGTTGCCCTTGCCTTCCCCAGTCATCTGCGCTTTACACCCAACAAGCAGGGGACTCATTTTACTGACCTCAAAAGGATGGAAGGTTGAGTTAACCTTGAGCCAGCTCATGTTCTTATGTGACACAAAGTGTTGGACTGGATGGGCCATTGGCCTGATCCAACAAGGCTTCTCTTATGTTCTTATGTTCTATGTTCTTCTTTTGCACCTGGTCTTCCTAACGGCAATCTCTCCAGACAACTCAAAATGGACCCCCAAAACAAGATGCCTCTTGGGCAATCCCACGCAGTCCCTCTAAGCACCCAAATGGCAGGAGAGAGAACGGCAGAGGAAGTCTGTCCTGTGCAAGAAAATGCTGAATGGGGAGCATTCTCTGGAGCATCCTCTCCAGTCCCCAAACTGGGTCTGACAAGGGGTCGAGCCATGCATCTTGCCAGTGGGGAGTATCCCCAGTAGAGAAGGCAGGCAGGAGGGAAAGGAATAGGGGTGTGCAAAAGGAAAAAAAATGGGAAAATTCAGATTTGGGGGTATTCGGGGCTAAAATATTCAGGAGGTCGTATATCTCCTAATAGCAGATTTGGTGGCAATTTGCAGCTGCAGTATATGACTCCCAAATCAGATCAAAGCATCTGATTCGGCTCTATACGGCCTGCATACAGCCAAATCATCGGTTTTTTCGAGGGCGTATTTGGTTTGGCTGAACCGAATGCACACCCCTAGTATGGACTAGGCCAATCTTGTCAGACCTCAGAAGCGAAGCTGAATGTTGGTAGCTGGATAGGAGACCACCAGGGAAGGCTCTGCAGAGGCTGGCAACAGGAAACCGACTCTGCTTCTCCCTTACCTGGGAAGCCCCTTGCTGGGGTGGCCATAAGTCACCTGCAACTTGACAGCAGGTGACACACAGAGGGAAAGGGAGGGGGTTGCCAATCTCCAGGTGAGGGCTGGAGAGCTCCTGGAATGACAGCTGATCTCCAGACTACATAAATCATTTATTTGTTTGTTATTTTAAAACATTTTATTTCACTTCTCCAAGGGAAAAAAAGTCACGGCTTTGGAAGGTGGACTGCATGGCATTATTCCCGAATCCAAGGTCCCTAAACTCCACCTTCCAGGCTCTACTCTTTAATCTCCAGGTATTCCCAAACTCAGAGTTGCCATGGCAACCCTACAGAGAAAGTAGCATGTAAGCTCTGCTGCTTCTGACCACGTTCTGTGGAACGAGAGTCCCAGCTCAGCGGATACAAAAAGGCTCCAAGACTTCAGAGTCCAAAATTTCTCTCTATAACAACCAACTTGGGGTGAAAGAAGGCTGATTCCTCCCTCTTCCTTGGAATTTTATCTGATGAAGGGGAGTTTTAGCTCTCAAAAGTTCATACCCTGGAAGTCTCAGAGTTTTCTAAGGTCCTCCTGGCCTGAGACCAAGCTGTCCTTCTCGAAAACTGTCCTCAGAACTGGCCTGTTGGCATTCTGCTTTCTAATCTAAATGCCTTCCTCCAGCCATGACCCCTCAAGGGCAGAGGGAAGTTGAGTTCTCCCTTCCCCTCTCCAGTTATGAACTGATGGGGGATGCTTCAGTGTGGGCAGTCCGGTGGGAAATAAAGTGGAAAAATCCTCTGCATCGTGTACAGCCAAGTAGATGTCAAGTATTCTGGACAGTAAACAACAACCATGAGTGTAGCCAGGCCAAAGAATGCAAGCCCCGGATCAGAACATGCCTAGAAATTTGGGGGTGGAGACTGGGGAGGGCTGCAGTGGCTGAGGGACTTCAGCAGAGCATCATTCTAGAGCAGGGGTAGCCAAACTTGCTTAACACACAAGAGCTGCATAGTAAAAATATCAGATGTTTGAGAGCCACAAGACAGAGGGAGGAGGGAGAAGTGGAAAGAAAGCAACTTTAACTTTAAATGCGTTCTCCAACCCGCCAACTGGCTTGGTTTGGAGAAGCGATTTAAAGAGACAAATGCCTTCTCTAAGCTGGCCAATAGGTGCGAAAGAGCCACATGTGGTTCCCAAGCCAGTCAGGTTAGAACGGATAAAAGGAGGTACTTCTTTTATGTGGCTTCTTCCCAAGCCACAGTTTGGTCACCTCTGTTCTATAGATCCTACCTTCTAAAGCTGCCATTTTCTCCAGGGGGGAAGCAGTTGCAATTCTAGGAGATCCCGCAGCCCCGTCTGGAGACTGGCAGCCCGGACAGACTCACCCAAAATGAAGGCCTTGTGAAGGTTTTTCAGGGAGAAAGTTAAAATGGTGTTTTCTGCAAAGCTGTCCGGGCTCAGAGAGTAGTAGGTTTTCACATAGTCTTGGGGACCAAAATGCTGCAAATAATCTTCTTTGCCTATTCAGGTCCTCTCCTCCATGGTTGCCGCCCAGCCTGCAAAAGTCGAAATGACCCTTGTTCCTATTCAGCGCCAAGTTTTATAGCTTTTCTTTGCCCACCCCCGTCTGGCTGCTTCCAAAAGCCTGACCTCCCACCCCCCAGCCCATCCAGATGCTTGGAAAACAGAAACCCAGCCAGAGGGCTGAAGGGAGGATCGACTGTGACTGAGGAGCAATTTGCGGTGTGTCCTTACGGCAAAGTGAAGCAAACATGTTTATGTAAACCCAGGGATTGAGCATAATATCACATTGTCAGCTCCTGAACTGACTTCGCTCTTAGGCCTTAAATAACCACTTGGCAGGCAGATATTAAATGGTGGAAGCTTGTCCGGGAGTGGAAGTTCCCAACCTCCAGGTGGTGTCTGCAAGTCTACTGGGATTGCGGCTGATCTCCTGGTGACAGAAATAAATTCTCCTGGGGGACACGTGATTCACCTTTGATTAAAGGATATTTCTTGCTAAACAAAATAACTGACAATAAACTTGTTTCTGATACCTCTTGAGCCCGTTGTTTTTCCCTCCGCAAGCAGGAACCTTTCCTTCCGTGGAATCCGGGCTCTCCAGTTCAAGGTGGTTTGATATCATCCGTGGACTATCTTTCTCTACTAGCATCGCTCTGATCTCCTCTGCCTTTTCATTCCTCTTCCCCTCTCTCCATAACCGCCTTTCTTTTTCTTTTTAAGTTGTGTTTGCTTGTCTCTTCGTTTTTGTTTGGTTTTTTATGAGCGCTCCCAGCTCTATTTATATGGTCCCCAGAATCAATAATATTCATTTTGCTTGAGATTTTGGAAATGTACTTTGTTCTTACATTTCCCAATGTTTGATATACAAAGAAAGATCTGCCTGTTTGGGTATTGCTTCTTTTTAATAAAGTTGAATTGTTTTAACAAAAATGACAAAAATAAATACATTCACCTGGGGAATACGGCCACTTTGGAGAGCGTACTCTGAGGCATTACACCTGGATGAATCCCCGCCTCTTCCCAAGCCCCGCCCTCCTCAAGAGCTGCCCCCAGTCTCCAGGTAGTTTCCAGCTGGCAACTGGTGACCCTACTTCTCTGATCCGGGTGGGGGATCTCCCGCCCGGGAGGTTCTCAACCCACATTGGGCCAGAGGGGGGAAACTTCCCCCGCGTCGCTGGTGCGATGACATCACTTGGAAGTGACGTCATCAACATTGGCACCCGTGTGAGGCCACTCTAGGTGTTTCCAGGAAAACTCTATGGTTTCCCCGGATGCTCTACCCATTTGGGAGGTAAAACTCTATGATGCAATAGGTGCCATAGAGTTTGAACCTCCCAAAAGGCTAGAGCATCCAGGAAAACCATAGAGTTTTCCTGGAAACACCTAGAACGGCCCCCGCATGGATGCCGCCATTTTGATGACATCACTTCTGGGTGATGTAATTTCATCTCACAGCACGCTGGGGGATGAAGAGGACTTGGCAACCCTAATCTCTAGCCAGCCCAAGCAGGCCTCGTTTGCCCAGGGCTCTCTTTTCTTGCATCAGGTTTCTTTTGACTGGGGGTGGGGTGGGGTGGCATATGCTAATGAGTTATGCTAATGAGCTCCACCACCTATTTTTCTACAAAATGATCCCTGTTTCCTGCAGATACTCAATCTGCGACCCATTCAGGGAACAAGAGGAACTAAGTTGGGGTTGCCACGTCTGACTCAAAAAATAGCTGGGGTCCGGGGAGCAAGAGTGTCCCAAGCATAACTGAACTCCAAAGAAGGTGCCCCTATCCTTTATTATTTCCAATGGAGGGAAGGCATTTCAAAGGTGTGCAGTCCCTTCCAATGGGATGGCCAGAACTCCCTTTGGAGTTCAATTATGCTTGTCGTACACTTTCTCCTGACTGCACCCCCAAAGTCTCCTGGCTCCACCCCCAAAGTCCCCAGATATGTCTTGAATTGGACTTGGCAACCCTAGTTGAAATTGTCCCCACTGACTATGGTTGCCAACCTCCCAGTGGTTAAAAACCATGAAAATAACTCACTCCAATGCAAAAATTGCAAAATATACATTCTCTTAACAATCAATATGAATAACCAAACATAGTCGACTCAGCCTGAGCCATCCCACCATGGCTTGCAATGTCAGATCCAACTGGACAGAAGCTCTTCTCGTGATCTTAACACCACGGGGGTGGGGGTAACGCCAATGGTAAAGTATTAACTTTCTGCTTGTCTTTGGCCATCACAAACAATTCCTTCATCACCCTAGAGCAATGGAAGACACAGACTCGCCAGGTTGAATGGAGGTGCTCATTATATGCTTTATTGTGCATAACATACCAACACCACAACAAAAAGTGTGCATAATAAATGAAGAAAGGCAATCAACCTAGGAAAAATGCAAACACCAATAACGTAGAAAAATATTCTCTAAAAGAGCACATGAGCTATGCCTAGGGAAGAAATGCTATTCTTCTCCAGTCCTCTGTGGTAGGAGACTCTGGTTCTGACCCCACTGGTGGACCTCCTGATTGCCCTTGACTACAAATGTAGACAACTTCAAGAGGGGACTGGATAAACATATAGAACAGAGGTCCATAAGTAGCTATTAGCCACAGCGTATTGTTGGATCTCTCTGTCTGGGGCAGTGATGCTCTACTTTTGGTGCTTGGAGGGCAACAGTGGGAGGACTTCTGCTGGAGGATCTTCTGATGGCCCCTGGGTTGTGGCCATGCTGCGTTATTTGTTTTCTTGGGATGTGATTGGATACATCTTAAATCCTTATAATTTATTATTGAAAATTCAGCTTAACTTTTATCGTGATTCATGTAATTTTATTGTTGTATTGAATGTTTTGTTGAGTTTTTTCTGTTGTTAAGTCTAGTAGTTAGTTGCTATGCCATTTTGTTGCTATTGCAATAATGACATTGATTGATCAATCGATTGATTAATTGATTGATTGACACAGTATTGGACTGGATGGGCCACTAGCCTGATCCTACATGGCTTCTCTGATGTTTTTAGGTTCTTGCACGGTTGGCAGAGGAGAGATGAACCACCACACCTTAACAAGCCAGTTTTAATTCACACAGCATTAAAAAAAATGAGCAAAGAATAGCCTATGTATTTATTTCCTTTGTAGTCTGCTTTTCTCACTGAGATCCAAACCAAATTAAAGGATATAAAACAAGGCAATCCAAGAGCATAAAACAGCGAATGAACAGAGCCATTTCACAATCTAGTTCCACCATCCTTCCCAGCAGCCCTAGCTGTGATTTCCATTTTACAGGTTAGAGAACTGAGGCTGAAAGGAAAGCAGATATAGCCAAGGCTGCTTAACGAGCCAACGGCCAGAGATGGGGGTGGATCTTGGGCCTCCCCAGATCTAAGGTTTCCCTCGGCACCCCCTTTGGCTCCCTTACTGCTTTATGCCTCTTTCTCCTTGCGGGCAAGGAGACAGAATTTACTAGTGAAATCACAGGCATCATACATATCCTTGTCAAACCTGGGCTCTGCCTCATACTCAACAACGGCAAACCCGGTTGCATGGAGAGCATCTCTCAGGTTCTTCTCGGTCAGGACCAAGCTGGAAAACTTTCGGGAGCCAACCATGTAGAAACTACACCCCAGAATCCCCACGAGCACCAGGGTTCCCCCAAGCTTCAGCAAGGAGCTGATGTTCTTCAGGGCAGCCTGCATGCTGCTCAGATCTTTGCAAGCCGCCTCCAGGCACTCCACAGCCAGCACGCAGTCCACCTGCGGCAGGGTGACGGGGGCCAGCGGGTTGCTCTGCAGGACGTCGCAGTAGAGGACCTGCTGGACGGTTTTTCTCACCTTGGCCTCCTTCTCAGCCCATTTGTCCCTACAGGAAATTAAAAACAAACAGGTGATTTGGCAAGCCATTAGGCCAGGGGTGGCTAAACTTGCTTAACTTAAGAGCCACATGGAATAAACATCAGATGTTTGAGAGCCACAAGACGTGAACATCAGAGGACGGAAGGAAGGAAGGAGATGGGGGAGGGAGAGGTGAAAATAAAGCAATTTTAACTTTAAATGCATTTCCCAAGCCACCAGATGGCTTGGCTTGGAGAAGTGATGAAAAGAGAGAAATGCCTTCTCCAAGCTGGCCAACAGGGTGGGGGGGGGGGCTTCAAGCGGTACAGTCTCTGGCATTGTGGGGAGGGGGAGATGGGGTCAGGACCACCTTTGGGGAGAAGCCAGTCCACCCACTTCAGTCTGCTGGGAGCCTTTGCCCTCTGCCTTCCCCTTCTTGTTCTTGATCCCCTTTGGGATTTGCACTGGGAGTTCTGGCAGGCTGTTTGTTCTAGTGGCACAACAAGGCTGGCACTCAAGAGCTCCTCGCCAAGGCTTAGCGGAGCAAAGTGCAACGGCTATGGGACAGAAGACACTGGCAGAAGCAGAGGTCAGCTTGGGCCAACTTTTCAGCTAGCTGCACGCAGTTCTTGATGCACAGCCTGGAATGGGGGGCCGGGGGGGGGGAGGTGGTGGTTTGCACTGCCATCTTCAGGTTGTGAAACTCCTGGAGATTTGTCCAAGTGGGCAGCCGTGTTGGTCTGAAGCAACAGAACAGATAGAGAGGAATTACTGCTAAAATTATTTGAAGCTGCAGAAATGGATATTTTAACTACAAGGTTAAGGGATGGAAAGGTGCAAGAATGTAAAAAGACTTGGGAACCATTATATGTTTGGGCAAGAAGTATGGGAATTAGTTGGAGAAAATAGAATTTATGTGATTGTAACGGCCTCGAAGTTCCAAGGTTGAATGGGGGGATGGTGGTGGTTTGGATGATTTATGTATTGGTAGTAAGTGTTTGTTAGTGGATTATGTATAATTGTTTGTGATGATTGAATTAATAAATCGTGAAAATTGGAAAGAAAAAAAAAACAAGCAATAGAACAAAACAGGAGTCAAGGCGCACCTTGAAGACCAACCAAGTTTTATTCAGAATGGAAGCTTCCGTGTGCTAGAAGCACACTTCATCAGACAATAGGGTGGAATGCCCAACAGTCCTAAATATAGAGAAAGTGGGCAGTGAAGTAATATGCGAAATCATGGAAATGTTTGTTAGCAGATTAAAAGAATCACAATTTGGGGCCTGGTGATTGTTAGTTTATGTTAACTGGGCTGCATCAACAAGGGGGCAATATAAGTCAGAACAGCAGATCGATGTCTATGTCATTCGTTGTGAAGTGCCATAAATAAGAGTCTGTTGTAGTGTTTGCTCTGGGTTTAAAATGAGGGCATTAGTTTCTCAGAGATTTAATTTAAACATGTGCCACACATATAAATATCATTCTAGTCTGCCATTAGAAAAAAAAGAATACATTAAAATATAGTGGAAGATGGGTTAGTAGATATAATGAGATACACAGCCAATATCCCTTATTTATTCCTCCTTGATCTTGCTCTGTAGCTCCTGTACAATTTATCTTTCCTCAGTCTTAGAGGCCTTGCTCTGTAGCTCCAATATTCCTCCTCCATCTTAGGCGTAAGGGCAAAGGAGACGCACAAGGCCTTCCGTCTTATGGGCTGTACATTGGGGTTCAGCTGCAATGACATCAGAGAGAGCCAGTTTGGTGTAGTGGTTAAGTGTGTGGACCCTTATCTGGGAGAACTGGGTCTAATTCCCCACTCCTCCACTTGCACCTGCTGGAATGGCCTTGGGTCAGCCATAGTTTTACAGGAGTTGTTCTTGAAAGGGCAGCTGCTGTAAGAGCTCTCTCAGCCCCACCTACCTCACAGGGTGTTTGTTGTGGGAGAGGAAAATAAAGGCGATTGTAAACTGCTCTGAGATTCGGAGTGGAGGGAGGGATATGAATCCAATATTTTCTTCTTCTTAAATGTTGACTCAAGGCAAAAAATATATGTTACATTTTCTTCCAGCTGCATTGTAGTCTATGAGGACTATTATAGTCAATGGGCCTCACAGGCTATAATGGAGAATCCATCTGTGGGTATCTGGCGCTTTAGGGGTGGCTGTTTTTTTTGTTTTTTTAAGTAGAGGCACCATATCCACAGCATAGCTGCTGGTGCTTCTCCTCAAAAACGCCCCCAAGTTTCAAAAAGATTGGGCCTTGGGGTCAATTCTATAGGCCCCAGAAAGAGATGCCCCATCTTCCATTGTTTCCAATGGAGGGGAAAATGCCTTGTGGGCGGAAGCAGAAATTTTTGAGCTGCCTGTTAAAGGTTGTGCACCAGCAATTCGCAGTCCAGCTTAGAGGGAACTATGGCAGTGTCAAACTATGACAAGAGAGGCTTGGGTTTTAATCCCCTCTCAGCCATGACTGTGGGCCACGCCTTACACCTGAGCTCCCTCACAGGTAAGGCTGTTGGTAAGACAAACCGAAGGGATGAATCATGTATGTGGCCCCAAGCTACTTGGAGGAATGGCAGAACAAACACATTTAGGTGCACAGAGAGTTTATTTGTTTGCTGACTGTACATCTCTAGGCCCAGTACACCTCCACAGCCCCCTTGATTTCAAAACTAGGCTTGCCAATCCCCAGGTCCCAGCGGGAGTTCTTCCGCTTTCCCAGGTTCCTTTCCGCCCCCAATCAGCTGGCCGCCGGTGGGAAGCCCCGCCTCCAGAGGACCATGTGCCTTTCCACCTCCGGAGGCTCCAGTCTCTGATTGGAAAGGCTTCCTCTTGGGATGGTGTGTCTGTGTTACTTTGAAGAAGTTGGCAGCAACTCATGAGTAGAGAGGCCAATCCCTCACTTCAGAGTCGCCAGAAACGGGGCGGGGGGGGGGGGGAGGGAAACGTCTGCTGAGCACTTCATTATTCCCTATGTAGAGATCGATTCTCATAGGGTATAATGGGGAATTGATCAGGAGGTTTTGGGGGCTCTGGAGAAGCTGTGTTTTGAGGTAGAGGCACCAAATTTTCAGTATGTTATCTAGTGCCTCTCCCCAAAGTACCCCCCAAGTTTCAAAATGATTGGACCAGGGGGTGCAATTCTATGAGCCCCAAAAGAAGATGCCCCTATCCTTCATTATTTCCTATAGAAGGAAGACATTTAAAAAGGTGTGCTGTCCCTTTAAATGTGATGGCCAGAACTCCCTTGGAGTTCAATTATGCTTGTCACACCCTGGTTCCTGGCTCCAACCCCAAAGTCTCCTGGCTCCACCCCCAAAGTCCCCAGATATTTCTTGAATTGGACTTGGCAACCCTATCCAAAACCCAGTGTGAGCTTCTAATCAGCTGACCTTTCCATGCCCTCCCCCGAGCTGCACCGGTTTCCGTCCTTCCATGGTCAGCAACTTTCCTCTTCCCCAGCAGCAAGAATGACTCCAATTATTCTGTGACGTCACAGCTGCTCTTAAGCAATTGGGGGTCTGCCTTTAGTGGCTGTGATGGCAGTGGGGTGAGGGGTGGGACAGGGTTGGAAATCCACCTTCCTTGAGCTGCCATACCTGTTCCCTTCCAGCTCGCACACATGCTTCACAATTGGGGCCCAGTCAAAGGCTCCCGGTTTCTTCTTCAGCCACATCTCTATTTCCTGGCGATTCCTGTCAACAGGATCTGAGGCCACAATACTCCCAAAGGACTCGCAGGCGGAGAGGAACTGGTGAATGGTGGGGCCACTGGCCAGGTCGAGAAGGGTGTCTCCTTTCAGGCGTCCTGGAGGGAAGGAAGGACAGGTCAAGAGAACTTCCTTGAGAGCAAGAGCGAGGCCCAAGTCAGGGAGAGCAACTCTCCGTGTTCCATCTTCCTCCCTGGAACTGGAAGTGAGTCCCCTTCAGGCTTCTTAAGGTATTTGGCAGGTCCTACCACAGGAAAACCAAAAAAGTCAAAGACTCCGTTCCAAAGAGGACTGTCTCAACATCAGAGTAGCAAAAATCATACAAAATGTATCAAAAATCCTACAATTACATCTATGTGCACTTCAAATAGAAGAAAAAGAAGACTGCAGATTTATACCCCATCCTTCTCCATCCCCAAATCTCCAATAAATAAATGAAGAAGAAGAGGAAGAAGAAGAAAATGATGATGATATTGGATTTATATCCTTCCCTCCATTCCTAATCTAAGAGTCTCAGAGAGGCTCACAATCTCCTTTATCTTCCTTCTTTTTTGAAGTAGAAGCACCTCATCTACAGCATTCTTCCACAATGGATATAAACGAAAATAAAGGAAATGGAGAATCCACAAACATCCAACAAGTAAATCTTTTTAATGAGAACCCAGTCACTTTTACTCCATGCAATCAGGAAACCTCCAGATTAGTTGTGTACAATAATAAATTTTTTGATAAATTTTGTATGATTTTTGCAACAGTGAGTTTGAGATTAACTTGGCATGCTTTTTTTTTTTGGCTTTTCCGCACCGTGTCGCTCATTGGGTTGCCTACCCCAGGGGAAAGCAATCAGTCAAGGCTGCCAACCGGCCTGGAGAAAAATATCCTGCTCCTTCTGTAGAGGCTTAATGTGGGGAAATGGGCAGCTGAAACGTTTTATGGCATGAGGGAAGCAAGTCATAGCACCTGGTAAGTGTCATCCCATTTAGGAGGGGGGCTGTGACTCAGGGGAAGAGCTTCTGCTTGGCATGCAGAAGGGCCCAGCTTCAATCCCCAGCAGCATCTCCAGTTAAAAGGGTCAGGTAGGAGGTGGTGAGACTCTGGGGAACTGATGCCAATCTGAGAAGACAATACTGACCCTGATGGACCAAGGGGGGGTGGTGGTGGTCTGATACAGGAGAAGGCAGCTTCGTGTGTAGTAAGCCTCTGTTAAAGGAGCAGAACATGTTTCCTCCAAGACTGCTGGCAACGCTGTTCCTGTGCGGTCCAAACTTTTGGCGTGTGGGACCTTCTCTTCCTCCTCCTCCTGCTGCTGCTGCTGCACTCTGATATCGTTGAGTCTCCAGTAACTGGATGGCTGTTCATATCCAAAAGGACAGGCTGCCTTTGGAGGAGTGGGAAATCAAACCCAGTTCTCTAAATCAGAGTCCGCCACTCTTTGCCACTACACCAAACAAATTTCCCAATCCAGAGTTGGCAACCCTTTGGGGCAGGAGCAGAAGCCAAGTGCCAGGAGGGGTAGCTGAGCGAAGAACAAGCCCTGGTGGTGCCCTCTTCACTGCTGAGTGAGCGTGTCTTGTCCTTCTTCTGAGGACAGGCAGGCAGTGCAGCCATCTTCCTCTGCACACGTCTGGCCAAGCAGCAAGTCCGCACAAAAGGCAACAGCCCTCGCTCCTGCCTCCGTGGGGGCTCATGACTCAGCAGGTGGGGCTGCCTGTCCCAACACGACTCAAGCAGAACAGTTCTTCGTTACAGGTCAATGTACACTGTTCAGTCTTGTCGATGCCGGGATTAAACCCTGTGGAGGCCCCAGGCAGTCAAAATCTTGGAAGTCACCTTGCAAATTTATCTCAGAGTCCGAGTGCTCACCCTGCCACCCGCGGCCCCCACTGCAGCCTGAAGGCACCTTCTCCAAAGCCCCTTTGCCAAAGCTGCGGGGGAGAGGCAGAGAGAGGCAAACTTGGCTATGCCACCAGCAGCAGCTGCCCCAGGCAAGTCGGGCAAAGAGCGGCTCAGTTGCTGGCTGCATGTGCAGGCTCTGAGGGCTGCAAGCAGAGTGAAAACTGGGGGGAAAGCCAGCCTGGGGCCTCAAAAGTGTGGGGGCCCACAGGCCAGTGCCTCCTTGGCCTAATTGTTCATCCAGCCCTGAGTCTTGTCGTACTTTGCTAATTCAGCAACACCTGCGAGTTGTTCACACCTACTAAAACTTTCCACTTTGCTCTGAAATCCCTAAAAACTGGGTCTTCTGCACCTTCTTTTTTCTCCTGCACCCAGGAGAAAAAGTTCTGCAGCCAGATTGGTCCACGCAAAATCCAAAGACAAGGGGGGGAAGTGCAATCTCCTTTAGGGATGCCAGCCTCCAGGTGAGGCCTGGAGATCCCTCAGAATCCCAGCTCATCTCCAAAATACAAAGGTCAGTTTCTCTGAAGAAAATGGATGCTTTGAAATCTATGGCTTTGCACCCCACTAAGGTCCTGTCCCCAGGCTCCATTCTCAAATCTCCAGGAGTTTACCAGCCTGGAGTTGGCAACCCTCCCCTCCCCTGTTGCCCACCAGTGACCAAGTGGAAACTGGCCAACGTCATTCGGCAGAAAAATGTAGGAAAAAAGGTGCAAGGGGGGGGGGAAAGTTCTTGTGAGTCCCTATGTGTTTCACAGTTCACTTTGCCATGGGATCGTTTTCACTTCCCCCCCTTGAACGCTAGGATAAGTTCGGAGGAAAAGGACCAACTGAACCAGTTGAAACCGCAACCATGCCACCCTTAAAATACCCTCTCTGAATCTCCTTCATGCGTCAGGCAAAGTTGCCCATGCAAACCTCACAGTGGCGATGACATACCTGCAGCAAAGGTCTTGCAAAGCTGTTTCAGGTAAAATTCAAGGGCTTCATCGCCCAAGGTGCCCGCTCCAAACTGGAAATATTCCAGATAAGCTCTGGGATCAAACTCTGCCTGGTAAACGTCTCGTCCGGTGAATTCTGCCATGGTGCGCTCTCTCTTTCCCTCTCTCTTTCTCTCTGCGGATCTTGGAATATGTGAACTGGGCTCCCTCCCCGGGCCTCTGTCTGTCAACACAAGAAGCGCTCAAAGAGCTGAACATCCAGCACCTGGCCTTCTGCCATTAACCCTTCCCCGTTCCCAAGAATGGCAGAATCACCTTAACAAGTGCATTGAAATTCCTATTGTTTACTCTTCAATATACTTCCAAATTCATACAAATGTCTGACTGGCCCACTGGCTGTTCCCCCACTGAAGACAGCCCACTTGGCATCAGCTGGGCCCCAGGGTCTATGCCTTCTCCGTTGTGGCCCCCACTTTGTGGGCGCTGCCTTTAGAAACCATGGGGAGGTGCTGCAATTGCATTTGATTGACTCAGGTTCTAAACGGGGTATAAACTGGAGGCGTCTCTCGAGGGGTGGGATTTTACTTTGGGGGTTTTGCATTGGGATGTTTTTAAATTATGATTAGTAAGCTGTCTTGACTCACAAGGCAAAGTGGAGTATTATCTTGTAATAAATAAAATAAAAGGACGTTTTTGCATGCTCTCCTTGAGTACAAAGTGCAGCTGAAATCTCCCCACTCTTGGGAACATTTATATAGTCTGAACGCAGACATTACAACAATCCCTAGTGGGTTGTAAAATCTAAATTGCCTACATTTGAATGGCGCAACATATTAGATTTGAATTGAGGGCTTCCAAACCTTCCATTGCCCTCTGAACCCAAGACAGGGAACAGGGCAGAAGCTTTGGGCATGTAGGTGGCCAGGCTTGTGTCTGGCATAAACAGAGGTTTGCTGCTGATATCTAAATGCTACCTAGGGATGCCAGCCTCCTGGTGGAAGCTGGAGATCTCCTATAATTACAGCTGATCTCCAGACTACATGCAATGCTTATTCATTTATTTAAAAGATATATTCCACTTCTCCTGAAGAAAATGGATGCTTTGGAAGGTGGCTTGTGTGGCATTGCAGCCTACTGGGTCATTATATTCTACTGAGGTCGTTTTCCTCCTTCTTTGGTCCCCATTGGGGAGAAAGACTATACTTTTCCTAGGTAGAGGCTGCAGGGAGGGGGGAGGAGATGTAAAGCTGAAGTCAGATTAGTTCCCCAACAGATAATGCCCTCCTTGAGGCACATACTCTATGATATGCCATAACACAACAAAAACCCCAAATTATGCCACAAGCTTATGCTAAACATTGCAAGGCTGAACATGACAGGAAAAGGTGGCAACAATGCACTGCAAACAAAAGGAATGCTGAGCTTCAGTGTCTGTGCAACTGTTGTCATGTCCCCAGCACCCCCCAAAATTATTACTCTGTCTGGCATGACTTAGCTAGACCTGGCTGCTTGCTCTTGTTCATCAGCAGCCCCCCCTATAATGACTGCCAGTGTGACGTAGCAGTTGCCAACTCCAGGTTAGCATATTCCTGGAGATTTGAGGGGTCAAGCCTGGAGAGAGTAGGGTTTGAGGAGGGGTGGGACCTCTGACAGGTACTATGCCATAGACTCCACCATCCAAATCAGCCATTTCCTCCTGGGGAACCATTGTTGCCAGTCTTCAGGTGAGGCCACTCAGAATTACAACTGCTCTCCAGATGGCAGAGATCAGCTCCCCTTGAGGTGCGTGTGGGGGAAGTGAAAGCCTTCACTTGGGTGGATGGGTGGGAAGACAGCAAAAGTGTGTGTGGGGGGTGGCCCCAAAGCCCCAGGGCTTTTTTTTTTTAGCAGGAACGCAGTTCCATTCCGGCCATCTTGGTGCCAGGGGTGTGGCCTAATATGCAAATGAGGCCCTGCTGAACTTTTCCTACAAAAAAGCCCTATGTGAAACAATGGCGATGTCAGGGGTGTGGCCTAATATGCAAATGAGTCCCTGCTGGGCTTTTTCTACAAAGAAAGCCCTGTAGATCCCATTGCATTGTTCTCCACAATGTGCCTTATTCCTAGTAAATAGATAAACAGTAAATGTGTAAAGAGGGGGGGACTTTATGGCATTGTACTGTGCTTGGGACCCTGCCCTCTCCAAACCCCCAAATCTTCAGGAATTTCCAGCCCATGGTTGGTAACCTTATTTGCGGCCATAGCCAATGCCATTTAAACTTGAAGAGTGAGCAAAACCTTGAAGGAGCATGCAAAGTTCAGCAGTAGCTACAGAGAGTAACAGAGTGCCTTTATGCTTAACGTACAAACACATTCCTTTCCAGGCGTCCTCCATTTAAAGCCTCTCATTCTACGGCCAGTAGCAAATTTGCAGGAATCTTCTTTGTCAGAGTGCCAGGAAACCCCACGACTTCTGTCTCCATTCCTACTCTTTCTCTGGGCGCAGCCCAGCTCGGCTCTGCTCTGCCCTCTGCCGTCTGCTCTTCTCCTAGCAGATTTCAGTTCAGACTTCTCTCTCGAGGACTCATCCCGAGCCAGGTACCGATCAGTTCAGCGGAGCCCTTCATTTTGATCTGCAGCAAATATTAGGCAATAATATTAAGCTCCATGCCATAAAAAGCTTTAAATGCCATTCCTGCTCATTAACCCTCTGTTAAAGGGATGGGGCATTCTCTTTCCTGGGGAAAGAAAGAGGGCAACAAAAACTTAACCTTTACAAAAATGAATAAAGAACATGAAAGGTTAGACAGATATAAAATAGGGGCCCGATGTGAAACAATAAATATACGACATAAATATTGCATATTATTTTTTAAAAAATCTCTTTATTACAAATTAGTACACTGGACACTAATTGTTATCCTGGCTCCTTATTTGCTTTTGGAACTGAATCTCCTGGACTCAGGAGAGCCAGTTTGGTGTAGGAGAGCCAGTTTGGTGTAGTGGTTAAGTGTGCGGACTCTTATCTGGGAGAACCAGGTTTGATTCCCCACTCCTCCACTTGCACCTGCTGAGATGGCCTTGGGTCAGCCAGAGCTCTGGCAGAGGTTGTCCTTGGAAGGGCAGCTGCTGTGAGAGCCCTCTCCAGCCCCACCCACCTCACAGGGTGTCTGTTGTGGGGGAGGAAGGTAAAGGAGATTGTGAGCCGCTCTGAGACTCTTCGGAGTGGAGGGCGGGATATAAATCCAATAAATCCAATATCAAAATATGAAGGTGCACAATTGAAATACCATTTAGGTTATATGCACCTGATTTGGACATAAGGTGATGCTTCATGAGGCTTATATAATACATCCATGCCTTGTGTTACTGATATTTATCAGAACATATTTTTACTTAATATAAAATATTACTATTTCGATCATTGTGCCTGCATATAACACTTAAGCTTTATTACTGAAGGCCAGTGGGCTGAATGTGTCTGTTTTGGGGTCACCTGGGGTGATAACAGATGGGCATTTTGGAGTGGATGGGGGGGCGCTTCAAAAAGAGTCATCCTGAAGCCTCTACACCAGGGGTGGCCAACGGTAGTGCTCCAGATGTTTTGTGCCTACAGCTCCCATCAGCCCCAGCCATCAGCCATGCTGGCTGGGGCTGATGGGAGTTGTAGGCAAAAAACATCTGGAGAGCTACCGTTGGCCACCCCTGCTCTACACGCTCCCCCACAAGCTGTCCCCATTCCCGTCCATGAGGTGACATGGGCATGTTCAGACGGCCGTTGTGCACCATTCCCATCACTCAGCTTGGATTTTTCCCCCATACATTTTCAGTAGTCATGCACGTGCACACACACGTGTGCAGATGTGTGCGTGGGTTCTGAACAGTTTTGTTTAAAGAACTGGATGTGCATTGGGGCGGCTTGGCAGCTGCACACCGCCAAGGTACCTCGCTTGCGCCCTTCCGCTTCCAGACACCAAGGAGGCGACCAGCGTGCGGCTGAGATATCTGGGTTGCACTGCAGAGGCCAGAGGATGGAGTGAGTACAGGACAAGGACGGGCGGCAGAGGTTTCTGTGTGGAAGGATTTTTTAGGGTCAATTTCAGAGCCGTCTCTGAGTCGGCCCAAAGTGCCAGTCTGTAATTACCCATGAGGTCCTAACTGTGCATATTGTATGATTTTGTAATTTTTATTGGGGCTGTGGAGAAACGCCATCTTAGTTAATGGTGGTGCTTGGTTGGGAGGGAACATGAAACTGCTAAGGCAGGCTTTGTGGCCTAGCCTTCCCTTCACTCCCTCCTCCCTTCCGGAGTTAAACCATCAACTCTAGGGGGAAAGCCTCCTAGAGGGGCAGGAAGTTCTTTTTTTTATTGGAGTGAGGCGGGAAAAGGTCAGTTCTTGGCTGGCCCTCAAGGAGAGAGGTTGTCAGTCTGTGGGCTCCTGACTGTGGGAGAGGCCTTCTCCTGAGGGAGAGGAGGACTCCAGGCAGTCAGAATGAGGAAGTCATTCACAAGGCAGGGCAAGTTTAGACCAGGGACGAGAGGATGCATTTAAATCCACCTGGTAGGCAAACCAGGGCCGTTCCATCACAGGGGCTATAGTTGCATTTAATACCTGTATTTTTGATCATTTGTAATATTTACGTTGTAAATGTATTGATAGTCCCCCAATTTGTATCCATTTAACCTTTCAGGTTCTTAATTCATTCTTTTTCCTGGCCAGTTGCCAGCTGGAATCCCAACTCCACTTTGAGCAGGATCAAGGGGGTGGAAAGTCCTATCAAGTCACAGCCGAATTGTGACAACCTCAGAGGGTTTTTTAAGGCCAGAGACGTTCCCCATTGCCTGCCTCTGCACTGCTGCCTTGGACTTCTTCTCCTGTCTCCCATCCAAGCAGTCACCAGGGCAGCCCCTGCTTAGCTTCACAGATCTGACAAGACTGGATTCTCCTGGGCCAGGGGTGGCCAACGGTAGCTCTCCAGTTGTTTTTTTTGCCTATAACTCCCATCAGCCCCAGCCAGCATGGCCAATGGCTGGGGTTGATGGGAGTTGTAGGCAAAAAACATCTGGAGAGCTACCCTTGGCCACCCCTGTCCTGGGCGATCCTGGTTGGTGCCGTCAAGTTGCTACAGACTCCTGGGAGCCCCGTACGGTTTTCTAGGCAAGAGACATTCAGAGGTGGCTGGCCATTGCCTGCCTCTTTTTTCCCCCACAATAATAAAGTTTATTTATCCTTTACATATAATAATTACTAAGTGTCAACAATCTACGGCTCCGAATCGTGGGTTTTGTACCGTCATCACCTGCGACTCCTCGAGCGCTTTCATCAGCGCTGCCTTCGCACCATCCCCAACATCCACTGGAGTGACTTTGTGACCAACACTGAAGTCCTCAAGAGGGCGGAGGTTACCAGCATCGAGGCACTGCTGTTGAAGACGCAGCTGCGCTGGGCAGGGCATATTTCTAGGATGGAAAACCACCGCCTTCCCAAGATTGCTCTGTATGGTGAACTTTCCACCGGCCATCGAAATAGAGGGGCACCAAAGAAGAGGTACAAGGACTCCTTGAAGAAATCCCTTGGCACCTGTCGCATCAACCATCACCAGTGGTCTGACCTAGCCTCAGATCGCAAAGCATGGAGGCACACCATCCACCAGGCTGTCTCTTCCTTTGAGAACGCACGCATAGCTGGTCTTGAGGACAAAAGGAGATTGAGGAAGAATCGCACTGCTACAGGACCAACCCTAAATCAGACTTTTCCCTGCAGCCGCTGTGGCTGGACCTGCCTGTCCCGCATTGGTCTTGTCAGCTACCAGCGAGCCTGCAGCAGACGTGGACTACTGCACCCTTCTTAAATCTTCGTTCGCGAAGCCAAGCCGAGAGAGAGAAAGTTTATTTATCCTTTACATATAATAATTACAAAGTGTCAACAATTTAGCATACCTTAAATCTGACATATGAAAATCACAGTCAACAAGGACAAAACAAAAATTAAATACAGATCAAAAACAGATCAGCTTTTTTTGTAGAATGAATTGTTTGGTAAAATGTCATATTCAGTTGAATACTTTTGCATTTTCAAAAGTTTTTTATTAGTTTCAGAAAAGTTTGGAAAATAGGGAACAGAAAGGGAAAGGGATAAAAGCACAATACATTCTGGTCTTATTTTTGTAAAATACCTTCCAAAAGCCAAAAGGATAATTCTACAACATTTTCTTGACATATGTTATCTCTTATTATTATTTTAATTTAAACATTTTAAAGTTATATAATCTAAATCTTTAATTGTATTCTAATAGTCAATTTTATTCGTACTAAATTTGAAAATTCGATTCAAGATAAATATTATCATATAAGCACAGGAAAAAAGAAAAAGAAATCAGATCACACCAAAGAATCTTAAGAGTCTTGAATGTCCAACCAAACAGAATTTCATCCAGTTTTTTCTCGCTTCTTCTTTAGATTTCCCAGCCATCAACTGAGACAAAAAGTCAAGCTCAGCAGTCTCCAAGACTTTTCCCACCAAATCCATTTTCGAGGGAATTTCCTGAGATTTTCATCTCTGCGCCAACAGGATTCTACCTGCAGTGTTAAAATGTGCCAACATGTGTCTCATTTCTTTAGAATAGTCCTCCGATGATATGTTCAAATTAAAAAGTTCTGGTTTAAAATATATCTGAGTTGTCATAATCTTCTGTAACATTTCATGTACCATTTTCCATTTTCACCATCTCACACGTCCACCACATATGATAAAAAGTACCAATTTGTTTGTTGCACTTCCAACATTTATTAGACATGTTAGTGTAGATCTTGCACAGTTTTTGTGGGGTCAACAATTTAGCATACCTCAGATCTGACATATGAAAATCACAGTAAACAAGGACAAAACAAAAATTAAATACAGATCAAAAATAGATCAGTTTTTTGTAGAATGAATTGTTAGGTACAATGTCATATTCAGTTAAATACTTTTCCAGAGGAAACCAGACAGCTACCACACGATGGTCATATTGCTCAATCGAAAAATCAAAAGAATGGCATGCAATTTTATTCAGTGCAAACAATTCCCACAGCCTATGAAACCATTGGTCTAATAAAGATGGAGAAGAGTTTACCCAGTTTGCAGCTATCGTCATTCTAGCTGCTGCAATCAAAATATTAATTAATTCAACAGTACCTTTGTTAAGCTCATGGTCTTTCCAATTGTGTAAAAGACATGCATCAAGTTTTAGAGGGAGAAAGTAGCCTGTAATAAGTTTGATCTGAAATTGGATTTGTTTCCAAAATTTTGAAATATGCTTACACGTCCACCATCCATGTATAAATGAAACAACCTCACCACAATTTTTAATGCAACTAGGTGCAATAGAAGGGACAAATTTATGTAACCTAGCTGCAGGCCAATACCACCTCATAAGAATTTTAACAAATTGGAATTTAATATTAAACATTGCCTGCCTCTGAGTGACAACCCCGTGTCAGGCTCTGTTCATTGACACTATTGCTGAATGCTGATTACTAACCAGATTGATCAATGCACATATATGCTCACTAACATATGCTAGTAGAACAGTAGAAGGGGGGCCAAGTAGGGAATAGCTGAAGAGTAGCTTCCCAGGAATATCAAAGGTTGTTAGGCAGTCTTTAAAGTGGGGAATGCCTGGCAGATTCTCACTTCCCCCCTAGAAGCAGTAAGGACATTGCCACCGGGAAATGTAACCACCAACTGTAGGAGATAAGGTGGGACCGTGTGAAAAGTCTCACATGCAAAAGCAGCCTTTGTTTTGGGAATTGGGGGGGGGGGGGTAGTTGCAATTGCTTTGATGCAGAATATTAAATACCAATGAGTCGAACTGCTTGCCATCAGTTCCAATGCCTATCATGCTGGAGTAACTTTGGAGTATACAATAAATGCAACTTTGTTTCAAATAACAAGTCTGCTTATTTGGAAACTTCAATGAACCTTCGCTGACACCCTGGGCTTCCTAGGTGGTCTCCCATCCAAGGACTAGCCAGGGCCTACCTGCTTAGCTTCTGAGATTATTAATTATTATTATTATTTGGTTAATTTATATTCCGCCCTTTCCCAGATTACATACAGATAAACCAAGCAAATACAATACAATAAAACCAATTAAATACAGTTAAAACAGCAACATAACACAGTACAGTATGACAAAGGCAGGCGGGCTCATGGTGCAGGTTGGAGTATAGTCAGTGGCCCAGATACAATAGTTCAGATCACTGCAGGGGAGGATAGCCGGTGTAGGCAATAGAGCAAAGGGCATCCGCCTGCCTCAACCAAACGCCTGGTGGAACAGCTCCGTCTTACAGGCCCTATGGAAAGATAACAAATCCGGTAGGGCCCGTATCTCCACAGGGAACTGATTCCACCAGGATGGGGCCAGGATCGAAAAAGCCCTGGCCCTGGTCGAGGCAAGACGGACGTCCCTTGGACCGGGGATAACCAGAAGATGTAGGCTGGCAGATCATAGCTGGTTTCGGGGCTCATAAGAGATCTGATGAGATCAGCCTATGCTGGGCTACCCAGGTCAGGGCACGTATGATCATATCAAAGCAAATGTGGGAAAATGGAACCGTAAAGCAGGGGAAGCCTGGGTAGTTAGTAGATGATACCATGCTAATGTTATACAGAAGCCCTCTTCCCCCTTCAGCATTAAAAAAAAACACCCTCACTGGTTTGGTAGTGGGGAGCAAAACCTCCATGTGTATACGATGCAGACAAGTATTGCAGAGTGCTGTCTGCAAATATAGTTTTATCCATTTGTGGGCTGCGTTGCTTCCTCTTTAAGATACTGATTTGTTTTTCAATCAGAATTCAGGGGGTAGAAAGATGAGCAGTTTCTTCAATTGCTCCTCTGTTATTAGCTGCAATGCCTCCCCCTAGAGTTAGATTCAGGTAGGTAGTTGCGTTGGCCTGAAGCAACAGAACAGAGTTTGAGTCCAGTTTTCTTCACGGTACGAGCTTCCCTGCGCAAGTGCGCTTAGAATCATGGCTGTTGCTTGGTAAAGCAGCTCTACCTTTTGAAGAAACCTTTGTGGAATGCAGCTTATATAGCTGGCTTGCCCGTTAAGGTTGACTGCATTGTTCAAAGGTGTACGAAAGATAAGAAAATTATCCCTTTGTGACCTGCTGTGAAGAGTGCTATTAGTTTAGCTTGGAAAAACATACCTAGGGATCACTTACATTTTCTTCTTCAGAACCTTTGGATTAATTTCTACAAGGACCATACGAACTATTCAGTATGTTTCTGGTTGATATCGCTGTTTGTTATGAAATGCGTGTCGTGCCTTGCCAAATGAGAAAAGAATAAAAGACACTTTTTGTAAGCTGAAGTGGTTCTTTAGTGAAAACTCAGATATATTTTAAACCAGGACTTTTTTGATTGAACATATTTCCAGAGGATTATTCTAAAGAAATGAGACACATGTTGGCACATTTTAACACTGCAGCGAGAATTCTTTTGGCACAGAGATGGAAATCTCAGGAAATCCCCTCGAAAATGGATCTGGTGGGAAAAGTTCTGGAGACTGCAGCGCTTGACTTTTTATCTCAAACCTAAAGAAGAAGTGAAGAAGAGTTGGATGAAATTCTATGTTTGGTTGGACACTCAAGACTCTTAAGATTCTTTGGTGTGATCTGATTTCTTTTTTCTTTTTTCCTGTGCTTACATTACAACATTTATTTTGAATTAATTTTTTAACCATAGTTTGAATAAAATAGATTACTAGAATATAACTAAAGATTTATACGATATAATTTTAAAATGTTTAGATTAAAATAATAATAAGAGATAATATATGTTAAGAAAATATGGTAGAACTATCCTAGGATTTTGGAAGGTATTTTATTAAAGTAAGACCAGATTGTATTGTGCTTGTATCCCTTTTTCTTTTCTGTTCTCCATTTTCCAATTGTTTCTGAAACTAATAAAAACTTTTGAAAACCTGAATTTAGTGATTTCTTTTTTTTTAACATGGTTTGGGTGGGGAACAGTGGCTCTCCAGATGGATTTTTGCCTACAACTCCCATCAGCCCCAGCCATTGGCCATGCTGGCTGGGGCTGATGGGATTTGTAGGCAAAAAACATCTGGAGAGCCACTGTTCCCCACCCCTGCTCTACACCATGTACTCATCTTTTTTGTGAACCTCCACGTAGTGGCTGGAGATCTCCTAGTGTCACAATTTATCTCAATATTACAGGGATCAGTTCCCCTGGAGAATGTGGCTGCTTTGGAGGGGGAATTCCATCTCACTATGCCTTGTTGAGGTCCCTCTCCCGCAACCCCTCCCCTCCCCAGACTCCACCCCCAAAATCTCCATGAATTTCCCAACTTGTAGCTAACCAGCCTGCCACTGACGCTTGCCATGTGAGTCAGGTGAAAACAGCAGCTGTGAAAGGTAGACTATGTGCCATTATCCTAGGGTTGCCAGGTCTGTGTTGGAAGAAACCTGGAGACTTTGGGGGTGGATCCGGGAGAGGGTGGGGTTTGGGGAAGGGAGGGTACAATGCCATAAAGTCCACCTTTCAAAGCAGTCATTTTGAGAAACATCGACTGGGTGTGTGTGACATGATAGAGGTTTACAAGATTGTGCACGGGGTAGAGAAGGTAGAGAAAGAAGGACTTTTCTCCCTTTCTCACAATACGAGAACTCGTAGGCGTTCAATGAAATTGCTGAGCAGTTGGGTTAGAACAGATAAAAAGAAGTCCTTCTTCACCCAAAGGGCGATTAACATGTGGAATTCACTGCCACAGGAGGTGGCGGCGGCTACCAGCATAGACAGCTTCAAGAGAGAACTGGATAAACAAATGGAATAGAGGTCTATCAGTGGCTATTAGCCACAGGGTATAGATGGAACTCTCTGTCTGGGGCAGTGATGCTCTGTAGTCTTGGTGCTTGGGGGAGGGACAGTGGGAGGGCTTCTAGTCTCCTGACCCGACTGATGGACCTCCTGAGGGCACCTGGGGTTTTTTGGCCACTGTGTGACACAGAGTGTTGGACTGGATGGGCCACTGGCCTGATCCAACAGGGCTTCTCTTATGTTCTTATGTGACACAGAGTGTTGGACTGGAGGGGCCACTGGCCTGATCCAACAGGGCTTCTCTTCTGCTCTTATGTGACACAGAGTGTTGGGCTGGATGGGCCACTGGCCTGATCCAACAGGGCTTCTCTTATGTTCTTCTGTGACACAGAATGTTGGACTGGAGGGGCCATTGCCCTGATCCAACATGGCTTCTCTTATGTTCTTATGTGACACAGAGTGTTGGACTGGAGGGGCCATTGGCCTGATCCAACATGGCTTCTCTTATGTTCTTATGTGACACAGAGTATTGGACTGGACGGGCTATTGGCCTGATCCAACGTGGCTTCTCTTATGTTCTTCTGTGACACAGAATGTTGGACTGGATGGGCCACTGGCCTGATCCAACATGGCTTCTCTTATGTTCTTATGTGACACAGGGTGTTGGACTGGACGGGCTATTGGCCTGATCCAACGTGGCTTCTCTTATGTTCTTCTGTGACACAGAATGTTGGACTGGATGGGCCACTGGCCTGATCCAACATGGCTTCTCTTATGTTCTTATGTGACACAGAGTGTTGGACTGGACGGGCTATTGGCCTGATCCAACGTGGCTTCTCTGATGTTCTTCTGTGACACAGAATGTTGGATTGGATGGGCCATTGGCCTGATCCAACATGGCTTGTATTGCGTTCTTGTCAGTTCTTATGTTTTCTCCAGGGAAGCTGATTGCTGCCAGATGGAGATTAGTCGTAAAAGCGGGCGATTTCCAGGCCCCACCTGGAGGCTGGCAACCCGACATTATGCCCCTCCTTAAATCCTGCCCTCCAGCAGGCTCCACCACCAAATCTCCAGGAATTTCCCAACCTAGAACTGGCAACCCTCCACAGAGCTTGGGGGCAGGGCTCAGAGAAAGGCCACCCCATCTATTTGTTTGGCTCCTTTGGGCATCTACTTGGCCATTAGATGCCAGATTAGATGAACCCTCATTGCTCTAACTGGGCAGAACCTCTTCTTGTGATCTTATCACCCTGGGGAGGGTGGTAAAGTTTTTACTTTGCACTAGTCTTTGACCATAACTAACAATTCCTTCATCACCCTAGTGGGAAGGAAAACACAGACTCGCCAGGTTAAATGGAAGTGCATCTTTTATGCTTTATTAGGCATAACATACCAACACCACAACCAAAAACGTACATAATGCATGAAGAAAGACAATCAAAAAAAGGAACAGTACAAACACCAATAATGTAGAAAAAATATTCCACAAAAGCACACGTGACCTAGGGGTAGGGAATAAATGCTATTCTGCTGCAGTCCTGTTAGCACTTTGTGGTAGGAGACATTGGTGGACCTCCTGGCTACAGAAGTAGACAACTTCAAGAGGGGACCGGATAAACGTATAGAGCAGAGCTCCATGAGTATCTATTAGCCACAATGCATAGACCAGGCATGACCAAACTTGCTTAACATAAGAGCCACATAGAATAAATGGCAGATGTTTGAGAGCCACAAAACATGAACATCAGATGTTTGAGAGCCACGAGGGAGGGAGGGAGGGTAGAGGTGGAAAGAAAACAACTTTAACTTTAAACGCATTCTCCAAGCCACTGGCTGGCTTGGCTTGGAGAAGTGATCTAAAGAGACAAATGCCTTCTCCATTGGTGGGGCAATGAGGGCTTCGAGAGCCACACAATATGTGTGAAAGAGCCATGTGTGGCTCTCGGGCCACGGTTTGGCCACTCCTGGTATAGATGAACCACTATATCTGGGCCAGTGATGCTCTGTACTTTTGGTGTTTGAGGGGCAACAGTGGGAGGGCTTCTGCCAGTGGACCTCCTAATGGTTCCTCGACTTTGGCCACTGTATGACACAGAGTGTTGGACTGGACGGGCCATTGGCCTGATCCTACATGGCTTCTCTTCTGTTCTTATGTGACACAGAGTGTTGGACTGGATGGGCCATTGGCCTGATCCAACATGGCTTCTCTTATGTTCTTATGTGACACAGAGTGTTGGACTGGACGGGCCATTGGCCTGATCCAACATGGCTTCTCTTCTGTTCTTATGTGATACAGAGTGTTGGACTGGATGGGCCATTGGCCTGATCCAACATGGCTTCTCTTATGTTCTTCTGTGACACAGAGTGTTGGACTGGACGGGCCATTGGCCTGATCCTACATGGCTTCTCTTCTGTTCTTATGTGACACAGAGTGTTGGACTGGATGGGCCATTGGCCTGATCCTACATGGCTTCTCTTCTGTTCTTCTGTGACACAGAGTGTTGGACTGGAGGGGCCATTGGCCTGATCCAACAGGGCTTCTCTTATGTTCTTATGTGTGACACAGAGTGTTGGACTGGATGGGCCATTGGCCTGATCCAACATGGCTTCTCTTATGTTCTTATGTGACACAGAGTGTTGGACTGGACGGGCCATTGGCCTGATCCAACATGGCTTGTCTGATGTTCTTCTGTGACACAGAGTGTTGGACTGGATGGGCCATTGGCCTGATCCAACATGGCTTCTCTTATGTTCTTATGTGAAACAGAGTGTTGTACTGGATGGGCCATTGGCCTGATCCTACATGGCTTCTCTGATGTTTTTAGGTTTTGCACGGTTGGCAGTGGAGAGATGAACCACCACACCTTGACAAGCCAGTTCTAATCCACACAGCATAAAAAATAGGAGCAAAGAATTAGTTTTAGCTATGTATTTATTTCGTTTCTAGTCTGCTTTTCTCAACGAGACCCAAACCAGGTTAAAGGATATAAAACAATGCAATCCAAAAGCATAAAACAACACATGAACAGAGCCATTCCCCAATCTAGTTCCACCATCCTTCCCAGCAACCCTAGCTGTGATTTTCGTTTTACAGGTTAGAGAACTGAGGCTGAAAGGAAAGCAATTTAGCCAAGGTCGTCTAACAAACCAACAGCAGAGATGGGGGTGGATCATGCCCCCCCCCCCCCCCAGATCTAAGGTGACTCTGACAGTTGCAAAAATTTGTTTCTGACATTTAATAGTTTCATTTTCCAACACAATAGTTTCATTTTCCAACATAAAACTTCATATCATTTATTAAAGCAAACCCGTGCTTTCCATATTGTATATCTATGTTTTCCATTTTGTCTGTATATTAATATAATCCTTTTGTATGCTTATGACTTATTAGTCTTTGAGCATTAATAAAAGATTGACTGACTGAGGCATCTCCTTGTCTCTCTCGCTGCTTTATGCCTCTTTCTCCTTGCGGGCAAGGAGAAAATATTTACCAGCGTAATCACTGAGGTCATACATATCCTTGGCAAACCTGGGCTCTGCCTCATATTCAACAACAGCAAACCCGGTTGCATGGAGAGCATCTCTCAGGTTCTTCTCAGTCAGGACAAAGCTGGAGAACTTTTGGGAGCCAACCATGTAGAAACTACACCCCTGCATCCCCACGAGCAGCAGGGATCCCCCAAGCTTCAGCAGGGAGCTGATGTTCTTCAGGGCGGCTCTCATGGTGCTGAGATCTTTGCAAACTACCTCCAGGCATTCCACACCCAGCACACAGTCCACCTGAGGCAAGGTGACCGGAGCCAATGGGTTGCTTTGCATGACATCACAGTAGAGGACCTTCTGGACGGTACTTCTCACCTTGGCCTCCTTCTCGGCCCATTTGTCCCTGTAAGAAATGGAAAGCAAACAGTCAGTCTCTGGCATCACAGGTGGGGGATGGGGTCAGAACCACCTCTGGAGGGAACCCAGTCCAGCCGCTTCAGTCTGATGGGAGCCTTTGGCTTCTGCCTTCCACAAATAGTTTTGGATCCCCATAGGGTTTGGTGTAGTGGTTAAGTGCACGGACTCTTATCTTGGAGAACCAGTTTGATTCCCCACTCCGCCTCCACATGCAATGGCTGATGTGACCTTGGGTCAGTCACAAGTTCTCTCAGAGCTGTTCTCCCAAGAGCAGTTTCTGTCAGAGGTCTCTCAGCCCCACCTACCTCACAGCATGTCTGGAGAGCCAATCTGGTGTAGGGGTTAAGTGTGCAGACTCTTATCTGGGAGAACCGGATTTGATTCCCCACTCCTCCACTTGCACCTGCTGGCATGGCCTTGGGTCAGCCAGAGCTCTGGCAGAGGTTGTCCTTGAAAGGGCAGCTGCTGTGAGAGCCCTCTCCAGCCCCACCCACCTCACAGGGTGTCTGTTGTGGGGGAGGAAGATAAAGGAGATTGTGAGCCGCTCTGAGACTCTTCAGAGTGGAGGGCGGGATATAAGTCCAAGATCTTCTTCTTCTTCTTGTGGGGAGGGGGAGGGAAAGGAGATTGTCAGCCATTCTCAGACTCTGAGATTCAGAGTGAAGGGTGGGGTATAAATCTAATTTCTTCTTCTTAGGAATTTGCACTGGGAGTTCTGGCAGGCTGTTTGTTCCAGCGGCAGAACGAGGCTGGCAGTCAAGAGCCCCTTGCCATGGCTTAGTGGAGTGGAGGGCACCGGCAGAAGCAGACAACAGGATGGGTGAACTTTTCAGCTAGCTGCTCCCACTGGCCTTTACAGAGCAGCTTCATACACAGCCAGGGATGGGTGGGTGGGTTTTGCCCTGCCAACTTCAGGTTGGGAAACTCCTGGAGATTTGGGGATGGGCCCTGGGGAGACAAGGACTCAGTGGGGTACCATGCCACAGAGTCCACCCTCCAGAGCACCCGTTTTCTCCAGGGCAACTGATCTTTGTGTCGACGTATTTGCTGGTATGCTCTGGGTTCAAGAGACCTAAGAATATACAGCACACTGACTTGTGCTAATCTATATACATTTATTTACAGATATATAAGTTATAATTGTCCTGGTATACACTGGACCAAAGTGCTTCGCCAGACAATACATACGATAGCAGAGGATACACTATACAGGCTCTCCTCAGTTATATACACATCGGTATGCACAAGCACCAATCAGCACACAGTGCTGAGTCATTCTGCTTAAGCACAAGTCCTCTGGACAGAACCAGTTTGCACCTGCTAAGGGAAGCTGTCAGGAGCTGTTGTAGATCAGGAACGGTCAGTTGCTAGGACATTGTATGTGCAGTTGTGGAAGCAAGAGAGAATACCAGAGAAATGGGACTGGATCTTAAAAGTTATAACATGGAGTGAAATGGATAAATTGACAAGAATTTTAAAAGACTATGATTTAGAAACTTTGAGGTTGAAGTGGAAGAAGTTTAGAAGTTATATAGAAAAAGAGTGGAAAATAAAAGGACATTCGACAATTTTTGATAATAATTAAGTCTTAAAAGAAAGAAAAATAGAAATTTTTGTTTAATTCTCTCTCTCTCGGCTTGGCTTCGCGAATGAAGATTTAAGAAGGGTGCAATAGTCCACGTCTGCTGCAGGCTCGCTGGTGGCTGACAAGACCAATGCGGGACAGGCAGGTCCGGCCACAGCGGCTGCAGGGAAAAGTCTGATTTAGGGTTGGTCCTGTAGCAGTGCGATTCTTTCTCAATCTCCTTTTGTCCTCAAGACCAGCTATGCGTGCGTTCTCAAAAGAAGAAACAGCCTGGTGGATGGTGTGCCTCCATGCTTTGCGATCTGAGGCTAGGTCAGACCACTGGTGATGGTTGATGCGACAGGTGCCAAGGGATTTCTTCAAGGAGTCCTTGTACCTCTTCTTTGGTGCCCCTCTATTTCGATGGCCGGTGGAGAGTTCGCCATACAGGGCAATCTTGGGAAGGCGGTGGTTTTCCATCCTAGAAATATGCCCTGCCCAGCGCAGCTGCGTCTTCAACAGCAGTGCCTCGATGCTTGTAACCTCCGCCCGCTTGAGAACTTCAGTGTTGGTCACAAAGTCACTCCAGTGGATGTTGAGGATGGTGCGAAGGCAGCGCTGATGAAAGCGCTCAAGGAGTCGCAGGTGATGACGGTATAAAACCCACGATTCGGAGCCGTAGATGAGGGTTGTCATCACAACCGCTTTGTAAACATTGATCTTTGTGCCTTTTTTCAGATGCTTGTTGCTCCACACTCTTTTGTGCAGTCGGCCAAAGGCACGGTTTGCCTTTGCCAGCCTGTTGTCAATCTCCTTGTCGATCTTAGCATCTGAGGAGATGATGCACCCCAGGTAGCTGAACTGCTGGACTGTCTTCAGAACTGATTCACCCACAGTGATGCAGGGAGGGTGATAATCTTCCTGGGGTGCAGGCTGGTGGAGAACTTCTGTCTTCTTCAGACTAACTTCTAGGCCGAATAGCTTGGCAGCCTCTGCAAAGCAGGACGTCATATGCTGCAGAGCTGATACCGAGTGGGAGACGAGTGCAGCATCATCAGCAAACAGTAGCTCTCGGATGAGTTTTTCCATTGTCTTGGAGTGGGCCTTTAGTCACCTCAGGTTGAACAGGCTGCCATCGGTGCGATAGCGGATGTAGACACCATCGTCATCATCTAGATCTACTGCGGCTCTTTGAAGCATCATGCTAAAGAAGATCGTAAAGAGAGTTGGCGCAAGAACGCAGCCTTGCTTTACACCTGTGCCTATTGGGAAGGTCTCCGAGAGGTCGTTGCAGTGTCTGACTTGGCCTCGCTGGTCTTCGTGTAGCTGGATGATCATTAGTGGTACCTTTAAATATTAGAATATTAAGTATACAACACCGGCGGGGGTCAAGTAACGGGGGGAGGGGGATTAGAAAAGTAATATATGGGTTAGATAAAAAGAAGTCATTAATAATGTGAAGAATTGATGATTACCACATGTTACTGAAATAAAATTGTTTTAAATCGAGGACCTGTCAGTTGCATTAGACTCCAGCCAGAAGTCTTTCTAGCAAGCATACGCTGACACTCCCCCTAAGGCGGCCGGTGAGTCCTGGCCTTTGTTTCACAGATACAAATTTGTCCACATTCAAGCATTTAGTGCACCGTACCTTTGGGATATTTCAATACCCTTATTGCAGCCATTGCTTCCATGCTCTGGCATTCTGCTTTAAGCCACACGAGGCTTTGTTCAGTTTCAACACAAGGTTCTTATCAGCACTTTCAAACCCTGCAATTTGCTCCATGGAGAGCTGTTCATTAATCCAGGCATTTAGATATGCAGTTGTGAAGTCAAAACGATGCACCTGCATCGTATCAATCCCAGCCTTGCACAATGCTGTTTGTAGCGTGTCAGAGTTGACCGTAGCGGCAAACGCTTCGTCATAATCTGATGTTGTTGGACCTATCGGCAGCGTTCGATACGGTCGACCATCGGCTTCTGGCATGCCGCCTTGCCGACGCAGGGATTCAGGGGCTGACCTTGCAATGGCTTTCCTCTTTCCTTGACGGTCGGGGACAAAGGGTGGCGATTGGGGAGGAACTGTCCACTGGTTACTGGGCACTACCAATCCCTGAAGATCCTATGATTATACTTCTTAACTTTTGGCCGAATTCTAAATTGTCACTCTCCAAAAGATCCTTACTGGCTAAACTTCTGACGGCAGCTAAAACAACAGTAAGGATCTTTTGGAGGTTTGTGGGTTAATTTTCTTTTGTTGTATATGACCGGTTAAATTTATACATCTATGTATCGATTCAACATTTTCTTACGCGATGGTTGTACAATTTTTTTCTCAATAAACCAGTTATTAACCGGGAAAAAAAAAAAAAAAAAAAGGAACTGTCCCAGAGACACACACTTGATTGCGGGGTGCCTCAAGGGGCGTTACTTTCCCCAATGTTATTTAACATCTATATGCCCCCCCCTTGCCCAGATTGCCCGAAGGTATTGCCCGAAGCTCTATCTGCTTATGGACGGCCGGCCCGCCTGCGCTCCAGAAAATCTGGACCGGGCATTACAGGCAGTGGCTAGGTGGCTTAGGCTGAGCGGGCTGAAGCTGAATCCGGCGAAGACAGAGGTCCTTTGCTTGGGTCGCTGCGGCCCGGGAAGGGAAATCCCCCTGCCAGTTTTTGACGGCGCGCCGCTGACAGCGTCGGGCAGGGTCAAGAGCCTGGGGGTGCTATTGGAGCCTTCTCTGACGATGGAGGCTCAGATAGCAGCCACTGCCAAGTCCGCTTTTTTTCACCTTAGGCGGGCGAGGCAGTTGGCCCCCTTCCTGGAACGCGACGACCTAGCAACAGTGATTCATGCTACGGTCACCTCGAGGTTGGACTACTGTAATGCCCTCTACATGGGGCTACCCTTGTGCCGGACCCGGAAACTGCAGTTAGTGCAGAATGCTGCTGCCCGGCTGCTACTAGGGCTCCCAAGATGGGAGCACATTCGGCCGGGGCTCCGGGATCTGCAATGGCTGCCAGTAATATTCCGAGTCCAGTACAAGGTGTTGGTCATTACCTTTAAAGCCCTATATGGCCTAGGACCTATCTACCTTAGGGACCGTCTCTCCCCACACATTCCCCAGAGAGTACTACGCTCGGGTTCACAAAACCTGCTGGTAGTCCCTGGGCCAAAGGAGGCCCGCCTAAAATCCACCAGGGATCGGGCCTTCTCAATAGCGGCACCTTATTGGTGGAACCAGCTGCCGGAGGAGGTGCGGGCCCTGCGGGACCTAGGGCAGTTCTGCAGGGCCTGTAAGACAGCCCTCTTCTGGCAGGCCTATAACACCTAACTGACAATGAGAACATCCTTTGGATGGAACAAAATGCTTCTATAGACCGCTGGTTTTATCTTATCTTGTTTTATTAATTATGGTTTTAATTGTATTTGTAAATGTTTTAAATCGAATTGTATGAATTATTATGCTGTGAGCCGCCCTGAGATACTTCGGTGAGAAGGGCGGGATATAAGTCCACTAAATAAATAAATAAATAAATAATCCTGACCTATCTGGGAACCCTATCTGTAGTCTGGAGAGGAGCTGGAATCCCAGAGGATCCCCAAATCCCACCTGGAGGCTGGCATCCCTAGCAAGGCGTTAACTCATGTGGTGCTGTGGGGAGGGTGTTGAACTATGAGAAGAGAGGCTTGGGTTCTAATCCCCTCTCATTCATGACTGTGGGCCACTCCTTCCTTCTGAGCTCCCTCACAGGTAAAGCTGCTGGAACACTTTCCCTATGAAGAAAGGTTAAAACGCTTGGGGCTCTTTAGCTTGGAGAAACGTCGACTGCGGGGTGACATGACAGAGGTTTACAAGATTATGCATGGGATGGAGAGGGTAGAGAGAGAAGTACTTTTCTCCCTTTCTCACAATACAAGAACTCGTGGGCATTCAATGAAATTGCTAAGGAGTCAGGTTAAAACGGATAAAAGGAAGTACTTCACCCAAAGGGTGATTAACATGTGGAATTCACTGCCACAGGAGGTGGTGGTGGCTACAAGCATAGCCAGCTTTAAGTGGGGATTGGATAAAAATATGGAGCAGGGGTCCATCAGTGGCTATTAGCCACAGTGTATATATATATATATATATATATATATACACACACACACACACACACACACACATTGGCCACTGTGTGACACAGAGTGTTGGACTGGGTGGGCCACTGTCCTGATCCAACCTGGCTTCTCTTATGTTCTTATGTGACACAGAGTGTTGGAATGGAGGGGCCATTGGCCTGATCCAACATGGCTTCTCTTAGGTTCTTATGTGACACAGAGTGTTGGACTGGATGGGTCATTGGCCTGATCTAATATGGCTTCTCTTATGTTCTTATGACAAATGGAAGAGAAGAGCCAGGTATGGAACCCCAGCTACTTGGAGGAACAGCAGGATAAATATATTTAGATGCACAGAGTGTTTGTCTCTATGCTGTGTGATGCTTTGCCTGCTTACTGTACATCTCCAGGCCCAGTGCACCTCCACAGTCCCCTTGATTCTGAAGCCCAGTGTGAGCTTCTGATCAGCTGACCTTTCCACGTCCTCCCCTGAGCTGCACTAGTTTCCATCCTTCCATGGTCAGCAACTCTCCTTAATCTGTTACACCTGGACCTCTCCTCCCTTGAAGGACTAGTCCGGTACCTTATAATAGGTGACAACAGGCAACGTCAATATCCAACAGGGCCACACCTGGACAATAAATAGGAACAAAATAGGTCCCACCATCACATAGAATCCTAGAATCTTAGAGTTGGAAAGGACCTCCAGGGTCATCTAGTTCAACCCCCTGCACAATGCAGGAAACTCATAAACACCTCCCCCTAAATTCACTGGATCTTCATTGCTGTCAGATGGCCATCTAGCCTCTGCTTAAAAACCTCCAAGGAAGGATAGCCCACCACCTCCTGAGGAAGCCTGTTCCACTGAGGAACAGCTCTAATGGTCAGGAAGTTCTTCCTGATGTTACTCCGGAAACTCTTTTGATTTAATTTCAACCCATTGGTTCTGGTCCTACCTTCCGGGGCCACAGAAAACAATTCCACACTATTCTCTATAGCAGGGGTGACCAACTGTAGCTCTCCAGATGTTTTTTTTGCCTACAACTCCCATCAGCCACAGCCAGCATGGCCAATGGCTGGGGCTGATGGGAGTTGTAGGCAAAAAACATCTGGAGAGCTACCGTTGGCTACCCCTGCTCTATAGGACAGCCCTTCAAGGAATTGAAGACTGTGATCCCACCACCTCCCGAGGAGGAAGCCTGTTCCACTGAGGAACCGCTCTAACGGTCAGGAAGTTCTTCCTAATCCTAGAATCAGAGAGTTGGAAGGGACCACCTCCCACGAAACAACCCCAGCTCCTTCACCACCTCCCACGAAAGCCTGTTCCACTGAGGAACCACTCTGACTGTCAGGAAGTTCTTCCTAAGGTTTAGTTGAAAACTCTCGATTTAACTTCAACCCATTGGTTCTGGTCTGACCTTCTGGGGCAAAAGAAAACAACTGCACACCATCTTCTCTATGACAGCCCTTCATGTGCTTGAAGATGGTGATCATATCGTCTCTCGGTTGCCTCCTCTCCTCACCTGTTTCCTTCCAGCTCACACACATACTTCACAATTGGGTTCCAGTCAAAAGCTCCTGGTTTCATCTTCAGCCACCTCTCTAATTCCTGGCGGTTCCTGTCAACAGGATCTGAGGCCACAATACTCCCAAAGGACTCGCAGGCGGAGAGGAACTGGTGGATGGTGGGGCCACTGGCCAGGTCGAGCAGGGTGTCTCCTTTCAGGCGTCCTGGAGAGAAGGAAGGGCAGGTCAAGAGAACTTCCTTGAGAGCAAGGGGAAAGCCCAAGCCAAGGAGAGCCACTCTCGGTGCTGGAACTGGATGTGAATCCAAGGTATTTTGCAGATTCTACCCCAGGGAAAGCAGTCAGGGCTGCCAATAGGCCTGGAGAAAAATATCCTTCTCCTGTTGTGGAGGTTTAATGTGGGGAAATGGGCAGCTGATACCTTTTATGGCAGGATGGAAGCAAGTCATAGCACCTGGTACATGGCATCCTATTAAGGGGAAGGGCTGTGGCTCAGGGGAAGAGCCTCTGTTAAAGGAGCAGGACATGTTTTCTCCAGGGCTGTTGGCAACCCTGTTCCTGCACAGTTCAGCACCTTGGCACATGTGTCAGGGATAGAGGTATAAATCCAATCTCTTCTTCCTCTTCTAATTTATCACCCCAGGCATCTTTCATGGGACAATCTTCTGCTTTCCAAATATATGTTGTTGTTGTTGTTTTTAAAATTCCAGTTGCTACCAATTAATTTATTCTGGGTTTTTTATTGTTATTCCAGATCCTCCCAGTTCCCACACAAGAAAAGAAACACTTTGATGGACTGGCAAAAACAAATGAATGCTTTTATTTGGAAGGGGGAAATAAACAAGAATTAAATTTTAAGTGTTGCAAGACAGGGAAAAAAGAGGAGGATTGGCAGTTCCCAACTTTAGGCTTTATTATTGAGTAGCCAAACTAATCTGGATCGCAGAATGGATTGAAAACCCGAATGGCAGATTAATGAAGCTAGAAGCTGCAGGGTTAGAGAACGGACTGCATCACTTTCTGCCAGGGCTTTTCTTTGTAGAAAAAGCCCAGCGGGAACTCATTTGCATATCAGGCCACACCCCTGAAATCAGCATTGTTTCACACAGTTTTTTTGTAGAAAAACGCCAGCAGGAACTCATTTGTATATTAGGCCACATCCCCTGAAATCACCATTGTTTCACACAGGTTTTTTTGTAGAAAAAGCCCAGCGGGAACTCATTGGCATATTAGGCCACGCCCCTGAAATCACCATTGTTTCATGTGGGTTTTTCATAGGAAAAAAGGCCAGGAGGAACTCATTTGAATATCAGGCCACACCCCCTAAAATCACCATTCTTCGCACAGGTTTTTGTAGAAAGAGGCGAGCAGGAACTCATTTGCATATCAGGCCACACCCCTGAAATAACCATTGTTTCATGTGGGTTTTTTGTAGAAAAAGCCCAGCAGGAACTCATTTGCATATTAGGCCACACCCCCTAAAATCACCATTGTTTCACACGAGTTTTTTGTAGAAAAAGGTCAGCAGGAACTCATTTGTATATTAGGCCACACCCCCTGATGCCAAGCCAGCTGGAACTGTGTTCCTGTGTGTTCTTGCTAAAAAAAAAAAAAGCCCTGTCTTCTGTGGATTGAAACATTTATCTCAAAAAATAAAGGACAAGACAAAAACCATGCAAGTAAAGACAGCCCCGTCATAGCCCCTATGATCCCACCAATATATGCATTTTATAATAAATATGAGAGAAAAAGCAATGACTTCTTAACTTACAGAGATATGATAAACTCAGACGGGGAAATCAAATCGTATCAAAAGATTCAAGAAGAAGGGAAGAAGATACAGCGGCTAGTCCACCTTCAATTAACTTCTAGACTTAAGAACGATCTTCTCACAGAAGGAGATGGAGTAAGAGACTGGACTGAGTTTGAAAAGATTACACAACACAAAGATCATTTGCTAGGATGACTCTACAAATCATTACTCCAATTTGACATGGAAATGAAACATGATAAAATGTGCGCGATAAAATAGATGCAGAATGGACATTTGGAACAGGTGGGATACAAATCTAAAGTAAGTAAGTAAGTAAATAAATAAATTGTTGACAAAGGGATACTTTTCCAAAACTGGGAAAAATTATGGACAAAAGGCACAAAGTTTACAGCCTGCCAGACTCTAAGAGAAAACTGGTATAAGATGTTCTTCTGATTGTATCTTACTCCTATGGATATTCACAAAATGGACAAGCATCACAAAGGGCCTTGCTGGAAATGTAATGAAGCAGAAAGCACATGTTATCATATGTGGTGGACATGTATTAAAAAAGGAGAGGAAATGTTGGATTGAAATTCATGCAGAGACTAGCAGTAAGACCCTACAAAAAGCAGCAACCCCCCCTCCTGCCTATATAGGGGCTCATGACTCATCATGATTCAGCAGGTGAGTCTCATCATGACTCAGCAGAGAGGTGCTTGACTCAAGCAGAAGAATTTCCCAGCTGCTTTCATTCCAGTTGCTACCAATTAATTTATTCTTTTATTATTATTATTATTATTCCAGATCCTACCAGTTCCCATACAAGGGGGGGGGGACTCTGATGGCCTGGCCGAAACAAATGAATGCTTTTATTTGGAATGGGGAAATAAACAAGAATTAAACTCTCATGGACACAAGTTCAGTTCATGTACACTATTCAATTTCATCCTGCTTTGCTAATTCAGCAAAAAAAAAAATGGGGGTGGGGGTGGGGCTCAATAGGTATGGTAGGATCCTTACTGAATGAGGTTACCAACCCCCAGGTGGGGCCTGGAGGTCACCTTCAATCTGATCTCTAGACCACCATTGCCCTGGAGGGAACATGCTGAGCTCCTTCCGCTCCCCATACTCTACCCTTCCAGGTCACCGCCCCTAAATCCCCGGCAATTTACAGGTTAATGTACACTATTTAGTTTCCTCCTGATTTGCTAATTCAGCAACACTTGGGAGTCATCCACACGCACTCCGAACGGATCACACTTTCCATTTTGCTCTGAAATCACTAAAAACTGGGCCTCTCTCTTTATTACACCCCCCCCACACACACACACACATACTGTTTGTAGCCATGTTTGTAGCTCGCTAGAAAAAGTTCTGCAGCCAGATTGGTCCATGCAAAATCCAAACACAAGAAAGAAATCTGTGCATTTCCCACCCCCCACCCCCATCCTCCACCAGTGGCCAGGTGGGGTCTGGCTATCCTAATAAGGACCAATCAGGTCTTTCCGCCAACCCAGCATACCACTCAATGCCTCTGACAAAGTGGACTCTCATGGACACAAGTTCAGTCTTTAACTATCATACAAACCTTTGACTATTTCTACTGCGGCAGCCAAATGCAGCTGCTTTCCTGGAATTTATCCCTGTCAATATGCTGAATGGAGCATATGGATAGTAGAGGGTCCATGAAAAGATCCCCAGTCTTCCTGGCTTTCCTCTCTGCATCCTCCCCCCACCCCCGCACAAAAATGCAATTTCTGATGCTGGAAAGGTTTGTTCCCAAGGCCATGGGATTGGTGTGCATTGATAGCCACATGTAGCAGTCGGCAGCCATGGGAAGGGGTGAAATTGCTCCCTCTTTCCTCTTCCACAGCAGAGTTCTGCCCACATACAAGGCAGCGGGTGGGATTTTGCCACCTTCGCCTCCCCACTGCAGCCTCCAAACCCTTGTGGGTCTTGCAATCCTGGGAATAAATTAAAATGGGAAAAAATGGAAGATTGGCAGCTGTCAGCTCCTGTTGATGGAGTGTAGGATCCAGCCCCAGGACCCCCCTGCAATACCTCTGTGCTTCTGCACTTGTTCCCATGTTGGAACCGTTTTTTTATGGCTCATACAGCAGAGGCACAGGACCGACAAGAGATGACAGCGTCAATTCCTAAGTCAAATTCCAAATGAAATCATAACCATCCCTCCCTTAGAATGCCCTCACTGGATCTCCTTCACGCCCCAGGCAAAGTTGCGCATGCAAACCTCACAGCTGAGATGACGTGCCTGAAGAAAAGGTCTTGCAAAGTTGCTTCAGGTAAAATTCAGTGGCTTCATCGCCCAAGGTGCCCGCTCCAAACTGGAAATATTCCAGATAGGCTTTGGGATCAAACTCTGCCTGGTAAACGTCTACTCCAGTGAATTTCGCCATGGTGCTCTCTCTCTCTCTCTCTGTGTCTCTGCAGATCTTGGAATATGTGGACTGGACTTTCCTCCCAAGGCCTCTGTCTGTCAACACAAGAAGTGCTCCAAGAGCGTAACATCCAGCCCCTGACCTTCAGCCATTAACCCTTCCCATTCCCAAGAACTGTAGAATCACCTTAACAAGTGCATTGAAGCTTCTATTGTTTACTTTTCAATATACTTCTGAGTCTATACAGATGTCTGAATGGCCCACTGGCTGTTCCCCCACTGAAGGTAACCCACTTGGCATCAGCTAGGCCCTAGGGCCCATGCCTTCTCTGTTGTGGCCCCCACTTTGTGTGTGCTGCCTTTAGAAACCATGGGGAGGTGCTGTGATGGCAGTTGATTTACCCAGGTTCTAAATGGGGTATAAACTGGAGGTGTCTCTCAAGGGGCGTGTGCTGTCTTCAGAAATTTGTGGGAGGTGCTGCAATGTCATTTGATTTACCAGGACTTTAACTGGGGTATAAGCTGGAGGTATCTCTTGAGGGGTGGGATTTTATTTTGAGGGTTTTACACTGAGATGCTCTTAATTATGGCTGGTAGGCTGCCTTGACTCACAAGCAAAGTGGAGTATTGCGATAAATAAATAAAATGCAATGTAATAAATAAAATGCTTTTGCATACCCTCTCTTCCCCTTGGGTACAAAATGCAACTGAAATCTCTTCAGGTTTGCTGTTGATGTCTGAATAAGGATGCCAACCTCAAGGTGGAAGCTGGAGACCTCCTGGAATTACAGCTGCTCTCCAGACTACATACAGTGTTTATTCATTTATTTACAATGGTTATTCCACTTCTCCTGAAGAAAACGGCTGCTGTGGAAAGTGGGTTACATGGCATTGTAGCCTACCAAGTTCCCTCCACTTCCTAAATTCTACTCTCCCAGGTTCCATACTCAAATCTTCAGGTATTTCCCAGAGCTGACAACCTTAATCCTGCCTCAGAGACAATTAATAAGTACTCCCTGGAAGAAAACTCACTCAGGAGTGATTTCTCACACATAATTCAGGGTTCCTTCTTCTGACTGGGACAGACATCTTCCTTTCAGGCACATGGCTGCAATATAGAGGGAGAAAGCCCACGGATGCAAGTCCCCAAATCTTAGCATTCCTATGACTAGAAAGCTACACCTGCGGAACATCTGTCAGTCGGGCAACTGTAAAAGGAAGAGAGGTCCTCCCAGAAATACAAGCTGTGTCTCTCTGCCCCTAGCTCTATAGAAATGTGGAGTATAATTTTCTCTGTGTACTATCTGAAGATGGGAGCTCTGATTTGTGAAATCTCTTGCCGGCATAACCGTTTGTCTTCAAGGTGTCCCAGACTTCTGTTCTGTTCTGCACCTAGCTCTAATAGAATACAGCTAGATGCAGATAGCTCCCTAATAGCTCCCTAGAGCTAGATGCAGATTGCTCTCTAATAGCTCCCTAGAAGGGAGCACATCCGGCCGGGGCTGCGGGATCTGCACTGGCTGCCAATAACTTACCGAGTCCGGTACAAGGTGCTGGTTATTACCTTTAAATATATGGCCTAGGACCTGCCTACCCGAAGGACCGTCTCTCCCCACATGTTCCCCAGAGAGTACTGAGATCGGGAACTCAAAATCTCCTTGTTATCCCCGGGCCAAAAGAAGCCCATTTAAAATCTACCAGGGACCGGACCTTTTCTGTTATGGCCCCTTCCTGGTGGAACCAGCTGCCGGAAGAGGTGAGGGCCCTGCGGGACCTTGCTCAGTTCCACAGGGCCTGTAAGACAACCCTCTTCCGGCTGGCCTATAACTAGCTGGCGCAAGAAACTAAGTGTGGTTTTACTAGATTTCTGCTGTCCTTAATGTTTTAAATGTTTTAATTATTTTAACTGTTTATATGCTTAAACCTTATTTATGTGAGATTCTATGTTGTGAGCCGCCCTGAGCCACTTGCTGGGAAGGGTGGGATATAAATCATGAAATAAAATAAAAATAAATAAATAAAAATAATAACCTCTTGGTGATGCCTGGAGAAACTCCAGAATTAAAACTGATCTCCAAACTATTCAGATTGGTTCCCCTGGAGAAAATGACTGGGTTGTGGGCTAGGGAAGGGCACAAACCTCAAAAATGTAGCTGAACCACGAACCGAACCTCTAACCATTTTGAAAAACGAACTGGTTCATATCAGTTTGCGAGCCATTCAAAGTTTGAGCCCCTGCTTTCTGCCTCCCGAGTCTTTTTGCAAGAAGTTTCCAGAGGTCAGCCCTCAGCTGTTGGGTTTAAATGGATCCGAGCCATTTAAACTCTGCTTTCTGCTCCACGTGAAAAACTGTATTCCCTGACAAAAGTCATCTTCAGAAAAGAACCAGAATGAAATCTTCTGCAGTTTCATCCTGCAAAGGCAATATAAATTCTGGCTTGGATTTGCTATCGAGGCAGCTCTGAAGTTCAAAGTCTGAAGTCTGTGTCGTATACTGAGCCCGGCTTCCCCAGGGGAGGGTGACTGACAAATCCAATTAAATAAATAAATAAAGATCTTACAGACAACCACTCTGAGCTACACAAACAACAGGAATCACTGCCGAACGCCCCTAATACAGGGACGTGGGGGATTTGAGGCTGGGGATAAGAAGAATTATAGGTTTTATATACATACATTCTAATGATTCTAATGCACCTTAAAGATTTCAACAGGAACCTTGAGGAAGATGGGCAGAGAAATGCAGAGAGAAAAGGAACCTCACCTGGCTAGCATAATAGCTTAATCAGAGTGAAATATGTATCTGCACAGGTAATAGGGGGCACTATGGACAATTGTTCTGAAAACTTATTTAGATAAATGATTTGGGACTGTGTGTAGCTGATAATAAGCTGGATCCTATTATGTAATTTCTGTACCGCTTCATGAGAATTCTTCTGCTTTGCTTCAGTTCCTTCCGGCGGTTCCAGGCTTCTGAAATTCTCATGCGCTGAGAGCCTGTTTGGTGTAGTGGTGAAGTGCATGGACTCTTATCTGGGAGAACCGGGTTTGATTCCCCACTCCTCCACTTGCACCCGCTGGAATGGCCTTGGGTCAGCCATAGCTCTCTTATCTGGGAGAACCGGGTTTGATTCCCCACAACTCCACTTGCAGCTGCTGGAATGGCCTTGGGTCAGCCAGAGCTCTCTTATCTGGGAGAACTGGGTTGGATTCCCAACTCCTCCACTTGCAGCTGCTGGAATGGCCTTGGGTCAGCCAGAGCTCTCTTGTCTGGGAGAACCGGGTTTGATTCCCCACTCCTCCACTTGCACCTGCTGGAATGGCCTTGGGTCAGCCATAGCTCTCTTATCTGGGAGAACCAGGTTTGATTCCCCACACCTCCACTTGCAGCTGCTCAAATGGCCTTGGGTCAGCCATAGCTCTCTTATCTGGGAGAACCGGGTTTGATTCCCCACACCTCCACTTGCAGCTGCTGGAATGGCCTTGGGTCAGCCAGAGCTCTCTTATCTGGGAGAACCGGGTTTGATTCCCCACACCTCCACTTGCAGCTGCTCGAATGGCCTTGGGTCAGCCATAGCTCTCTTATCTGGGAGAACCAGGTTTGATTCCCCACTCCTCCACTTGCAGCTGCTGGCATGGCCTTGGGTCAGTCATAGCTCTCTTATCTGGGAGAACCGGGTTTGATTCCCCACTCTTCCACTTGCAGCTGCTGGAATGGCCTTTGGTCAGCCATAGTTTTCACAGGAGTTGTTCTTGAAAGGGCAGCTGCTGTGAGAGCCCTCTCAGCCCCACCCACCTCACAGGGTGTCTGTTGTATGGGAGAAAGGAGAGTGTGAGCTGCTCTGAGACTCTGAGTGGAGGGTGGAATATAAATCCAATGCCGTCGTCGTCTTCTGGTTGCTGAATGTCCCTTTCTGCGTCATCTGCCTAATGAATTCCTGTGAGAAAGGTGGGCTATAAACATCCTAAATAGATAAATAGTAAATGTCCCATTGAATTCAATGAGAAAATCAAACATTTACATCTCTCCCACAGGAATCAATTGGGCTTGTTTAACTGTGGCAGGATTGTGGCCAGAGACTTTAAACCTGGCCATTAACCCTGTGTTTTAAATTTTGACGGAATATTTTATTGGCCTGAAACGTTCTGTTGGCAGCTCAACAGATATTATTTTGAACCATATTAATTTGATTTGTGGCTTCTTTTGGTGGGTGAGCATTGGTTGTCCCAGGCATTGATCAAAATCACTCTGAGGCCTCAAAACTTGTCCTTTAGAGTTTGGTGTAAACTTGGAATGCCATTCTCTGCCCCCTGGCTGCTCAGTCGCTCCAGATGTGTGTCCATTTCCCAGAAGGGCTGAACTGTCAACAGGCGCAACTCTGTCACCTCACAGAGCTGCCAACTCTGGTTTAGGAAATCCCTGGAGATTTTGGGTAGTACCAGGAGAGAGAAGAGTTTGGAGAGGGGCTTCAGCAGGGACATTATGGAGTCCAGCTTCCAAAGGAGCCAGTTTTCTCCAGGGGAGCTGGTTTCTGTGGTCTGGAGATTTGTTATAATTCTAGATGATCTCCAGGCCTCACCTGGAGGGTGGCAATCCTAGTTGTCTTCATAAAGGATTATTTTTCATGTGTTCTGCTCATTAAGCATGGGGCGCAGGGCTTTTTTTGTAGCAGGAACTCCTTTGTATATTAGGCCACACCCTCCTGATGTAGTGAATCCTCCAAGAGCTTACAGTAGGCCCTGTGAGAAGAGCCTTGTAAGCTCTTGGAGGATTCACTACATCAGGGGTGTGTGGCCTAATATGCAAAGGAGTTCCTTAAAAAGCCTGGGGGGGGCAGTAAGGGCACCATAATGAACTTTAAAAAAAATGCAAAAAGCTCTAGAAGGCGGAGGCCCAATTCACAATATCCCCCCCCCCAAGGGAAAAGCAAGCAAACCAGATACCTGTGGGGTTTGTCTTAGACCTGGGGTGATCAAAGATGGAATGACCTTTTCACACCTTCTGAGTTTACATGATCTTATATCTCACCCTGCCTTGCAACGAAAACTTGGTCTTCCAAGTACTCCATCTGTGGAAACAAATTCCATTTGTGCCACTCATTTGGTTCACAAGGCCTGCACCATTCTGCTTGAATCCTGGATCTTTAAAAGGAGGGCTTCTGGAAGGATTGAGCACCTTCTCCTAAGTGCCAGACACCGCATGCCGGTCACTAATGGGCGGGATAGGAAGAATTGAGAATCCTTTCCCATGGGGATGATTCCCTGTTGTGCTTTCATTGCTACTGCAAAGGTGGAAACGTTCCTGGGAAATGGGGTCTCTGTGTGAGAGAGTTCTGTGTGCTACCCCCCTCCCCCTCATGGTCACCATTCTCTGCCCCCTAGCAGCTGGCATGCTTTCTAAATTGGTACTAGGTATATGGGGTTGCCAACAGTTTGATCTATCATCCTTCCTTCCTTTCTGTCTGTCTGTCTATCTAGCTAAAAATCTCAATGTGGGCAGATCTGTGGACATTTAAATCCAGAGAGTGGAGCCATAAACAGAGCCAGTTTGCTGTAGTGGTTCAGAGCGGCAGACTGTAATCTGGAGACCCAGGTCTGATTCCCCACTCCTCCTCCACAGTCAGTCCCAGCTCTCTCAGGGCTATTCTCTCTAAAGAGAGACATGCTATGATAGAGGTTTGTAACATTATTCCTCAGAATGTTAGAGTGTCAGGTTAGGATCCAGGACACTCACAAGATTGTCTGTTGTGGGGGGAGATAAAGGAGATTGTGAGCTGCTCTGAGACTCTGATTCAGATAGGAGGCTGGAGTATAAATCATCATCATCATCATAAGAACATAAGAACATAAGAACATAAGAGAAGCCATGTTAGATCAGGCCAATGGCCCATCCAGTCCAACATTCTGTGTCACACAGCGGCCAAATATATATATATATACACACACACATACACACTGTGGCTAATAGCCACTGATGGACCTCTGCTCCATATTTTTATCTAACCCCCTCTTGAAGGTGGCTATGCTTGTGGCCGCCACCACCTCCTGTGGCAGTGAATTCCACATGTTAATCACCCTTTGGGTGAAGAAGTACTTCCTTTTATCCGTTTTAACCTGTCTGCTCAGCAATTTCATCGAATGCCCACGAGTTCTCGTATTGTGAGAAAGGGAGAAAAGTACTTCTTTCTCTACTTTCTCCATCCCATGCATTATCTTGTAAACCTCTATCATGTCACCCCGCAGTCGACGTTTCTGCAAGCTAAAGAGCCCCAAGCGTTTCAACCTTTCTTCATAGGGAAGGTGTTCCAGCCCTTTAATCATTCTAGTTGCCCTTTTCTGAACTTTCTCCAATGCTATAATATCCTTTTTGAGGTGCGGCGACCAGAACTGCACACAGTACTCCAAATGAGACCGCACCATCGATTTATACAGGGGCATTATGATACTGGCTGATTTGTTTTCAATTCCCTTCCTAATAATTCCCAGCATGGCATTGGCCTTTTTTATTGCAAACGCACACTGTCTTGACATTTTCAGTGAATTATCTACCACGACCCCAAGATCTCTCTCTTGGTCAGTCTCTGCCAGTTCACACCCCATCAACTTGTATTTGTAGCTGGGATTCTTGGCCCCAATGTGCATTACTTTGCACTTGGCCACATTGAACCGCATCTGCCACGTTGACGCCCACTCACCCAGCCTCAACAGATCCCTTTGGAGTTCCTCACAATCCTCTCTGGTTCTCACCACCCTGAACAATTTAGTGTCATCCGCAAATCTGGCCACTTCACTGCTCACTCCCAACTCTAAATCATTTATGAACAAGTTAAAGAGCATGGGACCCAGTACCGAGCCCTGCGGCACCCCACTGCTTACCGTCCTCCACTGCGAAGACTGCCCATTTATACTCACTCTCTGCTTCCTATTACTCAGCCAGTTTTTGATCCACAAGAGGACCTGTCCTTTTACTCCATGACTCTCAAGCTTTCTAAGGAGTCTTTGATGAGGAACTTTATCAAAAGCTTTCTGGAAGTCAAGGTAAACAACATCTATCGGGTCTCCTTTGTCCAGAAGTTTGTTAACCCCCTCAAAGAAATGTAACAGGTTAGTGAGGCAAGATCTTCCCTTACAGAACCCATGCTGAGTCTTCCTCAATAACCCGTGTTCATCAATGTGCCTACTCATTCTGTCCTTGATAATGGTTTCTACCAACTTTCCCGGTATTGAAGTCAGACTGACTGGCCTGTAATTTCCTGGATCCCCTCTGGAACCCTTTTTAAAGATGGGGGTGACATTTGCTACCTTCCAGTCCTCAGGAACAGAGGCAGATTTCAATGAAAGATTACAGATTTTTGTTAGAAGATCCACAAGTTCAACTTTGAGTTCTTTCAGAACTCTCGGATGTATGCCATCTGGACCCGGTGACTTATTAATTTTTAATTTGTCTATTAGTTGTAGGACCTCCTCTTTTGTCACCTCAATCTGACTCAGGTCTTTCAACACCCCTTCCAATATTAGTGGTTCTGGGGCGGGCAAACACTTCTCATCTTCCACGGTGAAGACGGAGGCAAAAAATGCATTCAGCTTCTCAGCCATTTCCCCATCCTCCTTCAGAAATCCTTTTACCCCATGGTCATCCAAGGGCCCCACTGCTTCCCTGGCTGGTTTCCTACTTCTAATATATTTGAAGAAATTTTTATTGTTGGTCTTTATGTTTTTTGCAATATGCTCCTCATAGTCCCTTTTTGCCTGCCTGATCACAGTCTTGCATTTGATTTGCCACTGCCTGTGTTCCCTTTTATTAATCTCACTTGGACTGGTTTTCCACCGCTTAAAGGAGTCCTTCTTACCTTTTACAGCTTCCATTACTTTGTTTGTTAACCACGCTGGCCTCTTCTTATACCTGTTTGTGCCTTTCCTAACTTGTGGTATGTATTTTATCTGAGCTTCTAGGATTATAGTTTTAAATAGTCTCCAAGCTTCCCCAAGGGTTTTGACCGTATTTACCTTTCCTTTCAGTTTCCTCATCTTCTTCTTCTTCTTCTTCTTCTTCTTCTTCTTCTTCTTCTTCTTCTTCTTCTTCTTCTTCTTCTTCTTCTTCTTCTTCTTCTTCTTCTTCTTCTTCTTCTTCTTCTTCTTCTTCTTCTTCTTCTTCTTCTTCTCCTCACAGTTCAGTCCATTTATGTGCTAAATAATAGGTTAAGCTAACTGGCCTGTAATTTTCTGTAACTTCTTTGGACACCCCTCCCCTCCCCAACTTTTAACAGCATTTAGATTTCCAACCTTCTGATTATCAGAGAAGCTGATTTTAGCAACTAGATGCATAATTTTGTTACAAAATTTGGCAGTTTTCCTAAGAGGCTTTGGACGTATGCCGTTTGGATCCAGTGACTTTTTAGTACGTCCCTAGGTCCTAAGCCTCCATCTTTCATCTTCTCTATTTGCTGCTGTTCTGTTCTGACACCTTCCCCCAAAACATGCTCACAAGCTCCTGTATGTATTCATTTGATTGGATGTCGCCCTCACCTTAAAGATAGCAGTGTCAATTCCTCGAAGCAAGAGAGTTATCTTGAACTGCTTATTAGTATGCTGGGGCTGAGCAGAGCTGTGATACATCTTCAGCTCTCTCCGGCATTTCCTGACCTTTGGACTTCACTGGGAAATGTTTCCTCTCACGGCCCCCAGGTTTGACAAACCCACCTACTGAGGGGAATTCTTCCAGCGTCTTTGGCCCAGGGAAGTTTATGTCATTGTAAATGTGTTGGTGTTAAAGATGCCCAAGATGCCTTCTGCAGTGGACTGAACTGTGAGAAGAAGAAGAAGAAGAAGAAGAAGAAGAAGAAGAAGAAGAAGAAGAAGAAGAAGAAGAAGAAGAAGAAGAAGAAGAAGAAGAAGAAGAAGAAGAAGATTTATACTCCAGCCTCCTATCTGAATCAGAGTCTCAGAGCAGCTCACAATCTCCTTTATCTCCCCCCACAACAGACACTCTTGTGAGTGTCCTGGATCCTAACCTGACACTCTAACTTTTCTCCCCCTCACATACTAGAACAATAACAGTTTGACCAGATATGTATGTGTGGGGCTGGAAGTGGAACCAAGAGAAAGGGGAGGGTGTGGGATGCTTTTCCATGAAATGAGCCACACCCTGAACAATCTCATCTCAGAGGTAGGTGGTTTGAGCCTTCCTCACCATTGTCTGACTTGTGGGTCAAGTTGCCAGCCTCCAAGTGTTGCTAGGAGATCTTCCAGGATTACAACCAATCTCCAGTCTACAGAGATCAGTCTCCCTAGAGAAAACGGTCCCTTTGGAGGAAAGGCTTTACGGCATTATATGCCAGTGAGGCCCCTCCCATTTCCAGAATGGCCTTTTCCCGGCTCCACTTCCAAAATCTCCCAACCAGGAGTTGGCAACTATGCATGCATGCATGTTGACATTGAACCAGGAAGCCCTTCCAAAGCCAGCACAAGGATCAAGAAGAAGAAGATATTGGATTTATATCCCGCCCTCCACTCTGAAGAGTCTCAGAGCAGCTCACAACCTCCTTTACCTTCCTCCCCCGCAACAGACACCCTGTGAGGTAGATGAAGATATTGGATTTATATCCCGCCCTCCACTCTGAAGAGTCTGAGAGCGGCTCACAATCTCCTTTACCTTCCTCCCCCACAACAGACACCCTGTGAAGTAGATGAAGATATTGGATTTATATCCCGCCCTCAGCTCCGAAGAGTCTCAGAGCGGCTCACAATCTCCTTTCCCTTCCTCCCCCACAACAGATACCCTGTGAGATAGATGAAGATATTGGATTTATATCCCGCCCTCAGCTCCGAAGAGTCTGAGAGTGGCTCACAATCTCCTTTACCTTCTTCCCCCAAAACAGACACCCTGTGAGGTAGATGAAGATATTGGATTTATATCCTGCCCTCAGCTCCGAAGAGTCTCAGAGCGGCTCACAACCTCCTTTCCCTTCCTCCCCCACAACAGACACCCTGTGAGGTGGGTGGGGCTGAGAGGGCTCTCACAGCAGCTGCCCTTTCAAGGACAACCTCTGCCAGAGCTATGGCTGACCCAAGGCCATGCCAGCAGGTGCAAGTGGAGGAGTGGGGAATCAAACCCGGTTCTCCCAGATAAGAGTCTGCACACTTAACCACTACACCAAACTGGCTCTCCAGGGGAGCTCTGAGCAGAAAGAGGCCAATCAGAATCATTCTGTTTGGGGCCAAGTGTTCCGTACAGACCACATCCAGGTTGGGCATGTTAGTCTTGATGCCTAGTTACTCTTTGCTCTCCCTGCCCCTGCCTCTCCTAGCCCCACAGGTAACTCACAGCTGACAGTGAGTTGCCTGAATAACAGATTGAAAAATGTTGGAAGCCATTTTGTTGGGAGTTGGAGCATTACGATATTTCTGAATTAAATGTGGCTCAGGGCAGCCCCCAGACCCAGATCGCCAGGGATTTCCCCAAGACAGAACTAGGCCCAAAGTACCGTGGGCCAGGGCCCAAGCATACTCCTTCCGCTGCTGCTGCAGGAGTCGGGTTAGGCCAGGTGGTTATCCTTCAAGGACAAGGGTTGCCAACCTTCCAGCGGTGGCTGGAGATCTCCCCCTATTACAGGCATCAGTTCCCTTGGAGGAAATGGCTGCTTTGGAAGGTGGACTTCATAGCGTTATGCCCCAAACCCCGCCACAATTCCACGGAACAAAGATTGAGACCAGTGGCACCGTTAAGACCAGCAATGAGCACAATTTGAAAAAGTTCACAATAACAAAGTGTGAAAATGCAATAGAAAAGGACACTTGTTGTGGCACGGCCAATGCGAATGAACCATCAGAGGGGAGCTATCAGGAAGCCCCCTTCTTGCATGGGAAATGAATGGGCCTCTCTCTGCACTTTGCTGTTGTTGTTCAGTTGCACAGTCAAGGCAGACTCTTTGCGACCCCATGGACAAAGTCACACCAGGCCCTCCTGTTTTCCACCATCCTCCAAAGAGCTAGTTTGGTGTAGTGGTTAAGTGCGTGGACTCTTATCTGGGAGAACCGGATTTGATTCCCCACTCCTCCACTTGCACCTGCAGGAATGGCCTTGGGTCAGCCAGAGCTCCCTTATCTGGGAGAACCGGGTTGGATTCCCCACTCCTCCACTTGCACCTGCTGGAATGGCCTTGGGTCAGCCAGAGCTCCCTTATCTGGGAGAATGGGTTTGATTCCCCACTCCTCCACTTGCACCTGCTGGAATGGCCTTGGGTCAGCCAGAGCTCCCTTATCTGGGAGAACCGGGTTGGATTCCCCACTCCTCCACTTGCACCTGCTGGAATGGCTTGGGTCAGCCAGAGCTCTCTTATCTGGGAGAACTGGGTTTGATTCCCCCTCCTCCTCTTGCAGCTGCTGGAATGGCCTTGAGTCAGCCATAGCTCTCTTATCTGGGAGAACCGGGTTTGATTCCTCCCTCCTCCCCTTGCACCTGCTGGAATGGCCTTGGGTCAGCCATAGCTCTCTTATCTGGGAGAACCGGGTTGGATTCCCCACTCCTCCTCTTGCACCTGCTGGAATGGCCTTGGGTCAGCCATAGCTCTCTTATCTGGGAGAACTGGGTTTGATTCCCCCTCCTCCTCTTGCAGCTGCTGGAATGGCCTTGGGTCAGCCATAGCTCTCTTATCTGGGAGAACAGGTTTGATTCCCCACTCCTCCACTTGCAGCTGCTGGAATGGCCTTGGGTCAGCCATAGCTCTCTTATCTGGGAGAACCGGGTTTGATTCCCCACTTCTCCACTTGCAGCTGCTTGAATGGCCTTGGGTCAGTCATAGCTCTCGCAGGAATTGTCCTTGAAAGGGCAGCTGCTGGGAGAGCCCTCTCAGCCCCACCCACCTCACAGGGTGTCTGTTGTAGGGGAGAAGATATAGGAGATTGTGAGCCACTCTGAGGCTCTGATTCAGAGAGAACGGCGGGGTATAAATCTGCAATTCTCAGGCTCCACCCCTCCAAATTTCCCAATTTGAACTGGCACCCCTTGGCAAGGGTCCAGAAGGAGACGGTATACTTTGCTTGGGGCAACCAAGTATCTTGAATCCGCTAACAAAACTATTGTGGCAGAGGTTTTGCGGTCCACACAGCACTTTGGCTCCCTGCCTTGGAATTCCAGATGACGTGGAAGTGTGGGATGTTACTCAGTTCCACAAATGCACTGCTTCAAATCCAAAACCCATTTCAGAAGTGGGTTTCCATGTTTCCAAGTATACTCTGCACTTTGTTGTTGTTTAGTCACACAGTCGAGTCTGACTCTTTTCGACCCCATGGACAAAGTCACACCAGACCTTCCTGTCTTCCACCATCCTCCGAAGTCTGCTCAAATTTGTGTTTGTTACATCAGTAATGCTGTCCAGCCATCTCATCTTTTGCTGTCCCCTTCTTCTTTTGCCTTCTGTCTTTTCCAGCATCAGGATCTTCTCCAAGGAGTGCTCCCTTCTCATTGGGTGGCCAAAGTATTGGAGCTTCAGCTTCAGCATCTGACTTTCCAGATTTGATTGGGGTGATTTCCCTTAGGACTGACTGATTGGATCTTCTTGCAGTCCAAGGGACTCTCAAGATTCTTCTCCAGCACCCCAGCTCAAAAGCATCTATTCTTCTGCGCTCGGCCTTCCTTATGGTCCAGCTCTCACAGCCATACATTACTACTGGGAATACCATCACGTTGACTATACGGACTTTTGTTGGCAGGGTGATGTCTCTACTTTTTATTATACTGCCCAGGTTTGCCATAGCTGTCCTCCCAAGGAGCAAACGTCTTTTAATTTCATGGCTACAGTCACCATCTGCAGTGATCTTGGATCCCAGAAATGTGAAGTCTGTCACGACTTCCGTGTCTTCCCCTCCTATTTGCCAAGGAGTGATGGGGCTGGATGCCATGATCTTTGTTTTTTTGATGTTTAGTTTCAAGCCTACTTTTGTGCTCTCCTCTTTCACCCTCAACAAGAGGTTCTTTAGGTCCTCCTCACTTTCTGCCATTAGAGTGGTATCATCTGCATATCTGTGGTTGTTGGTGTTTTTCCCAGCAATCTTAATTCCAGTTTCTGCTTCACCCAGGCCAGCATTCCGCATGATGTACTCTTAAATAAGCAGGGTGACAATATACATCCTTGTCGAACTCCTTTTCCTATTCTAAACCAATCAGTTGTTCCATATCCCGTTCTGACAGTTGCTTCTTGACCCGTATACAGGTTTCTCAGGAGTCATGTGAGGTGGTCTGGTACTCCCATCTCTTTAAGGATTTGCCACAGTTTGTTGTGATCCACACAATCAAAGGCTTTAGCATAGTCAATGAAACAGAAATAGATGTTTTTCTGATACTCCTGTGCTTTCTCCATAATCCAGCAAATGTTGGCAATTTGATCTCTAGTTCCTCCACTTCTCCGAAACCCAGTTTGAACTTCTGGTAGTTCCCAATCTACAAACTGCTGAAGCCTAGCTTGTAGGATCTTTAACATGACCTTGCTGGCATGTGAAATGAGTGCAATGGTGCGATAGTTTGAACATTCTTTAGCATTACCCTTCTTTGGGATTGGAATATAAACTGACCTTTTCCAATGCTGTGACCACTGTTGCATTTTCCAAATTTGTTGACATAATGTGTGCATCACTTTAACAGCATAATCTCTTAGGACTTTGAATAGCTCAACTGAGATACCGTCATCTCCGCTCGTTTCGTTGTTAGTAATGCTTTCTAAGGCCCATTTGACTTCACACTCCAGGATGTCTGGCTCAAGGTCAGCAATTTCACTGTCATGGTTGTCAAGGACATTGTGATCCTTCTTGTATAATTCTTCTGTGTATTCTTGCCACCTCTTCCTGATCTCTTCTGCTTCTGTTAGGTCCCTATTGTTTTTGTCCTTTATCATGGCCATCTTTGCACGAAACGTTCCCTTGATTGTTCCAATTTTCTTGAAGAGATCTCTTGTCCTTCCCATTCTATTATTTTCCTCTGTCACTTTGCATTGTTCCTTCAGGAAGGCCTCCTTATCTCTCCTTGTTGTTCTCTGAAAATCTGCATTCAGTTGGGTGAATTTTTCCTTTTCACCTTTGCCTTTCGCTTTCTTTCTTTCCTCAGCTATTTGTAAAGCCTCATCATACAGCCACTTTGCTTTCTTGCATTTCTTTTTCTTTGGGATGGTGCTGATTGCTGTCTTCTGTACAATGTCATGAACCTCCTTCCATAGTTCTTCAGGCACTCTGTTTATCAACTCTAGTTCCTTAAACCTATTCTTCAGCTTAAGCCTGAATTTTGCAATGAGTAGCTCATGATCTGAGCCGCAGTCAGCTCCAGGTCTTGTTTTTGCTGACTATAAGGAGCTTCTCCATCTTTGACTGCAGAGTATATAATCAATCTGATTTCTGTGTTGCCCATCAGGTGATGTCCACGTGTAGAGTCGCCTTTTAGGTTGTTGGAAGAGAATATTCTCTATGACCAGTCTGTTCTCTTGACAAAACTCTTATTAGCCTTTGCCCAGCTTCCTTTTGTTCTCCAAGGCCGAACTTGTCAGTTGTTCCGGTTACCTTATGACTTCCTACTTTGGCATTCCAGCCCCCTATGAAGACGAGGAGATCTTTTTTTTGGTGTTAATTCTAGAAGGTGTTGTAGATCTTCATAGAACTGGTCCACTTCTGCCTCTTCTGCATCAGTGGTTGGGGCATAGACTTGGATTACTGTGATATTGAATGGTTTGCCTTGGATACGGACCGAGATCATTCTGTCATTTTTGAGATTGTATCCCATTACTGCCTTCCTCACTCTCTTGCCCACACCATTTCTTCTACGGGTCTCTTGCCCACAATAATAGATGTAGTGATCCTCTGAGTTAAATTCGCTCATCCCCGTCCATTTTAGTTCACTGATTCCCAAGAAGTCAATGTTCAGTCTTGCCATCTCTTGTTTGACTACATCCAACTTACCTTGATTCATAGATCTTACATTCCATGTTCCAATGCAGTATTGTTCTTTGCAGCTTCAGACTGTTCTTTCACCATCAGACACATCCACAACTGAGCATCCTTTCGGCTTTGGCCCAGCCACTTCACTCTTTCTGTGCTTACTTTGACTTGCCCTCCGCTCTTCTTCCCCAGTAGCCTATTGAGCACCTTCTGACCTGAGGGGCTCATCTTCCAGCACCATATCTTTTAGTCTTTTGTTACTGTCCATGGGGTTTTCTTAGCAAGGATACTGGAGTGGTTTGCCATTTCCTTCTCCAGTGGATCACATTTTGTCTGGGTTCTCAGCTATGGCCTGTCCATCTTGGGTGGCCCTGCATGGCATAGCCCACAGCCTCATTGAACCACGCAAGCCCTCTCGCCATGTCAAGGCAGCAATCCATGAGAGGGACTCTGTACTTTACCTGGAAATAATTCCCAGTTGTTTTCACTAGATGGCACTAAAGCCTCAGGATTGTTTGGCAGGATTACCGTTGGTCGTTGGGCTGGAAGAGCAGAAGTTTGGAGAACAGCCTGTCGTGCAGGTGAGCAGCAGGCACAGGTGTGCTGGAAGGCTGTGATGATAAAATAATCTGGTAGTTACTGGCACCAAAGACTGTCCTACTTTCAAGAGGAGCAATAAGTTTTGACCTGCACCACACCCAATTTCCCTTTGGGCACAGATGCTCTTCAACTGTATCTTAATTGGGGTGACCTGGAAAGTTTTTAAGGCTTGCTTAGGTGTTCAGGGAAGAACGTCTGAGATCAAGGGCAAGGCAGCCACTGTGACTGGAAATGACTGGGGACAACAAGCCCTGCCACGAAATGGCAAAACAGCCGACAAGATCTCTGTGGCGATCCCACGCCCTCTCATCCAAGTAGGGTTGCCAATCCCCAGGTGAGGGCAGGGGATCCCCTGGTTTGGAGGTCCTCCCCCCACTTCAGGATCATCAGAAAGCAGGGTGGGGAGGGAGGGAAATGTCTGCTGGACACTCCATTATTCCCTATGGAGACCAATTCCCATAGGGTATCATGGAGAATTGATCTGCAGGTATCTGGGGCTCTGAAGGGGCTGTTTTTTGAGATAAAGGCACCAAATTTGCAACATAGCATCCGCTGCCTCTCTTCAAAACATCTCCCAAGTTTCAAAAATATTGGACCAGAGAGTCCAATTTTGTCAGCCTCCTCCCCTCAAAGGTGCCCGCATCCTTCATTATTTCCAATGGAGGGAAGGCATTTAAAAGGAGTGTAGTCCCTTTAAATGTGATGGCCAGAGCTCCCTTTGCGTGCTTGTCACACCCTTGCTCCTGGCTCCCCTCTCCCAAAGTCTTCTGACTCCACCTCTAAAGTCCCCAGATATTTCCTGAGTTGGACCTGGCTACCCTAATCCTTTCACAGGGTAACTGTCCTCCGACAGAAATCATCCACTGATAATCTGGTGAAAAGTTTCAAGCATTTCCAAACGCGCGTGTCATCAATCCACTGGCACATTATACGATGTATGCAACTAAAATCCAACGACCTGTTGTATGGTGCACACAATAGTTATATCACTGTGTACTCTATATAATATATATATATTTCCTTTGATATAAATTTTACTTGCTGTCGCTTGATTTGGGGTTGGAGCCCAGGGGGGACAGAAGCATCTGTAGGGTACAACGCTGTAGAGTCCAGCCTCCAAAGGATCCATTTTCTGCAGGGGAACTGATCTCCATAGTCTGGAGAACGGCTGTAATTCTGTGGGATCCTCAGGTCCCCTTGAAGGTTAGGACCCCGACATTCAGGAGGCAGGCCCATGACACAAGCCTTTCTTCTGAGTAAACACATCAGGATTAGGCTGTGAACCTTTAGACATTTTTTGGCATTAATGTCAGAATACAGTATACTTTAAAACCAACCGTAACGCTATAGAATATAATAAAACCTTTAAAACCAGCAAAAGTTAAATAGCATAAAATAGCAGTAGGCTATGCATGAGTAAAAGCCTCTCTGATTTGGATCGCAACCTGTAAAAAGCAAGCGACGTGAGTAGTGACAAAGTTGTGTTTCCCGTGGAGTAAAAAATGAACCTTGGCATTGTCAGAAAGGCCTTGATGGTCAGAAAGCAGTGCATCTAGGTATCTTGCACGTGGACTGCTATAAAAAGGGCAGTCCAAAAGAACATGAGGGACCATTTCGATGACTCCTTGACTACAAGGGCATCGTCTAAGATTGTGGGGGATTAGGCTGTGTCGAAAGGGGTGGCAGGAAAGACGCTTGGTAAGATCCAAAGACCTGTGGCCCAGAACACATATCTCACGTCTGTAGGGTTGCCAAGTCCAATTTAAGAAATATTTGGAGACTTTGGGGGTGGAGCCAGGAGACTCTGGGGGTGGAGCCAGGAGCAAGGTTGGATCAGTATAATTGAACTCCAAAGGGAGTTCTGACCATCACATTTAAAGGGATCACACGTCTTTTAAGTGCCTTCCCTCCATTGGAAATAATGAAGGATAGGGGCACCTTCTTTGGGGGCTCATAGAATAGGACCCGCTGGTCCAATCGTTTTGAAACTTGGAAGGCATTTTGGGGAGAGGAACTGGATGCTATGCGAAAAACATGGTGCCTCTACCTCAACAAACAGCCTCCCCGGGGCCGCAGATACTTGTGGATCAATTCTCCATTATACCCTATGGGAATCGGTCACCATAGGGAATAATGGAGTGCCTAGCAGACATTTTCCTCCCCCCACCCTGCTTTCTGATGACCCTGAAGCAAGGGGAGGGTCTCCAAACCAGGGGATCCCCTGCCTCCACCTGGGGATTGGCAACCCTACATGACTGGCCCACCTTCTGGAAGCTTCCTGCCTGAACCCTCCCAAGTTTTCTTTCGTTGGTCTTTTTGTTCATACAGAAAAAGCACCACAAAGCAGAAGACCAGAGTACTGCAAGGAGGAAACTACAGTCTGATGTCACAGACAAAAACTATCTTTAGCATGACAAGAATAACAAAACCAAACGGGGTCGGGTGTGCTTAATCCTTGTAAGTGCAGCTAAAAGTTTCTTAAAAGCAAATATTCCTAGTAAGTCTGTCTCTGGGGATGCAGGAGACTTAGATTCCTGTAGCTGAGAATTCATGCTGCCTTGTTATGAAATACAATGAGACAACAGAGCTTTTAAGGGCTAAAACCCACTTTATTTTCTCATTCTTGGATTTGTCCCCTGGGATTCAGTGAAAGCTTGTGGGTCTCTCACAATATCATCTTTTGAAAAGCTACATTCCCTTTCCGTTTGTGGTAGAATACCAACTGCACAGACAATATCTTCTGGTGCTCACATTTTTTCTAAAAAAAACAAAAAAACAGAAGAAACTCATTTGCATATTAGACCACACCCCCTGACAGCACCATTGTTTCACCTAACTTCCACAAGGCCCTCACCTCTTCCGGTAGCTGGTTCCACCCTCCAGGGGCTGTAGTTGAAAAGGCTCTATCCCTAGTTGACTTCAGGTGGACCTCCTTCGGCCCAGAGATAGTTAGCAGATTTTGAGAACCAGATCTAAACACTCTCTGGGGAACATATGGGGAGAGACGGTCCCTAAGGTAGGTAGGTCCTAGACCATATAGGGCTTTAAAGGTAAGAACCAGCACCTTGTACCGAACTCGGTATATTATTGGCAGCCAGTGCAGTCTCCGGAGCCCTGGCTGAATATGCTCCCACCTAGGGAGCCCTAACAATAGCCGGGCAGCAGCATTCTGCTCTAGCTGCAACTTCCGGGTTTGGCACGGGGCAGCCCCATGTAGAGGGCATTACAGTAGTCCAACCTCGAGGTGACCGTTGCATGGATCACTGTTGCCAGGTCGTCATGCTCCAGGAAAGGGGCCAACTGCCTCGCCTGCCTCAGATGAAAGAATGCAAGGACTTAGCAGTGGCTGCTATCTGGGCCTCCATTGTCAGGGCAGGCTCCAGTAGTACCCCCAGGCTCCTGACCCTGCATGCCATTGTTAGTGGCGCACCATCAAAGGCCGGTAGGGGAATTCCCCTTCCTGGACCCCGCCAACCCAAGCAAATGACCTCTGTCTTTGCTGGATTTAGTTTCAGTCTACTCAGCCTAAGCCATCCAGCTACGGCTTGCAACGCCAGGTTCCGATTTTCTGGGACACAGTCAGGTTGGCCGTCCATCAGTAGATAGAGCTGGGTGTCATCGGAATATTGATGACAACCCAACCCATACCTCCGGGCAATCTGGGCAAAGGGGCGCATGTAGATGTTGAACAACAGTGGGGAGAGCACTACCCCCTGAGGCACCTCGCAATCAAGTGTGTGTCTCTGGAACAGTTCACCCCCAATCGCCACCTTTTGTCCCCGACCAGCAAGGAAAGAGGAAAGCCATTGTAAGGCCAACCTCTGAATCCCCGTGGTAGCGAGATGGCAAGTCAGCAACTGATGGTTGACTGTATCGAACGCTGCCGATAGGTCTAACAGCATCAGTACTGCCGAGCCGCCTTGATCCAGGTGCCGCTGAAGGTCATCCACCAGGGTGACCAGCACTGTCTCCATCCCATGACCCGGGCGGAAGCCGGACTGGTGGGGATCAAGAACGGAAGCATCCTCCAGGAAGCTCTGTAACTGCAATACCACTGCCCTCTCAATAATTTTACCCAAAAAGGGTAAATTCAAGACCGGCCGATAATGTGCCAATTCGGCTGGGTCTAGCGTTGATTTTTGCAGGAGAGGGCAGACCACCGCCTCTTTAAGAGGTGCTGGAAAGTGCCCTTCCATAAGGGATCTATTCACAACATCCCCTACAGGATATCTGAGCTCCCTCTAGCAAGCTTTAATAAGCCAGGAGGGGCAAGGGTCCAAAACACAAGTTGTAGGGCATGCAGACAAGAGGATCCTGTCAACTTCCTCTAGGCTGAGAGTACTGAAACAATCCAGAACACAACCGGAAGACAGTAGGGTTGCCAAGTCCAATTCAAGAAATATCTGGGGACTTTGGGGGTGGAGCCAGGGGACTTTGGGGGTGGAGCCAAGAGACACTGGGGTGGAGCCAGGAACAAGAGTGTGACAAGCATAATTGAACTCCAAGAGAGTTCTGGCCATCACATTTAAAGGGACAGCACACTTTTTTAAATGTCTTCCTTGCATAGGAAATAATGAAGGATAAGGGCACCTTCTTTTGGGGCTCATAGAATTGGACCCCCTGGTCCAATCGTTTTGAAATTTGGGGGATACTTTGGGGAGAGGCACTAGATACTATATTGAAAATTTGGTGCCTCTACTTCAAAAAACAGCTCCCCCAGAGCCCCCGAAACCTCCAGATCAATTCCCCATTATACCCTATGAGAAGACGTTTCCCTCTCCACCCCCCCCCCCGCCCACCCCCCCTTTCTGGGAAATCTGATGCAGGAGACAGAACTCACTCACCTCTGGAGGTGCAAAGGCACATGGTCCTTTGGGGGCGTGGCTGGGCTCCCCTCCCTTCACCGGCCAGCTGACTGGGGGCGGGAAGCAGCCTGAGAAAACGGAAGAGCTCTGGCTGCTGCCGGGGCTGGGTGGGAAGGGCTGCCGTTCTCCCCCTCCCCCCCCCGCTTTCCCTTTTATGGCCAGCGGGAGGAGGAGGCTCCAAATCGGGGGTCTCCAGGCCTAGCGGGGGATTTGGGACCCCTAGAAGACAGGCACGGGGCCTCGAGTTCACATACTGTCTCCAATGTGGCGGGCAGGTCTTGGAGGAGCGACAAGATTTTATCTGCAAAGAAATTCACAAAAGCCTCACAGCCAATCTCCAATTCCTTAGAATTTAGTCTGCCTTGTGGCAGCATTGTAAGAGTCTGAATTGTATTAAACAGTTGTGCCGGGCGCGAAGTTGCAGATGCAATCTTAGCCGCAAAGTATGTTTTCTTTGTGGCTTTGACTGCCATCTCATAGGACCTCATAAACTCTCTATAAGATGTTCCAGTCGCTTTGTCTCGAGTACGCCGCCATTGTCTCTCTAGTCATCTGAGTCCTTGCTTCAGCTGCCACAGCTCCTGATTATACCAAGGTGCCAGCCTGGAGCGGGGGCGGAGAGGACGCCGAGGTGCGATCTCATTGATGGCTTTGGAGAGCCTATCATTCCAAGACTTCGCCAGGTCATCCAAGGAATTGCCAGGAAGCCAGGGATCCCGTAGAGCCATCTGGAACCGTTCCGGATCCATCTGGCTCTGTGGGCGAGCTAAAATACGCTCGCCGCCTAAACGGGCTTGGGGTGGGACATCCACACGAGCCTTGAGGGCATAGTGGTCTGACCATGGCACTGCTGCAGCAGTAATATCGTCCACTAAAGCTCCCGCCGCGAAGATCAAGTCTAACATGTGCCCTGCCTGGTGAGTGGGTGTTGTAACAATTTGGGAGAGTCCTAGTGTCGCCATGGGCAACACTAGGTCCATCGCCGCTAGGTCCCCTTGACATCACCATTGTTTCACACAGGGCTTTTTTTTTTGTAGAAAAAGCCCAGCAGGAGCCCTTTTTGCATATTAGGCCACACCCCATGCCATCACCATTGTTTCACATAGGGCTTTTTTTGTAGAAAAAGCCCCGCAGGGACTCATTTGCATAATAGGCCACACCCCCAGATCGCACCATTGTTTCGCACAGGGCTGTTCTTTAGAAAAAGCCCAGCAGGAAATCATTTTGCAGATTAGGCCACACCCCCTGACACCAAGCCAGCCAGAACTGTGTTCCTGTGCATTCGTGCTCAAAAAAAAGCGGTCTGCTCACCATGATGCTGTGGAACTCCTGTGAAGTTCACCTGTCCCTGTTGCTCGATTATCTCTGGAGGCCGATCGATGTTGCCATCCACAGGTTGGGAAATACCTGGGGATTTTGGGAGTGGAGTCCGACAAGGCTTCGGGAGGGGAGAGTCCTTATCAGGGCACAAGGCCTCAGTTTCTATTGACACAGCAGCCATTTTCTCTGAGGGAACTGATCTCTATTGCCTGGAGATCAATTGTAGTACTAGAAGATCTCTAGACTCCACCCGGAAGAGGTGGCTAAGGCTGAGTTTTCCCACTAAGCCTTTATGATGTGATGCCATTTACACCACGCATCATTGGGCTTTTGAGGTTCAGACTAGTACTTTTGCTTCTGTTGCTTTTTTGTACAATTATGTACACGTTTCAGTTGTTTTACTACCTGCTGTAAACTGCAAGGAAAGTTATAGTTATGCAGTGGTGTGCAAATTATATTAATTTTATATATAAATGCATTTATGTCATGTGCACACCACTGTATTCTCAGGCAATAGTATTAGAGGTGCCAATTAGTATTAGAGGTGCCAATGAAACAATATTACACTGTATAGTCTGCCTTGAGTCTCAAGAAGAAGAAGAATTGCAGATTTATACCCCACCCTTATCTCTGAATCAGAGACTCAGAGCGGCCTACAATCTCCTTTATCTTCTCCCCCCCACAACAGATACCCTGTGAGGTGGGTGGGGCTGAGAGAGCTCTCACAGCAGCTACCCTTTCAAGGACAACCTCTGCTAGAGCTATGGCTAACCCCAGGCCATTCCAGCAGCTGCAAGTGGAGGAGTGGGGGAATCAAACCCAGTTCTCCCAGATAAGAATCCACATACTTCACCACTACACCAAACTGGTGAGCTATTAATAAGTGAACTATAAATAACAACGAAATGAAATAATAAATGATAGCAACAACACATTCTTTGAAAATGCCATGCTGCGAATCATAACTAAATATTCAAAAATATTCCAAATTTCACAGCCATTTCCAGTTCCTATCTGAAGTTTCAAGCTGGAAACTAGACTTTTTACTGCGATATTTATTTTTTGTCTTTAAAAAGCCTTAATTTTGGAAGGTGTCAAAAGTGAAATCCAGGATAGGGTCATATGCAAAGCGCTGTTGCATGGCAACCAGGGACAGGCAGTTTGGTGTAGTGGTTAAGTGTGCGGACTCTTATCTGGGTTTGATTCCCCACTCTTCCACTTGCAGCTGCTGGAATGGCCTTGGGTCAGCCATAGCTCTCTTATCTGGGAGAACCGGGTTGGATTCCACACTCCTCCACTTGCAGCTGCTGGAATGGCCTTGGGTCAGCCAGAGCTCTCTTATCTGGGAGAACCGGGTTGGATTCCCCACTCCTCCACTTGCACCTGCTAGCATGGCCTTGAGTCAGCCATAGCCCTGGCAGAGGTTGTCCTTGAAAGGGCAGCTGCTGTGAGAGCCCTCTCCAGCCCCACCCACCTCACAGGGTGTCTGTTGTGGGGGAGGAAGGTAAAGGAGATTGTGAGCCCCTCTGAGACTCTTCGGAGTGGATGGCGGGATATAAATCCAATATCTTCGTCTACCTCACAAGGTGTCTGTTGTGGGGGAGGAAGGAGATTGTGAGCTGCTTTGAGACTCTTCTGAGTGGAGGGTGGGATATAAATCCAATATCTTCATGTACCTCACAGGGTGTCTGTTGTGGGGGAGGAAGGTAAAGGAGATTGTGAGCCGCTCTGAGACTCTTCGGAATGGAGGGCGGGATATAAATCCAATATCTTCATCTACCTCACAGGGTGTCTGTTGTGGGGGAGGAAAGGAAAGGGGATTGTGAGCTGCTCTGAGACCCTTCGGAGTGGAGGGCGGGATATAAATCCAATATCTTCATCTACCTCACAGGGTGTCTGTTGTGGGGGAGGAAGGGAAAGGAAATTGTGAGCCGCTCTGAGACTCTTTGGAGTGGAGGGTGGGATAAAAATCCAATATCTTCATGTACCTCACAGGGTGTCTGTTGTGGGGGAGGAAGGGAAAGGAGATTGTGAGCTGCTCTGAGACTCTTCGGAGTGGAGGGCGGGATATAAATCCAATATCTTCATCTACCTCACAGGGTGTCTGTTGTGGGGGAGGAAGGTAAAGGAGATTGTGAGCCACTCTTTGGAGTGGAGGGCGGGATATAAATCCAATATCTTCATCTACCTCACAGGGTGTCTGTTGTGGGGGAGGAAGGTAAAGGAGATTGTGAGCCACTCTTTGGAGTGGAGGGCGGGATATAAATCCAGTATCTTCATCTACCTCACAGGGTGTCTGTTGTGGGGGAGGAAGGTAAAGGAGATTGTGAGCCACTCTTTGGAGTGGAGGGCGGGATATAAATCCAATATCTTCATCTACCTCACAGGGTGTCTGTTGTGGGGGAGGAAGGTAAAGGAGATTGTGAGCCACTCTTTGGAGTGGAGGGCGGGATATAAATCCAATATCTTCATCTACCTCACAGGGTGTCTGTTGTTGGGGGAGGAAGGTAAAGGAGATTGTGAGCCACTCTGAGACTCTTCGGAGCGGCGGGCGGGATATAAATCCGATATCATCATCATCAACCTCTCTCGCCTAAATGCTGTTGCATGTCAGGGAGGTAGGGCTTCTTTGTGATTGATCTTAGTCATTTCCAAGCCGCCTCACAAGAGGAAGTTTCTGAAGATGATACCTGAAAATGAGAACAACCAATACCCAGATGTCAAGGAACGGGGAAAGCCAAAAAAAGCTGCAGCGACACTAAGTGAATAATTTAGCCCCAGAGCATTCACAAGCACAGCAAGAGCAGAGGCTCAAACTTGAAGCCGCCGACTTCACTCAATGGCTGTTTTCTGACTCCTGCTTTTAATTTTAGACGCAGATTGGAGCTTTCGTATGCATGCACACGAAAGCTTCCATTCTGAATAAAACTTTGTTGGTCTGCTGCTGGACTCCTACTTTGTTCTGGAGCTTTTTAAAATACTATCGGTGCTGTTTTGGGGGGGATTTTCTCAGCAATTTGACAGTCAAAATTTTATTGATGGCTTTGGTGTTCTTCTTGCTTCTTGTTTCCTTCGATGCCCTGAGCTAGCCTCTATGGAGAAGGGTGATAGATCTCTTAAATGAACAAAGAACAGTGAAGAGGGCATTTTTTCAGGCAGGTTGCCAACTCTGGATTGGGAAATTCCTGGAAAAATAGGGGTGGAGGCTGGGGATGGAGTTTGGAGGGAAAGTATAGGGCCTTGGGGTCAACCCTTCAAAGCAGCCATTTGCTCCAGGGAAACGGATCTCTGTCACCTAGATCAGCTGTAATTCCAAGAGATCTCTGGGACTCTCCTGGAGGTTGACAACCCTAAGCTGGGCCTAGGTGCCTGCTTGCTATCCATCCACACCTCCATCCGCTCCCCAGCTGCTTGGGAGCAACAGGTGACTCTTTCACCCATATTTGTGCAGCTCCTGGAGGTTGAGCGGGAACTTAATGCAGGCTTGCTCTCAAGTAAACATGCTTACTGTCAAGTAAATGGATACATAAGTAGGTGACTATTTTCCCTGTGTGTGAAGCAGGGGAAGGAGAGGGAATAGGCTTGTAAGCTCTTCTCTTCCACCACAGAGGTCACCCGAAGAGGAGACCTAGAATGGGGAAAGAAAGTGCAAGAGCCAAGAGAGCCACTGGAAGGAGGACTGATTAAAAGAGGTCTGCACAGGATTCCCCCTTAGTTTCATAACTCTTGTAGGAGCTGTATTTAGTGTCAAAGCAAAGAGGGATGCATAATGATGCAAACAATAAAGGTAAAGGTAGTCCCCTGTGCAAGCACCAGTCGTTTTCAGCTCTGGGGTGACGTTGCTTTCACGTTTTCACGGCAGACTTTTTACGGGGTGGTTTGCCATTGCCTTCCCCAGTCATCTACACTTTCCCCCCAGCAAGCTGCGGACTCATTTTACCAACCTCGGAAGGATGGAAGGCTGAGTCAACCTGGAGCCAGCTACCTGAACTAGCTTCCGCTGGGATCAAACTCAGGTCATGAGCAGAGGGCTCCGACTACATTACTGCAGCTTTACCACTCTGCGCCATGGGGCTCTTCACAAAAACTAGTCAGTGGTATATGATAACTAATGTGTGTTTCCTTCTCCCACTGGTGCCAAAAAATAATTCCCTAACCTTTCTCTCTGCTGGTCGTATGGGAACTGTTATTCCCAGCTTTTGTTTTCTTAAAAAAGTCTTCTTTTAGCATGGTCATGTTGTAAAAGGCATGCATGTGTATTTTATCTTTCTATGCAAAGAAAGTATTAAGAGTTTTAATATCATATCATATCAGTATCATAATGCCTCTGTATGCCTCTGTATAAATCGATGGTGCGGTCTCATTTGGAGTACTGTGTGCAGTTCTGGTCGCCGCACCTCAAAAAGGATATTATAGCATTGGAGAAAGTTCAGAAAAGGGCAACTAAAATGATTAAAGGGCTGGAACACCTTCCCTATGAAGAAAGGTTGAAACGCTTGGGACTCTTTAGCTTGGAGAAACGTCGACTGCGGGGTGACATGATAGAGGTTTACAAGATAATGCATGGGATGGAGAAAGTAGAGAAAGAAGTACTTTTCTCCCTTTCTCACAATACAAGAACTCGTGGGCATTCGATGAAATTGCTGAGCAGACAGGTTAAAACGGATAAAAGGAAGTACTTTTTCACCCAAAGGGTGATTAACATGTGGAATTCACTGCCACAGGAGGTGGTGGCGTCCACAAGCATAGCCACCTTCAAGAAGGGGTTAGATAAAAATATGGAGCAGAGGTCCATCAGTGGCTATTAGCCACAGTGTGTGTGTGTGTGTGTGTATATATATATATATATATATATATTTGGCCGCTGTGTGACACAGAATGTTGGACTGGATGGGCCATTGGCCTGATCTAACATGGCTTCTCTTATGTTCTTATGTTCTAATAGAGATGGCTGTGTGATATTTGTTCATGTCTTGTGGTTCTCAGGTTAAGCAAGTTTGGCCACTCCTGACCTAAACCAATCCAAGACTCAGCCATCTTTTGCCTTCAGTTACCAAATCCTGTGGTGTGCCAAGAGCTTTCTGGCTTCTTTCCAGGGCCACTTCTCCAGCCAAGGTTAAAACGCTTGGGGCTCTTTAGCTTGGAGAAGCGTCGATTGCAGGGTGACATGATAGAGGTTTACAAGATTATGCATGGGATGGAGAAAGTAGAGAAAGAAGTCCTTTTCTCCCTTTCTCACAATACAGGAACTCGTGGGCATTCAATGAAATTGCTGAGCAGTCAGGTTAAAATGGATAGAAGGAAGTACTTCTTCACCCAAAGGGTGATTAAGATGTGGAATTCACTGCCACAGGAGGTGGTGGCGGCTACAAGCATAGCCAGCTTCAAGAGGGGGTTAGATAAAAATATGGAGCAGAGGTCCATCAGTAGCTATTAGCCACAGTGTATATGTGTGTATGTGTGTGTGTATATGTATGTATGTATACGTGTGTGTGTATATATACACGCACACATATATTGGCCACTGTGTGACACAGAGTGTTGGACTGGATGGGCCATTGGCCTGATCCAACATGGCTTCTCTTATGTTCTTATGTGACACAGAGTGTTGGACTGGAGGAGCCATTGGCCTGATCCAACAGGGCTTCTCTTATGTTCTTATGTGACACAGAGTGTTGGACTGGAGGGGCCATTGGCCTGATCCAACATGGCTTCTCTTATGTTCTTATGTGACACAGAATGTTGGACTGGATGGGCCACTGGCCTGATCCAACATGGCTTCTCTTATGTTCTTATGTGACACAAAGTGTTGGATTGGATGGGCCATTGGCCTGATCCAACACGGCTTCTCTTATGTTCTTATGTGACACAGAGTGTTGGACTGGATGGGCCATTGGCCTGATCCAACATGGCTTCTCTTATGTTCAAGCTACCCAGGGAACTGCTGGCAACTGCACAGTGAGGAGGGCACCGATCCACTACAAGGGCTCAGCTTCCTCCCAGCCATCAGCAACACAACAGGGGCCAAGGACCACTGTCCAGGGCCAGGCTTAGGGTGGCCAACCTCCAGGTGGTGCCTGGAGATCTCTCAGAATTACAACTGGTCTCCAGACAGTAGAGATCAGGTCCCCTGAAGAAAATGGTGGATTTGGAGGGGGGTCTCTATGGCATTGATCCCCACTGAGGTCCCTCCCCTCCCCCAAACACTGCTCTCCCCAGGATGCACTCCCAGCATCTCCAGGTGTTTCCCAACCCACAGCTGACAGCCCTAAGCAAGCCCCCTGGGGCACTGTCATCTGCAGCAAGAGCCCCGGTGAGGATTGCTGTACGGTTGCCAATCCCCAGGTGGGTGCAAACCAAGAAAAATGTGTTCTTTGAAAATTAATTACAAGACTTTCAAATTCACTAATCTTATTTATGAAATGAAAATTGCTTAGAGAACTAAACTACTCTTTCAATAGAGCACTTAGAGTCATTCACAAAACAGTTATATTTATGCAAACAAAACAACAATAAAGAATTCAGTATAAGGTAGAAAAGTCCATCACATAAGAGTCCATAAGGATGCACTTCTCAAAAGTAGTTTTTTTTTTTGTTGACACGCAGACTTCTTGCAAAAATAGATAGGATATTTAATGACGCTGTGATTGTTCTGTAGAATGGATTCAGATATTGAAGAGAAGTACTATTGATAACACGATTCCCAGGTAAAATTTCATGTTTCAATTGATAACTTCTTCTGATGCCCCATGCTTCATTATTTTCAATGGAGGGAAGGCATTTAAAAGGTGCCCGGTCCCTTTAAATGTGATGGCCAGAACTCCCTTTGGAGTTCAATTATACTTGTCACAACCTTGTTCCTGGCTCCACCCCCAATGTCTCCTGGCTGCACCTCCTAAAGTCCCCAGATATTTCTTGAAACAGACCTGGCATCCCTAGATGGCTGTACTGTGCCTGGGGGCAACAGCGTGCCCCTAACCAGCCCGAAGGCTCTGTTTTGCATCCTTCTTTCTCTTTCTCTCCCTTTAAAAGGGTCCCGCTCTGCTTCTCTTGTTCCTGGAATTCATCCCCACTCTAAAGAGAAGCCAGCAATTAACTCTTTGCAAGATAAAGGAGAAAGGCCTCCTTTTATCCACTTTGTTTATAATGGCGATATCTTTTATTCCTAGTTTTCGGGAATATAAAACTTTACTACGCTTGCTGCCAGCCTTCATACTTTGCTTTGCCTTTTTTACGGCTCCCTCTGCAGATATTCCTGATGGATAAATAAGGCTGCTGCTCTCGCCTAAGAACCCACCGTGGCTGGGAGGAGTTTCATTAATGGATCTTCACCTGTAAATCTTCCTGTCATTCATATCCAGTTCTGAGGTGGGCTCAGCTCTGCGGCATCCGTGAAACTTCCTAGCAGAAGCAGCTGTCACTGCAGGGTCGGGGAAGGGTAGCTCAAAAGCCATTAGAGTATAGCAGTGAAGAGCGTGAGCTGTGGTCCCAATCCATGAGGACCTAAGCAGAGTCCAGTAGCACCTTGAAGACCAACAAAGTTTGATTCGGAATGGACAGTTTTGCGTGCTCTAAGCACATCCATCAGACAATAGGATGGAATGGCAAGCCGTCCTCGATACAGAGAAAGTGGGCAGTGAATCAGCATGCAAAATCACGGATATGTCCCTTAGCAGATTAAAAGAATCACAAGCCGGGGCGTCGCAACTGCCAGCCTGTGTCCACTGGGCTAAAACAACAAAATAGTAATAAATGCTATTCTAATGTTTATTACTGTTTTGTTGTTTTAGCCCAGTGGACACAGGCTGGCAGTCGCGACGCCCCGGCTTGTGATTCTTTTACTCTGCTAAGGGACATTTCCATGATTTTGCATGCTGATTCACTGCCCACTTTGTTCTACTTCTTCGGACCAACACAGCTGCCCACCTGGATCTATCTATACGAGGACCTCAGTTCACCTCTACTCTCTGCCACAAGAACCCCGACTGGCCCGTTCTGTCTGCTTCAGGGTGAGGGAGCCAGTGCAGTGTCATGGCTAAAAGTAGATCCAAGTGGGCAGCCAGGTTGTTCTGAAGAACAAAGTTTGAGTTCAGGGACCCCTGTCTGGTATAACGGTAAAGTGCACGGAATCGTGCTGATCCACCGCCTCGCCGACATAGGGGTTAGGGGGTTGGCCTTACAATGGCTTTCCTCCTTCCTCATGGGTCGGGGACAAAGGATGGCAATTGGGGGTGAACGATCCCAGAGGCGCACACTATATTGTGGGGTGCCTCAGGGAGCAGTTCTCTCCCCGATGTTATTTAACATCTATATGCGCCCCCTTGCCCAGATTGTCCGGAGGTTTGGGCTGGGTTGCCATCAATATGCAGATGACACCCAGCTCTATCTGCTAATGGACGGCCGGCCCGCCTCTGCCCTGGGGAGCCTAGATCAGGCCCTGGAGGCTGTTGCAACATGGCTTAGGCTGAGTGGGCTGAAGCTGAACCCAGCGAAGACAGAGGTTCTCTGTGTGGGTCGTGGCGCTCTGGGGAAGGAAATATCTCTCCCGACCTTTGACGGTGCGCCGCTGAAGGCGGCGCAGTGGGTAAAGAGCTTGGGTGTTTTACTGGAGCCTTCATTATCAATGGAGGCCCAGATAACAGCCACTGCCAAGTCAGCATTTTTTCATCTGAAGCGAGCGAGGCAGTTGGCCCCTTACCTAGAGCGCCGGGACCTAGCAATGGTGATCCATGCGACGGTCACCTCAAGATTGGACTACTGTAACGCCCTCTACATGGGGCTGCCTCTGCGCCGGACCCGGAGATTGCAGCTAGTGCAGAACATGGCGGCCAGGCTGCTGCTTGGCCTCCCAAGATGGGAGCATATACGGCCGGGGCTACGCGAACTGCACTGGCTGCCGATTGTATACCGGGTCCAGTACAAAGTGCTGGTGATTACCTTTAAAGCCCTATATGGCCGAGGACCGACCTACCTGAGGGACCGTCTCTCCCCGTATGAGCCCCAGAGAGCACTGAGGTCAGTAGGTAAAAACAGATTGACCACCCCTGGGCCAAAAGAAGTTAAACTTCGGACTACCTATGCACGGGCCTTCTCCACCGCGGCCCCATGCTTGTGGAATCAACTCCCAGAGGAGGTGCGGGCCCTGCGGAACCTTGATCAATTCCGCAGGGCCTGCAAGACCATCCTTTTCAAACAGGCATTCATGAACGGCTGACCAAGTCCACAAAGAAACATCAAAATGGTCCAGTCTGGAGATCCGCCATCATTACATAAATTGACAGGCATAGCGTCGATCAATAACGGTACTGCCAGATCTAACTTAATGTTTTTAGACTTAGTAACTGTTTTAACTAATGTATTAATCGGTTTGGGGTTAATTTAATGTTTTGTTAAATGTATTGTTATTTTGCTGTTGTTAGCCGCCCTGAGCCTGCTTGGCGGGGGAGGGCGGGATATAAATTTTTTTTTACTTACTTACTTACTTACCCTGGGAGAACCAGGTTTAGATTCCCCACTCCTTCACATGCACCTGCTGGGACAATCACAAGTTCTTGCAGAGCTGTTCTGCTCAAGAGCAGTTTCTGTCAGAGCTCTCTCAGCCCCACCTACCTCACAGGGTGTCTGTTGTAGGGAGGGGAAAGGGAAAGAAGACTGTAAATTGCTCTGAAGGGTTAAGATATAACTCCAATCTCCTCCTCCGCCAAATCTGAGAAACGCCATTTAGGACTTGGGAACAAGTTGGACTATTGCCCTAAGTGGGATTGATTTTGACAGTGGTTGGAACAGAAGACATCTTCCAGCACAGCTCCTGAACCTTTCTGACGGTCCCACTCCTCCTTCCCACCTAACTACCTCCCTGGACACAAAAGGGGTCAGGGGCTTGATGGGGGAACATTCCTCCATTCTTCTCACCCGAAATCATGTGTGCCCATGCACCCATAAACATTGCAGGGAGAATATCTATGCAAGGTGCTGCTGGTCTTTCTCAGCACTCAGAAGGGGGCTGCTGGAAGGCATTCCGCTTCCTGCATGGAGGCACTTGCCTGGCTTGCTCATGGCCCAACATGGGTGGCCCTTTGTTTTCAGAGTGGAAGGGCAACCATCACAGCAGTGCCCTAGCTGGGTTCTGTGCCCTTCTAGGCACAATGCAAGGCCAAGCAATTTGGGTTAGAACGGATCAAAGGAAGTCCTTCTTCACCCAAAGGGTGATTAACACATGGAATTCACTGCCACAGCAGGTGAGGGTGGCAACAAGCATAGACAACTTCAAGAAGGGGTTGGATAAACATCTGGAGCAGAGGTCCATCAGTGGCCCTTAGCCATAGCCAGGCCTTGGATTCAGTGGGAGCTCACAGGAGCACAGCTCCTGAACCTTTCTGAGAGTTCCACCTCCTCCTGAGAGTTCCACCTCCTTGTCCATTGAATAGTAGGTGCAGCTGCATAACAATCCCTGGATGAGCTCCACCACCTGTTTTTCTACAAAATGACCCCTGACTTTACCTGTTGGATCATTTGGCTTGATCGTCTGTTCCTTGCTGTGCTTGTTCCTTATATTTCTGAAATAATTTTGAATGAACTTTTGCTATTTTCAAATGTGTATTGAAATCGTATTGAATTTAAAATATTTTATAGAATTGTGAATTGGATAGAATATAGCAGGGGTGGCCAACAGTAGCTCTCCAGATGTTTTTTGCCTACAACTCCCTGGCTGGGGCTGCTGGGAGTTGTAGGCAAAAACATCTGGAGAGCTACCGTTGGCTACCCCTGGAATATAGTGATACATGATATAGCTGCCCTTTCAAGGACAACTCCTATGAGAGCTATGGCTGACCCAAGGCCATGCCAGCAGGTGCAAATGGAGGAGTGGGGAATCAAACTTGGTTCTCTCAGATAAGAGTTCACACTACACGAAACATGGAGACTTAGCCTTGCTTTTTCATCATCCCACCTGGAAGCTGGCAGCTCTGCATCTGGCCTTAAATGATCCCTTTCCTAAACTGAAAACCCCATACTCTTCCTTAGCCTTTCCTTATGCTCCAGTCCCTCCATTATCTTAGGTGCCTAGTTCTCCACCTTTTCCTGATCTACAATACCCTTCTTCAGAGCTTTTTTTTTGAAGCAGGAACTGCTTTACATATCAGGCCCCATCCTCCTGATGAAGCCAATCTTCCTGGAGCTTACAAGGTTCTTCTTACAGGGCCTACTGTAAGCTCCAGGAGGATTGGCTACATCAAGGAGGTGTGGCCTAATATGCAAAGGAGTTCCTGCTACAAAAAGCCTTGCCATTCTGAGTAGGGGGCCATCAGGACCATATACTGTGGGCCAACACAGCCATACCACAGAGTTATATGAAGGCACTGCAGTCATGGATGTTTTATGTTCTTGCTCTTTCCTCATCCTTCCCAGCCCTTTGCCTGCCTCTCCCCCCTTTCTCCTATGGCTCAAATGCTTTGATAATCTCTCAGCGCTTGTGCCAAGAGAGCCAGTTCCTTGCTGCAGCATTGGCACATTGCTGTGTGCAGAGGTGTTTCTTCAGCCCCGTTGGAACAAGTTGTACGCCTGATCTTTTTTATAGAAGGCCTCGTGACCTAGCCCTGGTGAAGACGTTCCAACATGCTTTGTTTACCAAGACGCAGCCTGGCTTCTCTCTTGTTGGCACAAGAGACTCCCTTTGGAATCCCGAGGGCTGACTGATAGCCAGGTGGGGTGGTGAGACACTACTGTGCGATCTAGGGATGCAGCCAGGTATCTGGAGAACTCCAAAGGGCTCTGGCAGAGCGAGATTGTCCTGGTGTGATGGACAGCGGAGAATCTTGTAGCCGCTCCCACCAGAAGCACCAGAACAGGCTCAGCTGGGCTTTGTGGTGTGGTCAAACCACTGGCTCTTAGGCCTGACCATGACACCAGTTAACTAATATGGTTGCCAACCTCCAGGGAGATCTCCTGAGATTACAGTTGTTCTTCAGGCAACAGAGAACACCTAATTTATTGCACCTTATTTATTGTTCTATCGCTCTTCAGATGGTTCATTTTATTGCATTGTTTTTAGTTTTAAATTGTAGGTTTTTATTGTGGTTCAGTTTATGTTGTGATCCGCCCTGAGCCCGTTTCTGAGAAAGGGCAGAATATAAGCCTATGAGCGAATGAATGAATGAACTAGCCTAGCCAAGCCAAGCCAACCCAAGCCAAGCCATGCCAAGCCATGCCATGCCAAGCCATGCCAACCATGCCAAGCCATGCCATGCCAAGCCATGCTATCCCATGCGAAGTGTGACGGTAATTAACGGGTTAACAAGAAAACATAGAGCCTGCATCAGGTGACCTGAGAGTGGGGGCCAGAGTACTCGGAACTCTCAGAGGGGAGTGACAGCTAACGGCTGAGGCAGTTAGTATCAGAGAGAGTCTGAGGGAGACTGCTGAAGAGAGCAGTTGGTCTGAGAAGGAGCTGAGACAGTAGCTGAGGAGAGTCTTCGAGAGAAGCAGAGCTTACTGTCCACTCTATTTAGACAGCAACGAGGCTGTGTGTGACTAGAGGAGAGTCACAGTAAAAGACCTGAGAGGTCACAGACACAGAAACACTTCTCTTAAGAGTTATAGAGGTGGTTGAGGGAAAGATGTGGGTCTAGAAGTCTGAAGGGCTGGGAGAAGAGACACCAGTCGACTTAAGGGACTTGGCACATTATACCCAAGAGGCCAACCCAGAATAGTGTTGGAGAGTGAAAGCTGTATAATCTGTGAAACCTGAAAGACCTAAGTGAACTAGAAATTATAAAGCCTGAACTACGAAGAAACTGTTAACTGCTTGAGATACAACATAGCCTATGTAGCCCATTCCCCAGTTGAAGACGGTGTGTGTACATTAGTAAATTTCTGTGCTTTACTTTAAAGTTCTCTGGTGCCAGTATATTGGGAAAGCTATCTAAGCTGCTGTGGTCCCCTATCTACAAACTGAGTTTATATCATCTGAAAGCAGAACAAAAACCCCGAAGAGACTAGTAGGGAGAAACCCATATTATACCCACCCCTTAAGTTCCATAGCCGTGAGGTAAAAATTCAAAAGGAAGAACTGAGGAGAAAGAAGGGGCTGGGGTAGCCATAAGCCGCATATAGAAGCGATCCAGTGAGACTGCGAGGCGTGCGTGTTATAACAAGCCATGCCATGAAATGCCAAGCCATGACAAGCATGCCATGCCAAGCCAAGCCATAAAATGCCAAGCCATGCCAAGCCAAGCCAAAAGCCAAGCCATACCATGCCATGCCAAGCCATGCCGTGCTGAGCCATGCCGAGCCGAGCCATGCCAAGCCGAAAGATGCCAAGCCATGCTGAGCCATGCTGAGCCGAGCCAAGCCGAGGCATGCCGAGCTGAACTATGCCAAGCCATGCCACTGCTCTTTGTTTATTTAGGAGCTTTGTCACCCTTCTCCAAGGATGCTAGCTCAGGGCATCGAAGGAAACAAGAAGCAAGAAAAACACCAAAGCCATCAATAAAATTTTGACTGTCAAATTGCTGAGAAAATCCCCACAAAACAGCACCAATAGTATTTTAAAAAGCTCCAGAACAAAGTAGGAGTCCAGCAGCAGACCAACAAAGTTTTATTCAGAATGGAAGCTTTCGTGTGCATGCATACGAAAGCTCCAATTTGCTTCTGAAATTAAAAGCAGGAGTCAGAAAACAGCCATTGAGTGAAGTCGGCAGCTTCAAGTTTGAGCCTCTGCTCTTGCTGTGCTTGTGAATGCTCTGGGGCTAAATTATTCACTTAGTGTCGCTGCAGCTTTTTTTGGCTTTCCTCATTCCTTGACATCTGAGTATTGGTTGTTCTCATTTTCAGGTATCATCTTCAGAGACTTCCTCTTGTGAGGCGGCTTGGAAATGACTAAGATCAAAGAAGCCCTACTTCCCTGACATGCAACAGCATGGCTTGGCTTTTAGCTTGGATCGGCTTGGCTTGGATCGGCATGGCTTGGCATGGCTTTGATTGGCTTGGCATGGCTTGGCTTGGCATGGCTTGGCTTGGCATGGCTTGGCATGCCTCGGCTTGGCATGCCTCGGCTTGGCATGGCTCGGCTTGGCATGGCATGGCTTGGCATGGCTTGGATTGGCATGGCTTGGATTGGCATGGCATGGCATGGCTTAGCATAGCTCGGCTTGGCATGGCATGGCTTGGCATGGCTTGGCATGGCTTGGCATGGCTCAGCTTGGCATGGCATGGCTTGGATTGGCATGGCTTGGCTTGGCATGGCTTGGCATGCCTCAGTTTGGCATGGCTTGGCATGGCTCGGCTTGGCATGGCATAACATGGCTTGGCATGGCTTGGCATGTCTTGGCTTGGCATGTCTTGGTATGGCTCGGCATGGCTCGGCTTAGCATGGCTTGGCTTGGCTTGGCATGGCTTGGCATGTCTTGGCTTGGCATGTCTTGGCTTGGCTTGGCTAGGCTTGGCATGGCTTGACTTGGCATGGCATGGCTCGGCTCGGCATGGCTCAGCATGGTTCGGCTCGGCATGGCTCAGCATGGTTCGGCTCGGCATGGCTCGGCATGGCTCGGCTCGGCTTGGAATGGCTCAGCTCGGCATGGTTTGGCTCGACATGGCTCGGCTCGGCATGGCTCGGCTTGGCATGGCTCGGCTCGGCATGGTTCGGCTCAGCATGGCTCGGCTCGGTTTGGCATGGCTAGGCTCGGCATGGCATCTCAGCATCTACCTCAAAATGCTTCCTCAATTATAATTGTTGTACTACAGCCTGACTTCCGTCATAATTTTTACATTACTTTCTCCTATGTGGCCACAATGGCATGAGGAAGATTTCCATCTGCCTACTTTAGATGTTTTGGTTATTTTTCCATCTGCCTACTTTAGATGTTTTGGTTATTTTTCCCATTTTTTTGTGTGTGGGGGGGAATTAGAAAGTTTGTCAAGTGTTAGAGTTCAGCAAAATGCTCACAGGGGGGTTGAGCCATGGAGCCCAGAAGCAAATATTGTGGGGGGAGGGGGGGAGAAAGAAATGAGGCCAGGGGGGTAAGGATATATAAAATAAGGTATCTGATGTGCCTGTGGAAATTTTGATCTGTATTATTGTAATCTCATTTAATGGTTTAGTTGTTTATAAGCATTTGTGATGGATTTATTTAAGATATTGTCCACTCCCCTGAGCCCCATTTGCAGGGAAGGCAACCAAAAACAATGAATGAGTGAATTAATTAATTAATGGTAATGTCTGGTGTACTCTGCAGGGGGCAGCAAGAAGACAATTAGCTAGGATAGTGAGGTCAGCACCTTCTCACCTGTTCAGGGTCCTTCCTTGTCTGTCTCCAGCTTGTTACTCTCAGAGCAATTCCACCCTTCTTCTTGGAAGTGCCACACTCAGTCTTTCTCTCTCAGTTAGGGATGTCATTAGGAACCCAGATATGTCTCTCCTCTTTGCTATCAAGTATGTTTATCTACTCTTTAATCGGGATGTCCACTGCTGCTGTGTTAATTACTCTGCCAACCCTTTAAAGGGCCTACAAAACAGTCCTCTGAAGAGCATTCCCTGATCTGGGCTGATTCTTCGTTTAGCTGATTTCATCTGGACGTGTGAACTCTGTTGCAACTGTGTTTTGTATTAACTGTGGTCAGGGCTTGTAGAAAAAGCCCAGCAGGAACTCATTTGCATATTAGGCTACACCCCTGACATCACCATTGTTCCACGCAGGGCTTTCCTCTAGAAAAAGCCCAGCAGGAACTCATTTGCATATTAGGCCACACACCCTGAAACCAAGTCAGCCGGAACTGCATTCCTGCTTTAAAAAAAAACACACCAAAAAACCCTGATTGTGGTGTGTTCCCTCTAAGCTGAGGAGTGTTGCGAGCACAAATTCTACTTTGTGAGTTACTGGCTTTAAAGTTGTAAGCTACTGCATGAATTAGTTGCCAGTTTGGTGTAGTGGTTAAGTGTGCGGACTCTTATCTGGGAGAACCATTTTTGATTCCCCAATCCCCCACTTGCACCTGCTAGCATGGCCTTGGGTCAGCCATAGCTCTGGCAGAGGTTGTCCTTGAAAGGGCAGCTGCTCTGAGAGCCCTCTCCAGCCCCACCCACCTCACAGGGTGTTTATTGTGGGGGAGGAAGGTGTGACGGAACCGGCCCGATTCTGCCTTCAGACCTGGTCCCATCAACTCCCTATTGAGTCGCCAACTCCTGGAGGGAGCTATTTCTCCTCCGGCCACTTGGGCTCGCTGCCACCACCTGCTCAGTCTAGCGGTTCAGAATGAGAGGAACAGGACTCCCAATCCCCCTCTCCAGCTATGAGGCCAGGCCTCAAGGCCCTCTGCCACCCAGTACTTGGGTATCACAGAGACCACAGCACTTCTTCGGGGAACCCCTGGAGGATTGGCACCTTATCCAACTGCATGCCTTCCCCCCTTTCCCGGGGCCCCCTTCTTAAAGCAGCGTGGTCTAAGGCGGTTGGGGATCTATGTGGTACAGAGTTTGACTGCCAGCATTCCAAACAGTGAAAATATTTAATTAAAAGAGAAAAAGAAAAGAAAAGAAGAACAAAACAAAACCAGTTGCATATAAAAGTTTAGCACAGCACAGCACCCGCACAGCAAACAGCATGACAAAGAAAAGGTGGTTATAAACGCATCCTACTGTCCCTGGTCTAAACTTGCCCTGTCTTGTGGATGACTTACTTGGTCTGACTACCTGGGGGCCTTTTCCTCTTGAATAGGCCTCTTCCACAGGCAGGAGCCCCCATGCTCACAACCTCCTCCTTTGAGCGCCCGTTGAGGACTGCCTCTCTTCCTGCTAACTCCAATACAAAGAACAAAAGAACTTCCTGCTGCTCTAGGAGGCTTTCCCCCAAGAGGCGCTGGTTTGGCTCTGGAAGGGAGGGGGGGTTGGAGGGAGGCTAGGCCAAAGCCTGCTTAGCAGTTTTATGTTCCCTCCCAACTAAGATGGCATTTCTCCACAGAAGGGAAAGGAGATTGTGAGCTGCTCTGAGACTCTTCGGAGTGGAGGGCAGGATATAAATCCAATATCTTCTAGTTTGTTCTGGGGCCATTTTTCCTGAGCAAAAAGAAGAATGTGTGAGCCAGAGGCTAAAAAACAAAGAGCTAGCTCACACTAACTCAGCTTAGAGGGAACACACTGGTAGTATGAACTTTTTCCTTGTGGACATAAGAACATAAGAGAAGCAATGTTGGATCAGGCCAATGGCCCATCCAGTCCAACACTCTGTGTCACACAGTGGCCAAAAAAATTACACACACACACACACTGTGGCTAAAAGCCACTGAGGACCTCTGCTCCATATTTTTATCCAATCTCCTCTTAAAGCTGGCTATGCTTGTAGCCGCCGCCACCTCCTGTAGCAGTGAATTCCACATGTTGCTGTTTAATAATTTTAATGTGTTTTATGTGTTTAATGTGTTTTAATTATTGTATTTATATTATGTCCTATTGAATGTTGTTAGCCGCCCTGAGCCTGCCTAGGCGGGGAGGGCGGGATACAAATAAAAATTAATAATAATAATAATAATAATAATAATAATAATAATAATAATAATAATAATAATAATAATAATAATAATAATAATAATAATAATAATAATAATAATAATGTTAATCAACCTTTGGGTGAAGAAGTACTTCCTTTTATCCGTTTTAACCTGACTATTCAGCCATTTCATTGACTGCCCACGAGTTCTTGTATTGTGAGAAAGGGAGAAAAGGACTTCTTGTCAACCTCTGTCATGTCACCCCGCAGTCGACGTTTCTCCAAGTTGTAAGCTTCAGGTTGTGAACTTCAGGATGAGGCTGTGGATACATTTTAAAATACAATAAATAAATATGAATGTTGTGGGCATTGTGGAGAGGGAGAGGCAAAAATTCTTACGGGCAGCAAGTTTACTGTGGCAGCAACCAGTTCTGCTGGAGAACAGGGGTCCTGCCTTGGCAACACCAGGCTGACTGAGGCGGGGGTGGGGAGGGAGTTGGATGTCTGCAAATGGCCTCCTCTCTGATCACAAGCAAGCCACAAAACAGGCCTGTGAAATAAAACTTTCTCCACGCCGGATGTTGCCACCAGGCCAAATGATCCCGTGCAGATGGTAGAGAGATAAACGACACCATCTTTTTACTGTAGCTCTTGGGCCGTAATTCCTAGCAGACATTTATTAGATGCAGTCTTCCCCTTTTTTGTGGGGCTCGGTAGCTCCAGACAACTGCAGCGAGTGAGGTAGGAAGCGGAACCCGGCGTTAATAATGTGGCCGGCACTTCAGCCTCTCTCCATTTCTCTCCTCCAATTTTCTCCTGTGACAATTTATAGGTTAGTTTGATGCTTGAATAGCTGTGTCTCTCTAGTAATATGTATTCTCCATAAGTATTCCCTGCTGTGGCGTATCCTAAGAGAACTCCATCAAATAATTATCTTCCCTCCTTTTTTTTTATTCACAGCCTTTTCACTCGATCTGCATCACTATAAAATATTCCAATGGGCTTTTCCCCCTCTCTCTCTTAGCACACAGCCTTTCTGTGATTGTAAAGTGTATTTATGTACAATATTAAATCCACCCGATGCAGTTCTCTATCTTGGCACTTTCCTCTTTTGACGCTCCAGCCAGCGTGAACCCGATGCAGCCGCTTTCCGTCTTGGCAACAATACCCAGCATAATTAGCAAAGGGAGGAAACCAGCTTGGGCCACACCAAGGCTGAAACCACACCAAGGCTTGAGTCTTTCAGAGAGGGCCTGCCGCAAATATGTCAAAGGGCTTGATCCAGTAGGCTGCTCTCCGGGGCCGTTTTGTAGAAAAAGAGATGCTGGAGCTCATTAGCGCAACTCATTTGCATATGCCACACACCCGTTTTGCATATGACATCACCGGAAGGTGTACTAAATTATATCAACTCAGCACCTACCTTAAAATGCTTCTTCAATTGTCATCATAAAACTTTACTCCCATCCAGTGTTCCCTCTGAGCTGAGTTAGCGTGAACTAGCTCACAGATCTTTAGCCTCCAGCTCACACATTTCTGTCTTAGCTCAGGAAGGATGACCCCAGAGCACACTCATTTATGCAGGAGCTCACAGCTTTAATGCCAGTAGCTCACAACTTTAATACCAGTAGCTCACAACTTTAATACCAGTAGCTCACAATTTTTGCTCACAAGACTCTGCAAGTTAGGGAAGAACATTGCTCCCATCATACTTTTTAAATGACTTTCTCCTATGCGGCCACGGTGGCATGAGGAAGATTTCCATCTGTCTGCTTTATATGTTTTGGTTATTTCCCCATTTTTTCTGGGGGGAAATATAAGAAAGTCTGTCAAGAATTCAGTAAAATTCTCACAGGGGGTTTGAACAATGGAGCCCAGAAGCAAGTACATTTTGGGGGAGGAGGTAAGAAAGAAAAAGCACAATAAGATGCAGAAGTTCTGGAGCACTGCTCCTGTGAGTTCCTGCCCAAAATGAGGCCTGGCTGCTCCCATGCAAGGTGGAAAGGGGACAGAATCACAGGCCACGATCTTTGCAATGAGTCCACAGACCCAGAGCTTCGCACCAGTCCAGTGACTCAGCTGTGCCACTAAAATCTGTTTCCATCCAGATCACATTCTGTTTCACTAGAAGTCAAAATAAACTAGAAAGAAGGTTTTCCAGTATCCCTTGGTGGTTCAGGGACATTCTGGAACAAGCACAAACCACTCTTGCTCCCTTACCAGCAGCGTGGGCCTATGGAAGGGGGCCTAGAGGAGGGGAGGGGCCATGGCTCAGTGGCAAAGCAGAGTGGAGTGGCAATGGCCACAGTGGTTAAGCCACTGTGGCCTGCAGAAGGTCTCGGGTTCAATCCCCAGCCTCTCCAGTTTAAAGGATGAGGTAGTGGGTGATGTGAAAGACCTTTCCCTGAGACCTTGAACAGCTGCTGCCAATCTGAGTAGACAAGACGGACTCTAATGGACTGATTCAGTATAAAGTTGTGGCTTAGTGGAAGAGCCTTTGCTTAGCATGCAGAAGGTCCCAGGTTCAATCCCCGGCATCTCCAGTTAAAAGGATCAGGCAGGAGGTGATGGGCAAGGCCTCTGCCTGAGACCTTGGATCGGAATAGACAATACTGCCCCTGATGGACCCGTCGTCTGATCAGGGTTGCCAAGTCCAATTCAAGAAATATCTGGGGACTTTGGGGGTGGAGCCAGGAGAAGGGTTGTGACAAGCATCATTGAACTCCAAAGGGAGTTCTGGCCATCACATTTCAAGGGACCACACACCTTTTACATTGGAAATAATAAAGGATTTCCATTGGAAATAATAAAGGATAGGGGTGCCTTCTTTGCGGGCTCATAGAATTAGACCTCATGGTCCAATCCTTTTGAAACTTGGAGGGTGTTTTGAAAAGAGGCACCAGATGCTATGCTGCAAATTTGGTGCCTTTCCCTCAAAAACAGCCCCTCCAGAGCCCCAGATACCCGTGGATCAATTCTCCATTTTTTCCTATGGGAATCGGTCTGCATAGGGGATAATGGAGTGTCCAGCAGACATTTCACTCCCCCGCACACACTTTCTGATGACCTTGAAGTGGGGGGAGGGCCTCCCACCTGGGGATTGGCAACTCTAGGTCTGATTCAGAGTAACTATATTAATTATCTTTGCATTGGGGAGGAGAGTGATTTTAATGGTTTTACAATTGCTTGATGCCTGCTGGTTTTGGGGTAGGGTTGCCAAGTCCCCTGCACCCATAGAGTTTTCCCTCCCAAATTGCTAGAGTGTCCATGAAAACCATAGAGTTTCCCCGGAAATGCCTAGAGTGGCTGTCGCATGTCGCTGTCGGCATGATGATGTCACTTCCAAATGACATCATTGCGGCGGCAACATCGGGGAAGGTTCCTCCCACTGTTCCAATGTAGGCTGGCGCATTGGGAACCTCCAGGGTGGAAGAACCCCTGCCCAGCCCCGGGACTTAGTAGCCCTTTTTTGGGGGCCCCAACTCTCCAGCATGGAGCTGGCCGGCGGAAGGATCCCTGCCCTCAAAGAAGAAGAGATTGGATATATACCCTGCCCTTCACTACCTAAAGGAGTGTCAGAGCGGCTTGCAATCTCCTTTCCCTCCCCCTCCCCACAACAGACACCCTGTGAGCATTGTTCCCTCTAAGCTGAATTAGCGTGGGCTAGCTCACAATTTTTTAGCCTCCAGCTCACACATTTTTGTCTCAGCTCAGGAAAAATGGCCCCAGAGCAAACTAATTTATGCAGTCGCTCACAACTTTAATGCCAGCACCTCACAACTTTAACGCAAGTCGCTCACAAAGTAGAATTTTAGCTCACAAGGCTCCACAGCTTACAGGGAACATTGCCTGTGAGGTAGGTGGGGCTGAGAGAGCTCTGACAGAAACTGCTCTTGAGAGGAACAACTCTGCGAGAACTTGTGCTTGACTCAAGGTTGTACCAGCAACTGCATGTGGAGGAGTGAGGAATCAAACCCAGTTCTCCCAGATAAGAGTCCTCGCACTTAACCACTACACCAAACTGGCTCTCAGGAGATTGTGTTGCATGGACGATGCTCCAGCAATTTGGGTAAAATCTACACCACTACACCAAACTGGCTCTCAGGAGATTGTGTTGCATGGACGATGCTCCAGCAATTTGGGTAAAATCTCTATGTCACCATAGAACCTTCTCCCCTGCCGGGAGCCAGGTAAGATCCGGCAACCCCATGTCTAGGTGGTCCTTGCAAGGGCAGAAATGTTAGATATAAATTTTGTAAATAATAGTACTACTACTGCTGTGGATAATAATAATGATCTATTTACTGGTTGACTGAAAGGTTTTTTTTATCATACTTGCCACCTGCCTTGAGTCCCAGGGAGAAAGGCAGACGATAAATGCAAATAAATTCATTAATGAATACGATAAAAACAGAGATGGCAGCAGGTTAAATTTCACCACAGTGCAAAACGGTGTACCGGTGACCCGATCTGGAGGACGCGAGCCCTCGAAACCCAGTGCAGAGACTCACAGCCCCTGCACAGAAACAAACAGTGGGCGGATGAAAGTACAGTGAAGCAGGCTTCCTTTTGTGTAAGACCCAGAAGTTTCTCCTTGTCACATGCCGTCTTACTCCATGGACTGCCTCTTTCCACTGCTCTCATTTGCTTCTGATTTCTTAATCGCTGTTATGACTGCTCAGGGAAAGCCTTATCAATAAGAATGTGCTTGCATGTGCAAAAGAGGCTGCCTGCTGAGAAACCACCCCCGGGCTCAGCAGCAACACGGCGCACGCCCAGCATGCCAGCGAAAGCTCTCCGTGTTAGTTGGCTGCAGTGGCTGTCCCTGTGACCTAATTAGCATTGTTATTTGTACAGTGGCCCTTGATGGGGTTCCAGCAAAGGGAGAGGTCCCTGCCCTGAGGACTTTACAATATCCAAATCTTCAGGCCTTGTGAAGGCGTCCTTCCTGCTTAAAAGTGTCCTCACCTGGAATCCTTCACTGATTCCACAACAGTCAGGTTTCGCAGCGTTTGGTCTCCAGCACACAGGCCAAGGATTTCAATGTTCCCTGGACTACTCGGTGAGGTAAGAAACCAGTCAAAGCTACACCCCCCCCCCCAATGGGCTTCTCCTTCGCTCTTCATCCCATCTCAAGGAGACCACCCTAAGAAAGCACAATCTCAGCCCAGGAGCCCCTTAGAGAACAATGTGGTTATGGGTGTAGAAGTTTTTGAGCAGGGGTCCCTGACCTTTTTGAGCCTCTGTGCACCTTTGGAATTCTGACACAGGGCGGTGGGCGCAGTCACAAAATGGCTGCTGTAGGAGGTGGCCACAAAATGGCTGCCGCAGCTTCCCTTCAGCCACGCGGCGGAGATCCTTGTGCTCTGGTGGCAGCTGCTGCCAAAGCAATGTTTTCAAAAGTCTGCACAAGAATAAAGACTGAGCCCTTGAAGTTTTATTCAAGGTATGAGCTTTCGTGTGCAAGCACACTTCTTTAGAAAATCTGCGCGGTCAATCAAAACTCCAGTAGACAACTGGAAGCCCTGCTGGGTAAAAGCCCCGCTTGGCCCCTGCTCTCACTTTCATAAAATCACAGAGTTGGAAGGGTCATCTAGTCCCCCAGGGTCGTCTAGTCCAACCCCTGCACAATGCAAAAAGTTCACAAATACCACCACCCCCAATTCACATGATCAGCATTGCTGTCAGATGGCTATCTACCCTCCGTTTAAAAACCTCCAAGGAAGGAGAGCCCACCACCTCCCGAGGAGGTGTTCCACTGTTCCACTGAGGAACCGCTCTGTCAGGAAGTTCTTCCTAATGTTTAGTCGAAAGCTCTTCTGATTTAATTTCAACCCATTGGTTCTGGCCCTACCTTCTGAGGTAACAGCAAACAATTCTGCACCATCCTCTATATGACAGCCCTTCAAGTATTTGAAGATGGTGTTCCTATCACCAAAAACACTTGAACAGGTGCCAGGAAAGGTGTGGGCAGTCACCAAGATGTCCCCCATGGATACCCTGTTGGGAACTCCTGCTTTTGAGTGTCCAAAATGTCCTTTTCAGATATTTAACTGTCCTTCGACTCTTGAAAGCTCATACCATGGAAATTGTGTTGGTCTCAAAGATGCTGCTAGACAGAATACAAGCATAGCCAGCTTCAAGAGGGGATTGGATAAGCATATGGAGCAGAGGTCCATCAGTAGCTATTAGCCACAGCATATTGATGGAACTCTCTGTCTGGGGCAGTGATGCTCTGTAGTCTTGGTGCTGGTGGGGGGCAATAATGGGAGGTCGTCTAGTGTCCTGGCCCCACTGGTGGGCCCCCTGATGGCACCTCATTTCTTTGGCCACTGTGTGATACAGAGTGTTGGACTGTGGCTATTAGCCACAGTATATATATATGTGTGTGTGTGTGTATATATATATGTGTGTGTACATGTATATGTGTGTGTGTGTATGTATACACACATACATATATTGGCCACTGTGTGACACAGAGTGTTGGACTGGATGGGCCATTGGCCTGATCCAATATGGCTTCTCTTATGTTCTTACTGGATGGGCCATTGGCATGATCCAACATGGCTTCTCTTATGTTCTTATGTGACACAGTGTTGGACTCTGAGCCTGCTTCGGCGGGGAGGGCGGGATACAAATAAAAATTATTATTATTATTATTATTATTATTATTATTATTATTATTATTATTATTATGGACGTGATGGGCCACTGGCCTGATCCAACATGGCTTCTCTTATGTGACACAGAGTGTTGGACTGGATGGGCCATTGGCCTGATCCAACATGGCTTCTCTTATGTGACACAGAGTGTTGGACTGAATGGGCCATTGGCCTGATCCAACATGGCTTCTGTAATGTTCTTATGTGACACAGAGTGTTGGACTGGATGGGCCATTGGCCTGATCTAACATGGCTTCTCTTATGTTCTTACTGGATGGGCCATTGGCCTGATCCAACATGGCTTCTCTAAGGTTCTTATGTGACACAGAGTGTTGGACTGGATGGGCCATTGGCCTGATCCAACATGGCTTCTCTAATGTTCTTATGTGACCCAGAGTGTTGGACTGGATGGGCCATTTTCCTGATCCAACAGGGCTTCTCTTATGTTCTTATGTGACACAGAGTGTTGGACTGGATGGGCCATTGGCCTGATCCAACATGGCTTCTCTTATGTTCTTATGTGACACAGAGTGCTGGACTGGAGGGGCCATTGGCCTGATCTAACATGGCTTCTCTTAAGCTCTTATGAATCGAGCTCTTCTACTGCAGATGAACATGTCTGCCCTCTAAGAGAAGATGTCTCAAGAAGTTGAACTTGGGAGTATTAGGGAGATACTTCAGGTAACAAGCAGGAAGACACATTTGAAGCTAGCAGGCTGCCCCCTTGACCATGTAATGGAAACTCACCATTTTTTCTGGGAATGCTACCTGACCTCTACAGCCCAGTCATATGACTATTGAACCGTCTCAAAAGATACTGTGGGTCAGAGGTAAGGCATGACCGAGTTCTAAATAGTTAACTTTGTGTGCTTTGGAAAGGGGCTGTGCTTTAGGGGTAGCACATTTGCTTTGTGCCCCAAAAGTCTCAGTCCCTGACACCTCCGGTTAAAAGCAGGCATGGAATTCTAGCTGGAGTTACTTTGCATATTAGGCCACACCCTCCTGATGTAGCCAATCCTCCAAGAGCTTACAAAAAAGAGCCTTATAAGCTCTTGAAGGATTGACTACATCAGGAGGGTGTGGCCTAATATGCAACGGAGCTCCTGCTAGAATTCCACCCCTGTAAGGATCAGATAGTAGCCATCGTGAGAGATCCTAGAGAGCTCCGCCCATCATGGCAGACAAGACTGACCTTGACAAGGGATGGAGAAAGTAGAGAAAGAAGTCCTTTTCTCCCTTTCTCACAATACAAGAACTCGTGGGCATTCGATGAAATTGCTGAGCAGACAGGTTAAAACGGATAAAAGGAAGTACTTCTTCACCCAAAGGGTGATTAACATGTGGAATTCACTGCCACAGGAGGTGGTGGCGGCCACAAGTATAGCCACCTTCAAGAGAGGTTTAGATAAAAATATGGAACAGAGGTCCATCAGTGGCTATTAGCCACAGTGCGTGTGTATATAATTTTTTTTTTGCCACTGTGTGACACAGAGTGTTGGACTGAATGGGCCGTTGGCCTGATCCAACATGGCTTCTCTTATGTTCTTAAGGGCCTCATTTTGGGCAGGAGCTCCAGAACCTCTAAATTTTATTGTTCTCTTTCTTTCTTAACACCCCCCCCCAAAAAAAAAATTGTTATACCCTGCATGAGAATATTGTGGAACTCTAAGATTTGACAAACTTTCTAATATTTTTCCCCGGAAAAAAAGAGAAAATAACCAAAAACATCTAAAGCAGACCAATCGAAATCTTCCTCATGCCACTGTGGCCACAGAGGAGAAAGTCATTTAAAAAAGTATGATGGGTTTATATGACGACCGTTCTAATTCAAGAAGCATTTTAAGGTAGATGCTGAGCTGATATAATTTAGTCCACCTTCCGGTGAGGGCAGGGGGTGTGTGGCATATGCAAATGAGTAGTGCTAATGAGCTGTGCTATTGAGCTCCGGTGCCTCTTTTTCTACAGAATGACCCCTGGAGAGTTTGACAACATATCGCTGCTCCACAGGTTCATATACTTCTGTGCCGGGGATTGCATGCTTCGACAGATGAAGCAATCCATTCTTCATCCTTCTCCTCTCTTCAGGAGAAGGTAGACGTGGCAAGCTGCCCGCCCACCTCTGGGAACATTCCTAAACCTTTGCACGTTCCTTTGCTGATTCCCATTACAGGGCTGGGCCCCATACCCGAAATCTGCTTCCTATGAACACCCTGAAGGTAGGTCAGAGTCACACCCCCGTATGCGCAGAAGCATGTTCCCAAGTGCAGGTGTGTCTGCAGAAGTCAGGAATTTGTTGCATGTGAGAGACCAGTTAGCCCGGGAGGGACTGGGCAGAGAGCCCAGGGTCTGTTTGTGAGATGGAGGGCAGTGATGCTGAGCTGGGCACAGACGCTACATCCCCCGCGGGCGAAGGCTTAATCCCAGTGAGAGTCACTGTTCACCAGCTGATGAGCAGCTGAGCTCTTATCTACAGTGGCAACTCAGCACCAATCCAGCTGCCAGAATACAGCAGGGGTGGCCATAGTGCAGCTCAGGAACCAAATGTGGCTTTTTCACACATATTGTGTGACTTTTGAAGCCCCCACTGTCCCATCAACCAGCTTGGAGAAGGCATTTGTCTCTTTAATCACTTAAGAACATAAGAGAAGCCATGTTGGATCAGGCCAATGGTCCACCCAGTCCAACACTCTGTGTCACACAGTGGCCAAAGAAATTATATCTCTATCTATCTATCTATCTATCTATCTATCTATCTATCTATCTATCTATCTATCTATCTATCTATCTATCTATCTATCTATCTATCTATCTATCTATCTATCTATCTATCTATCATCTACACACACACACATATATATACATATATATATACATACTGTGGCTAATACCCACTGATGGACCTCTGCTCCATATTTTTATCTAACCCCCTCTTGAAGCTGGCTATGCTTGTAGCTGCCACCACCTCCTGCGGCAGTGAATTCCACATGTTAATCACCCTTTGGGTGAAGAAGGACTTCCTTTTATCCGTTTTAACCCGACTGCTCAGCAATTTCATCGAATGCCCACGAGTTCTCGTATTGCGAGAAAAGGAGAAAAGTACCTCTTTCTCTACTTTCTCCATCCCACGCAGAATCTTGTCAACCTCTATCATGTCACCCCGCAGTCGACTTCTCCAAGCCAAGCCATCCAGCAGCTTGGAGAATGCATTGAAAGTTAAAGTTGTTTTTTTTTCCACCTCTCTCTCCCTCCCCCCCATTTTCCTTCTTTCCCTCAAACCTCAGACATTCATGACTTCTGGCTCTCAGACATCTGACATTTATTCTATGTGGCTCTTATGTTAAGCAAGTTTGGCCGCCCCTGGTCTTCAGCCACCCCCACCCCGACATTTGCTACAATGCCACTGCTCTGGCAACACTGAGCATTTCACTGCCAGTGGAGAGAGAAGGCACTGATCTGCCCCTTGGGCTTGCCGCTCTTTGAGACGGCCCTGCCAAGCTGCCAGCGGCCTGGTTGGGGGCCTGGGTGCTTCTGCGGTTGCACCACCCGGTCACCTGGCAGGGAGTCCTCCAGCGATGCCAGCTGGCATTGAGGCCAGGCCTTTGAGCCAGTTTGGTGTAGTGGCCAGTGCCGGGTTAAACCCTGTGGAGGCCCCTAGGCAGTCGAAATCTTGGGGGGCCCCTTGCAAATTATTTCAGAGTCTGAGAACCCGCCCCACCGCCCAGAGCCCCTGCTGCAGCCTGCAGGCCCCTTCTCAAAAGCCCCTTTGACAAAGCTGCAGGGGAGAGGCAGACTTGGCAACAACGCCAGTAGCAGCTGCACCAGGCAAGTCGGGCAAAGAGCAGCTCAGTTGCTGACTGCTTATGCAGGCTGGAAGGACTGCAAGCAGGGAGGGAACAGGGTGAGGGGAGCTGGCCCGGTGTCAAGCAAGCAGATTTCAAAGTAACCAGCCCTTGAGTTGAAACAAAGTATGGTTTATTGATAATCCATGCGCTTCTATTGAGCCAAGTATTGGAACTGATACAGAGTAACAGTAGAATGCATACTTAAAGGTGGCACATCAAAGGTTTTCTAAACATTGCTACAATTGCTAAACAGTCCTGTATTCACCTGTGAAAGTTCACACAGTAATTTCTTTATCTCCTCTGTGGTTATTCTTCCTGGGTCCTGGGAACCTGTCCCTGGAGGCTTTATCTTCAAAGAGCAAATTCCTGCATTTGTTAGTAAAAGTGAAAGAGGAGCGAAAGAGGCGCCGGCTAATTCTCTGCTATGATGTGCCTCAGCTTAGTTCAGGGTTAGTAACAGTTACAGTATGGCGGTTATATTCAGATAAATATAGACAGTCATAGAAAGATAAAACATTGCTTGACACCCGGGGCCTCCAAAGGCATGGGGTCCCATAGGCCAGTGCCTACTTGGCCTTATTGTTAATCCAGCTCTGGTAGTGGCTAAGTTTGCTGGCTCTTATCTGGGAGAACCAGGTTTGATTCCCCACTCCTCCACTTGCAGCTGCTGGAATGGCCTTGGGTCAGCCAGAGCTCTCGCAGGGCTGTTCTTGAAAAGGCAGCTTCTGGGAGAGCTCTCTCAGCCTCACCCACTTCACAGGGTGTCTGTTGTGAGGGAGGGAAATAAAGGAGATTGTGAGCTCCTCTGAGATTCAGAGTGGAGGGCAGGATATAAATCCAATTTCTTCTCCTCCTTCTTTTTCTCCTTCTCTGAGAGGTCTTGTTCCTGGCTTCCCTGGGATCTTGCTTTGCAGGAAGAATAGCTGCCCCATTGGCCACATCCGGGGAAGGAACTGAGGAGGGGCTTCTACCTGGCGCTTCTCCCTTCCTTTTTTTAATTGAAATCTCCTTGTGCTTCTTTCTTCCTGCCTCCCCGACTCTTGATTTGGAAGTGGCAGAATCGCCGATCGCCTGGAGGAGAAGGCCCCGGCAAGGGTTAACTGCATGTATAAAATTGATTGCGATTTTTAGTAATTCCGTATAATCACAGTCTAGCAGCAGGTTGCTTCTCCAGCAGGAGGGTTTGGAATTATTTTCTGGAGTTTGCAATATAGAACTTAAATTAAGCCTCAGAAGTCAGGGGAGCTCCACTGCATCCCTAATGCGGTGCTAAATTCTCAGCGGCACCGTCTTTGTATTAAAGCCTTTGCTAGCAATTAGGTTCATTAACTATCACAATACCTTATTTATTACTCGGCGTGCCATATGGTTTCCCATCGAAAGAATGGCACTCGCTCTAGCACAGACCATTTGGCGTCATAAAAATGTTAACAAATAATGTTACGGCTCTCGGGGGCAAAAGGGCTGTCTAGGTTGGCGGGTCAGGAGCAGGGGGAGAGAATATGAAAATATTTCTCTCCCCCCCTTTTGGGGAGGGATAGATAAAGAACTCCTCTCAAGAATGCCAGAAGAGACCTTTCTGTGTGTGCTTCAGGGTCTCCATCCAGATTTGCACCAGGCAATGATTTCCGTTCTTGCCCCCTTCTCCCACTAACCCCCAAACACACATGCGCAGTATAGCGCTTCTCCTTTGCCACAGGAAGCAGCTCAAAATAAACAAACCCAGAGGATTTTCAGCAGAAGGTGGAACCCAGAGGTGCACTGGATATCTGCTGGAATTTAGAATCCTGCACATCTCTGCATTCCTTACCTTCACTGGAGCCACTGACAGGTTGGAAAAGGCATTTTAGCTATCATTTTGCGGGGCTTTTTTGGTAGCAGGGACTCCTTTGCATATTAGGCCACACACCCCTGATGTAGCCAATCCTCCAAGAGCTTACAGGGCTCTTAGTTCAGGGCCTACTGTAAGCTCCAGAAGGATTGGCTACATCAGGAGTGTGTGGCCCAGGGGTGGAATTCTAGCATGAGCTCCTTTGCATATTAGGCCACACACCCCTGATGTAGCCAATCCTCCAAGAGCTTACAGGGCTCTCAGTTCAGGGCCTACTGTAAGCTCCAGAAGGATTGGCTACATCAGGGGTGTGTGGCCTAATATGCCAAGGAGTTCCTGTTATTAAAAAAAAAAGCCCTGATTTCTAGAAAGTTCTTTGCCGAGCAGTTTTTATTCCATGGTGTGGACTTCGTGGAGTGTTCTACCTTGCACCTTCCCATTGAGAATCTCCCAGCTCAGCAGACCACTGGATGTGGTCCGCTTGGATTCAGAGTAGACCCATTTGAGGCAATGTGTGCTCACTCCCAATCAGAATCCTAACCACACGTGAGCATGCACAAAGGCGCCTTCTACTGAACCAGACCGTCAGTCTTGTCTATTCAGACTAGCAGCAGCTATCCAAGGTCTCAGACTGAGGTCTTCCCAATCAACTACTATCATAGAATCATAGAGTTGGAAGGGACCTCCAGGGTCATCTATTCCAACCCCCTGCACAATGCAGGAAATTCACAGGCCCCCCCCTCCCCCAAATTCACAGGATCCTCATTGCTGACAGATGGCCATCTAGCCTCTGCTTAAAAACCTCCAAGGAAGGAGAGCCTACCACCTCCCGAGGAAGCCTGTTCCACTGAGGAACCACTCTAATGGTCAGGAAGTTCTTCCTAATGTTGTGTCAGAAACTCTTTTGATTTAATTTCAACCTGTTGGTTCTGCTCCTACCTTCTGGAGCCACAGAAGACAATTCTGCATCATCCTCTATAGGACAGCCCTTCGAGTACTTGAAGATGATGATCATATCATCTTTCAGCTGCCTCCTCTCCAGGCTAAACATCCCCAGCTCCTTCAACCTTTCTTCATAGGGCTTGGTCTCCAGACTCTGCATCATCTTTGTTGCCCTCCTCTGGACTGATTCCAGCTTGTCTGTATCCTTCTTAAAATGTGGTGCCCAAAACTGAACACAAGACTCCAGGTGAGGTCTTGCCAGAGCAGAGTAAAGCGATACCATCACATCACATGATCTGGACACTAGACTTCTGCTAATACAGCCCAATATTGCATTTGCCTTTTTAGCCACCGCATCACACTGCTGACTCATGTTCAGCGTATGGCCCACTAAGACTCCTAGATCCTTTCCACACATTCTGCTCCCCAGACAAGTCTCCCCCATCCTATAACCATGTATTGGATTTTTCTTACCTAAATACAGAACTTTACATTTATCCCTGTTAAAATTCATTTCATTGGTTTCAGCCCAGTTTTCCAGCCTGTCAAGATCATCCTGGATCCTATTTCTGTCTTCTATTGCATTTGCAACCTCTCCCAATTTAGTATCATCTGCAAATTTGGTATCATCTGTCATGTCCCTTTTAACTGGAGATGCCGGGGATTGAACCTTGGACTTTCTGCATGCCAGGCAGCTGCTCTGCCACTGAGCCACAGCCCCAACCCTCCATTCTCAGCTCTGAAACTCATTAGCCAACTGTGTGAACCAACTACTAGTTCTCAATCTAGCCTCCCGCACAAGGTTTTTATGGTGACCTCTGTGCACACCAGCTTGAGTTCCTTGGCGGGACATCGCACAACAGGAAACACTCCTGGAATTAGATCCAGGTGGGCAGCCGTGTTGGTCTGATGCAGTAGAACAAAGCTCGAGTCTAGTCAGGCACCTTGAAGACCAACCACGTTTTATCCAAGGTATGAGCTTTTGTGTGCACGTCCACTTCCTCAGAAGAGCTAGCCCATGGGGAGCACCAAGAGAAAACAGAGTGGCTTTCCCTGCTCCAATGGTGCAGGAGCGAGAGAAGCTACATGAGCCAAAATTCACAACTCTACACCCTTCTGAAAGGTGAAGAAGAAGAAGAAGAAGAAGAAGAAGAAGAAGAAGAAGAAGAAGAAGAAGAAGAAGAAGAAGAAGAAGAAGAAGAAGAAGATGATGATATTGGGTTTATATCTCGCCCCTCCTCTCTGAATTTCAGAGTCTCAGAGCGACTCACAATCTCTTTTATCTTCCTCCCCCACAACAGACACCCTGTGAGGTGGGTGGGGCTGAGAGAGCTCTCTCAGAAGCTGCACTTTCAAGGACAACCTCTGCCAGAGCTATGGCTGACCCAAGGCCATTCCAGCAACTGCAAGTGGAAGAGTGGAGAATTAAACCCAGTTCTCCCAGATAAGAGTCTGCACACTTAACCACTACACCAAACTGGCTGTCTTAGCGAGCAGTTATCCTCCTTCAAGTTTGGTCCCCACCTAGATGACCATTGGGTCTATTTCAAGTAAGGTTGCCAACTCATTTTGGTGTAGTGGTTAAGTGTGGGGACTCTTATCTGGGAGAACCGGGTTTGATTCCCCACTCCTCCACTTGCAGCTGCTGGAATGGCCTTGGGTCAGCAATAGCTCTCTTATGTGGGAGAACCGGGTTTGATTCCCCCCTCCTCCCCTTGCAGCTGCTGGAATGGCCTTGGGTCAGCCAGAGCTCTCTTATCTGGGAGAACCGGGTTTGATTCCCCACTCCTCCACTTGCAGCTGCTAGCATGGCCTTGGGTCAGCCATAGCTCTGGCAAAGGTTGTCCTTGAAAAGGCAGCTGCTGTGAGAGCCCTCTCAGCCCCACCCACCTCACAGGGTGTCTGTTGTGGGGGAGGAAGGTAAAGGAGATTGTGGCTGCTCTGAGACTCTGAAATTTGGAACGGAGAGCAGGATATAAATCCAATGTCATCATCATCATGCAGCAGGCCCTGTACAAAAAGCCCTGGAAGCTCTTGGGTGATTGGCTACATCAGGGGTGTGTGGCCTAATATGCAAAGGAGTTCCTGCTACAAAAAAAAACCAGGTCTAATGCCACGCCATCCAAAGCAGCACTATGGAAACTGACCTCTGTCGTCTGAGGAGCCACTGTAATTCCGTGAGTTCTCCAGGCCCGGCCTTGAGGTTGGCAACCCTAAGGTATCTTAGTAGAAAGATGGGCAGCTGCCATGGGACCGGAACGAAGCTTGCACAAGAAGATGAATTGCAGATTTATACCCCGCCCTCCTCCCTGAATCAGAGACTCAGAGCTGCTAGTCACAATCTCCTATTTTTTCTCCCCCAACAGACACCCTGTGAGGTGGGTGGGGCTGAGAGGGCTCTCGCAGCAGCTGCCCTTTCAAGGACAACTCCTGCCAGAGCTCTGGCTGACCCAAGGCCATTCCAGCAGCTGCAAGTGGAGGAGTGGGGGGATCAAACCCGGTTCTCCCAGATAAGAGTCTGCACACTTCACCACTACACCAAACTGGCTCTCAGAAGCCCCCTCCTCATCCCACCCGGGTGGGCAGAGACTGGCAAGCGCGCCTGGCGCGGCGGGTACTCCTCTCCGCTTTGCCCCTGGGAGCCACTAGAGGTCAGCCGCCGCCACTAAGTCGCCCCCCCAGCACCGTCCCAGTGCAGCAGCGCAAGCCGTGGCAGCGGCGGCGGGCATTGCCCTCTTTTGTTTTGAGCTTGACTCGGCCTTGGGCAACCGCCAGCGTGTTGGCATCGGAGCGCCGGGCAGGCAACGGGAGCGCCGGGCAGGAAGCCAGAGGAAGCCAGGAGGGAATCAGCTGCTTGGCTTGTCTTTTTTTCCAAAAACGTGAGTTTTAAAATAAACAGCCCGTGCTTTTGCTCCCCCCTTAGCGAAGAGGAGAAGAGCCCCGCGGCGCAGAGTGGTAAAGCTGCAGTCCTGCAGTTGGAGCCCTCTGCTCACGAGTCACGACCTGAGTTCGATCCTGGCGGAAGCTGGTTTCAGGCTGCCAGCTCCAGGTTGACTCAGCTTTCCATCCTTCCGAGATCGGTCAAATGAGTGCCCAGCTTGCTGGGGGGAAAGTGTAGAGGGCTGGGGAAGGCAAGGGCAAACCACCCCGCAAAAAGTCTGCCCTGGAAACGTTTCATTCTCCACTCCTCCACTTGCAGCTGCTGGAATGGCCTTGGGTCAGCCACAGCTCTCTTATCTGGGAGAACTGGGTTTGATTCTCCACTCCTCCACTTGCAGCTGCTGGAATGGTCTTGGGTCAGCCAGAGCTCTCTTATCTGGGGGACCTGGGTTTGATTCTCCACTCCTCCACTTGCAGCTGCTGGAATGGCCTTGGGTCAGCCATAGCTCTCTTATCTGGGAGAACTGGGTTTGATTCTCCACTCCTCCACTTGCAGCTGCTGGAATGGCCTTGGGTCAGCCACAGCTCTCTTATCTGGGAGAACTGGGTTTGATTCTCCACTCCTCCACTTGCAGCTGCTGGAATGGTCTTGGGTCAGCCAGAGCTCTCTTATCTGGGGGACCTGGGTTGATTCTCCACTCCTCCACTTGCAGCTGCTGGAATGGCCTTCGGGTCAGCCATAGCTCTCTTATCTGGGAGAACCAGGTTTGATTCCCCACTCCTCCACTTGCACCCTGCTGAAATGGCCTTGGGTCAGCCAGAGCTCTCTTATCTGGGAGAACCGGGTTTGATTCCCCACTCCTCCACTTACAGCTGCTGGAATGGCCTTGGGTCAGCCATAGCTCTCTTATCTGGGAGAACCAGGTTTGATTCTCCACTCCTCCACTTGCAGCTGCTGGAATGGCCTTGGGTCAGCCAGAGCTCTCTTATCTGGGAGCACTGGGTTTGATTCTCCACTCCTCCACTTGCAGCTGTTGGAATGGCCTTGGGTCAGCCATAGCTATCGCAGGAGTTGTCCTTGAAAAGGCAGTTGCTGTTAGCGCTCTCTTCAGCCCCACTTACCTCACAGGGTGTCTGTTGTGGGGGAGGAAAATAAAGGAGGGAGATTGTGACCGCTCTGAGATTCAGAGTGGAAGGCAGGATATAAATCCAATATCTTCTGTTATTCTTCTTCTTAATTCTGGTAGAGGTTTTCCTGTTTGATTGCAAGCACATGAAAGCTTTTACCCAGAATCAAACTTTGTTGGTCTTAAAGGTCCCACTGGACTCAAACTTTGCTCTGCGGCTTCAGCCTAACATGATTACCCACCGAACCTTCTTTCCTGGGAGAGCCAGCCTACCTCTGGCCTGCCCCAGGGTTCTGTGAAGGGGAGGGACGGTGGCTCAGTGGTAGAGCATCTGCTTGGGAAGCAGAAGGTCCCAGGTTCAATCCCCGGCATCTCCAAAAAAGGGTCCAGGCAAATAGGCATGAAAACCTCAGCTTGAGACCCTGGAGAGCCGCTGCAGTCTGAGAAGACAATACTGACTTTGATGGACCAAGTGTCTGATTCAGTATAAGGCAGCTTCATATGTTCACATGTTCAAGTGTCCCTCCGTAGACACTGGCCCCCACAGCTGAAGCCTCGATGGGCAAATGTTGCCAGCTTTCCCACCATGAGCAATTTGGGTGGCTATTTATTTATTTGCAAAATTTACATTCCACCTTTCTCACCTGAGACTGGGAGCAGATTGTGCAATGCAAGTCAGTTCAATTGACAGGATGAGACATCCAATCAGCAACGCAAATGGGAACTGGACTGCAGAAATCTGAAACCAATCAGTAATCTGAAACAGAGCTGAAACAAACGTGTCAAGCACAACATGTTAAAAGAACCTGAAGTTACCTAGTGGGATCATGTCTACAGCAACAGATAGTACACTTTATAAGCAGTCTTATCTTTTTTGGCTTGGTTTACTCTTTGATTTTACCTTCTGGTTGTGTTGATAGCTTCTTCTCTTAACCTCTGATTTTTACTGTAAGCTGCTTTGGGTGGTGAACCAAAAGCAAAGACTTTTAAACACACACATACACAAATTGTGTGCATCAAATTGGCCAGCCCCCCTGCACCTGAGACTAATCCACCTTGTGAGCCAGTGTGGTATAGTGCTTCAGAGTGTTAGACTGATATTTGGAAGACCCAGATTCGAATCCCCTCATGTGCCACACTCGTCAGCCAATTTGGTGTAGTGGTTAAGTGTGTGGACTCTTATCTGGGAGAACTGGGTTTGATTCCTTACTCCCCCACTTGCAGCTGCTGGGATGGCCTTGAGTCAGCCAAAGATACTGCAGAGCAGTTCTTGAAAGGGCAGCTTCTGGGAGAGCTCTCTCAGCCCCATCCACCTCACAAGCTATCTGTTGAGGGGGAAGAGGATAAAGGAGATTGTGAGCTGCTCTGAGACTGATTCAGAGAGAAGGGTGGGGTATAAATCTAACGGTCTTCTTCCCTAACTCACGGGCTTGTTGTGTGGATGAAACAGGGGAGAGGAGAATGATAGAAGCCACTTTGGGGAGAAAGGCAAGGTACAAGTGAATTAAATAAATAAACAGATTCTGAGAAAGATGCACATTTGAAAGCACTTCGTTGTCCAGGTCTTCCTTCAATCAGTGGGGTGTTCTTAAATACCTTAAAGCCCAGCTGAAGTTGGTGAAGGCAAAAGAATTTGCCATCTGATTTCTCAGGGAAGAGCCGGACAGTAGCACTGATTGACCACAAAGCAAACACATCCCAGCCCAAGAGGCTGGTGGCTGGCTTGGGCTGAAAGGCAGCAATCATGAGATGGCGACTTACTGTACTTGGGCGGGGGGGGGGGGGGTGTGAGTCAGTGATTTGATTAGTCACACAAGTGACCTTTCTCCAGGCCACCGCAAGCAAGAAATTAACGTGAGCCCTGGAAAGGTCCATGGCGCGGCTTCAGTTCTAAAGCCGAGCAGGTCAGGTCCTGTTTGGACCTGTCTGAACCCAGGAGCTACCTCCTTCTGCACTTTCCATGGTCCTCTTGAAAGCAACAGGAGATGTGCAAAAGGATGACGCTCCCCTTCATTTTAAGGAGGTTTAAAATGGGTCAGTGGTGGAGCATCTGCTTGGCAGACAGAAGGTCCCAAGTTTGATCCCCCAATTAAAGGATATGGCAGGAGGTGGTGGAGAAGACCTTTGCCTGACACCCCCAGAGAGCCGCTGCCAGTTGATGTAGACCAGGGCTGATTCTGCATTAGGCTTTGCTCCGGCTCCGGCGCTGTATTTCCCCCTGGGAAGATGTTGGTTTCCGCACAATCTTGACCCAGGGCGGCAGTTTAACACCACCTCCGAAGCGGTGTCGCCCCGAATTTAGGAGATCGGCAAAATGCGGGAAGTTTATTTTTGATGCAGTTCCGGGGCTTGAAATTTATGTATAGAACTCACGCCAATGCGCTATCAAACTTCTCGCATCAGTAGAACACACCCACATAACTCCACGCCCATGATTCCGCCCAGTTATTTCGTCATACTTCTTAATTTTACTCCCTTTGAAAATTATCCGATATTTTCCTGAAATAGAGTAATTTTTTTAAAACAACTCACGTTTCGCGTTACAACGTGAAAAATATATAACGATTTAACGTGATTTTTTTTTACTGAATACATCCTTGCTTCCTCCCGCCCCCATTCTTTATGGTATTCCATGTGATTTTGATAATGTGTCATTGCATTGTGATTACTTTCTTCCCCCCTCCGATAAAAATCACTCCTGACTATTATAATTTTTTTTTTCCAAATAAGATCGTTACAACACAACTAAATAATAGCTATGTTACACGAACTACTTTAAAGTACACACGATTGCCACCTTTATTGATCCCCCCCCCCCGGTATGGCCTCAAACGGTAGTGAAAATTTGATTATGTTTATAGGGTTATATTTTTGATAGGTTGGGGAAACTTAACCCCTCTGCATAAATCTTACCCCCCCCCCGCCCACCTTCATGCATCAGTTTGTAATTTGTTACAGCTTTTAATGGAAAACTGTGTGCTTAACACTCAGCGTGTGTGGATAAAAATGGTGGATCGCGGACTCAGATTTCCCGGGGCTTAGATAACCTGCCAATGGCAAGGCGAAAGGAAAACACGTGACTTTGCCAGTATTATGCCTCTGGCATTACGTTGTAACGCAAACTAGAGAGATTACATTGTAACGCGAACACGCATGCGTGTTTGAAAAAAAGAAAGGGAAATGTATGAGGGAGGGGAAATTGCTACGATTGTGGGGGGAACTCCGGGAGCAGCAGTAATGCGGAATCAGAACACACGGAACAGATTGGGAATTGAATCCGAGAGAAATCTTCTAGTGCGGAATCGGGAAATCACACCCGCATGGAACAACTCAGAGCGACAGGGAGGCAAACGCCAAATGTGGAATCAGCCCAGGAGTGGCCATACTGCGGCTCAGGAGCCAAGTGTGGCTTTCACACAAATTGTGTGGCTCTGGAAGCCTTCACCACCACCCCATTAGCTGACCTGAAAAGGCATTTCTCTCTTAAAAACACTTATTCAAGTCAAGCCAGCCTGCGGCATGGAGAATACATTTAAAGTTGCTTTCTTTCTACCTCTACCTCTCCTCCCCATCTTCCTACCTTCCTTCCTGCTCATCAAACATCTTATTTAAAACTGCTTTCTTTCACCTCTCTCTCTCCTCTCCATGTATTTTCCTCCCTCCCTGCTCTCAAACATTTTATTTAAAGCTGCTTTCTTTCCACCTCTCCCTCTCCTCTCCATCTATTTTCCTCCTTGTGGCTCTTAACATCTTATGTTTTATTCTGTGTGGCTCTTACGTTAAGCAAGTTGGTCACCCCTGGTGTAGACAGTGTTGATTTTGATGGCCCCAGGGTCTGGCTCAGGAGAAAGCAGCTTCACATCTTCATGTGTTTTAAAGCAGGTGAGCTTCTAATGGACAGTGTCTGTGGGGGCCCTTTCCAGTTCCTTTGAGGAGCCATCACTCAAAAGCCAAGCTTCTTCCAGGGAGATGAAAGCTCATGGAGACAACTTTTCAGAATGCTTCTCCCAACCTGGGAGAGTTGTCCCTAAATCTCTCTTCTAAAATGAAGTCCAGAGAATTTGCCAACCGCCTTGGCCTAGCGCTGTTATCGGAAGTCCCAGCAGCATTGGAATTCCTCGGAAGATAAGATCCCGAGGGCCCCGCTTGTATCTCCTGCAAATATGACAGGAATAAAATTGGTTTAATAAATAACTCGGCAACTAGCCTGTACCTTTTGGGTGTGGCTCTTTAATCAGATGCACACTATCTCTGGGAGCTGTTTGTAGCCCATTCCTTGCTCATGTGAGATGACTTCATCTCAGTCCTGTAGGTCCACTGGAATGGGCTTGTATGAAAGGAATCCAGCTGTGAGTGTGAACTGAGTAGGTTTTATTAGGGTTTCTAGAATCTAGAACGAGTATGTTTGTTTCTTGAGGTTGCTGGCCAGACCAGATGGCCCAGGCCTAGGCGAGCCTGATCTCTTGAGATCTCAGAAGCTAAACAGGGTGAGCCCTGCTTAGTGCTAGGATGGGAGTCCAGAGTGGCTGGGCAGGGATGGCAACCTCAAACCATCTCTGAACGTCTCTCGTTTTGAAAATCCCATGAGCGGTCACCGTAAGTCAGCTGCAACGGACAGCTTAGCTTGAGATGATCTACGAGTAGGAACAGGGCTTTTTTTTTTTTGTAGCCAATCCTCCAGGAGCTTACAGTAAGCCCTGTAAGAAGAGTCCTGTAAGCTCTTGGAGGATTGGCTACATCAGAGGGGTGTGGCCTAATATGCAAAGCAGTCCCTGCTTTTAAAAAGCCCTGTTGGTCTCTAAATTGCTTCTACTCCTAGACTCAAAGTTGATCCAAAGTGCACTCCTTTGCCCTGATTAGGGGAGGGACGGTGGCTCAGTGGCAGAGCATCTGCTTGGTAAGCAGAAGGTCCCAGGTTCAATCCCCGGCATCTCCAACTAAAAAGGGTCCAGGCAAATAGGCATGAAAAATCTCAGCTTGAGACCCTGGAGAGCCATGAATGGGGCTGTGGCTCAGTGGTAGAGCATCTGCTTGGTAAGCAGAAGGTCCCAGTTCAATCCCCGGCATCTCCAACTCAAAAGGGTCCCGGCAAACAGGTGTGAAAAACCTCAGCTGAGACCCTGGAGAGCCACTGCCAGTTTGAGAAGACAATACTGACTTGATGAACCAAGAGTCTGATTCAGTAGAAGGCAGTTTCATATGTTCATATGTTCATTACCTGTTCAGGGGCTCTCTGGACTTCTCTGTCTTGCTTTTGGAGCCATTTGCAATTTGTTGCAAATTTGTTGCAGAAGACAATACTGACTTGATGAACCAAGAGTCTGATTCAGTAGAAGCAGTTTCATATGTTCATATGTTCATTACCTGTTCAGGGGCTCTCTGGACTTCTCTGTCTTGCTTTTGGAGCCATTTGCAATTTGTTTATTATATTTGATTGATGTATACCATTCCTGTTTGCCAATTTCACCTTAGAGGCAGCCCCGAGAAACATCTATAAAACGAAACAACAATTTTACTCCTAACCGGACCCCATTTGCAAACTGTTGGACATTTTAAGCTGGAGAGATGACAAGGGAAATGCGGGAGAGGGGCCAGAAATGAAATAATTCTGCAGCAAAGGAAGCTGCCTCCTGCAAACGATCTCCATGTTTACGCAGACATGGAGAGCGGTGCTTGTTACTTCTGGATTCGGTTCTCGAGTACAAAGGAGACTTTCTAAATATAGGCCTTGTCGAGATGATTAGGTCATCGGCTGCTAGAGGAGACATTCAACGCAATTACGAACCAAACCATGCATCAGAGAGATGCAAAAAGGTAATCATGCCAGCTCAAGAAGAAGAAGATATTAGATTTATATCCCACCCTCCACTCCAAAGAGTCTCAGAGGGGCTCACAATCTCCTTTCCCTTCTTCCCCCACAACAGACACCTGTGAGGTAGATGAAGATATTGGATTTATATCCCGCCCTCCACTCCGAAGAGTCTCAGAGGGGCTCACAATCTCCTTTCCCTTCCTCCCCCACAACAGACACCTTGTGAGGTAGATGAAGATATTGGATTTATATCCCGCCCTCCCACTCCGAAGAGTCTCAGAGTGGCTCACAATCTCCTTTACCTTCCTCCCCCACAAACAGACACCACTGTGAGGTGGGTGGGGCTGGAGAGGGCTCTCACAGCAGCTGCCTTTTCGAGGACAACCTCTGCCAGAGCTATGGCTGACCCAAGGCCATTCCAGCAGGTGCAAGTGGAGGAGTGGGGAATCAAACCTGGTTCTCCCAGATAAGAGTCCACACACTTAACCACTACACCAAACTGGCTCTCCACAACTCTCAGAGCCAAGTGCCCATTTCACAGTGCTGCAAGGGCTTCCTTCCCTCACTGAGTCACTTCTGAGAATGTGCTCTTTTCCTCCTGTGTCTGTGTGTGTGTGTAAAATCAGGCCTTGGGATAGGGGCTTGCCTGGCCTTGGTCGTCAAACTGCTGCCTCATAGAGGCTTATGAAGTGTTTGTGGGATTAGGGTTTTAAGCCACTAATAATTTTGCTGTTCTCCTACAGGAGGAAAGAACTGGTTTTTATTCGGAAGCTGGGAAAAGGCCTGTTGTTTCATGGGAGAGCCAGCTATGGTGGGGAAATATTTGGAGGTTTGGAGGGAAGGGGGGAGCCTGCGGAGGGAAGTGTTTGGGGAGGGAGGTACCTCAGCAGGGTACAAGATCACGGAGTCCATCTTCCAAAGCAGCCCTTTTCAATCAATCACCTTTTATTTCTCCAAGGGAACTGATTCTGTCATTGGGAGATGAGTTGTAATTCCAGGAGATCTCTGGGACTCCCCTGGAGGTTGGCAAGCACAGGCAAGGTGTACCTATTGCCTCTTCCCAGCAGATCAATTCTCCATGATTTTCTATGGGAATAAATCTCCATAGGGAATAAAAGAGTTCCCAGCAGACATTTCCCTCCCCTCCCCTGCTTTCTGACGACCTGAAGCGGGGGGAGGGTCTCCAAACCGGGGGATTCCCTGCCCCCACCTTAGGGTTGCCAATCCCCAGGTGGGGGCAGGGGATCCCCCGATTTGGAGGCCCTTTCCCCGCTTCAGGGTTGTCAGAAAGCGGGGGGGGGGGGGGTGGAATGTCTGCTGGGAACTCTTTTATTCCCTATGAAGATTTATTCCATAGAAAATCATGGAGAATTGATCCGTGGGTATCTGGGGCTCTGTGGGGGGGCTGTTTTTTGGGATAGAGGCACCAAATTTTAAGTATAGCATCTAGTGCCTCTCTCCAAAATACCCCCCAAGTTTCAAAAAGATTGGACCAGGGGGTCCAATTCTATGAGCCCCAAAAGAAGGTGCCCCTATCCTTCATTATTAAATATGGAAGGAAGGCATTGAAAAGGTGTGCCGTCCCTTTAAATGTGATGGCCAGAACTCCCTTTGGAGTTCAATTATGCTTGTCACAGCCTTGATCTTGGCTCCACCCCTAATGTCTCCTGGCTCCACCCCCAAAGTCCCCAGATATTTCTTGAATCGGACTTGGCAACCCTACCCCACCTGGGGATTGGCAACCCTAAGCCCTGCGCTATGGCATCGTATTAGCCTCTCCCGCCCCCTTTGTTGGCTGCAGTGAGATGCTGAAAGAAGACAGAATTCAGGAGCATGAAAGAAGGGAGGAAACAGGCTGGGATGAACCTTGAGATCTGTAGAAATGCTGCTCTCTTTCAAAACAAAAGAAAACAACAACAGCAAAAAAACACCCACTAGTTCCTAAGTCAAAGACGTTGATGAAAACAACCCCTCCAAGGTTCCAGCACGAAAGGTTCAATCTTCATTTTTTCCTCTGCTTTGCTGGCTTCGCTCTTTAACTTGTAGGAATCCAGAGGAAAGCTCCACCCACAGAATTTCTGCACGCCAAACTGCCGGTAAAGGCCTGTGGCCATAGCAGCCCTCCCCGGTGTCGCCCTCCCCCAAATCCTCCCCACCTCATTGCCCCCGCATCTGTTTGAGAGACTTGCTTGCCAGTCCATTGCAGGACTGGAGAAAAATAGCCTCAATCATCTGGAGTAATGGCACATGCCACGTTCCTTCCACATGGCCAGTTGGGCCTCATTTCCTGTGTCGCTTTGTGCCTAATAAACACGTTACACTCCAAGGCAAGGTTTAAGAAGAAAGTGCAGAAAGGGAAGTAGGTAGCATCCAAAACCACTTCCACAAGGCATCGCTGTTAAATTAAAGGGGCATCAAAACCAATCTTTGCAAACGGAATTGGTCGTCGTGCTCACAATCCATTGTTTCATTTGGGCATGTTTAGCCCCATGCTGAAAAGGAAGAAACAACCACCAAAACGTTCCTTAGAGTGGAACAGGGACGAAGAAAGGCTGTAGTTTGGGGAAAGGGCACTGCAGGTCGGTGCAAATAAATGCACCTTGATCCAAGCTTCTGTTTCTTCAAGTTTGACTACTGCACTAAGGGGCTACCCTTGGAGATAACTTAGAAGCTTTACCTGTTATAAACCAGAACGTTCAATACATCTTTTCATGGAAAATTGGGGTTATATATACAGCTTCATCTGAACAATAGTTATGTAAGAGAAGTCATGTTGGATCAGGCCAGTGGCCCATCCAGTCCAACACTCTGTAACACAGTGACCAAAAAAACCAAGTGCCATCAGGAGGTCCACCAGTGGGGCCAGGACACTAGAAGCCCTCCCACTGTGCCCACCAAGCACCAAGAATACAGAGCATCACAGCCCCAGACATAAGAACGTAAGAGAAGCCATGTTGGATCAGGCCAATGGCCCATCCAGTCTAACACTCTGTGTCACATAAGAACATAAGAGAAGCCATGTTAGATCAGGCCAATGGCCCATCCAGTCCAATACTCTGGGTCAAATAAGAACATAAGAGAAGCCATGTTGGATCAGGTCAATGGCCCATCCAGTCCAAACCCTCTGAGTCAAATAAGAACATAAGAGAAGCCATGCTGGATCAGGCCAATGGCCCATCCAGTCCAACACTCTGTGTCACACAGTGGCCAAATATACCAAGTGCCATCATTGGGGCCAGGACACTAGAAGCCCTCCCACAGTTCTTCTCCCTCAAGCATCAGTGCCCCAGACAGAGTTACATCTATAAGGACATAAGAGAAGCCCTGTTAGATCAGGCCAATGGCCCACCCAGTCCAACACTTTGTGTCACACAGTGGTCAAAAAAACCCAGGCACCATCAGGAGGTCCATCAGCAGGGCCAGGACACTAGAAGCCCTCTCACTGGTTCAAGGCAGGCTAGGGTTACCAAACACCTGGCGGTGGCTGAAGATCCACTGGAATTACAACATCTTCAGGCTACGGAGATCAGCTCCCCTGGATAAAATGGCTGATTTGGAGGGAAACTTTATGGCATTTTACCCTGAGGTCCCTCCCTTCCCCAAGCCCCGCCCTCTCCAGGCTCCGCCTCCTAAATCTCCAGGAATGCCCAAAACCCAGATCTGGCGAGCCTAATTCAGGCTTGTGTTTATAATGTATTTCTGAATTATGGTTTGATTTTTTTTTTTTTTTTGGCTAGTCAGTTTGAGCAATCGGGAAAGCGGTCCATAAACATTTCAGAAATCAAAGAAATAGTTTTCTAGCCTATCAACTGGCTCCCTTTGTTGCTTGCACAAAAAAGAAAGAAAACCCAACAAATATCGCGCCGTACTTTATGACAAAGGTTAAATGCACCAGTGAGTTAAGTTTCAGCAGACTGTGCAGGGCCTTAGCGATGGGGTTTCCATTACTGCTAATGGGACTCATGCGGTTTAATTTCATGCGTGCGGCCGTAAAAATGGCCCCCCCGGCTACAAAATTTCAGCGCTGAGCTCCAGCCTCTTGAAAGTTAGAAGGTAAACAGAACTTCTCACCATGGTGTTACTTGCTTTCTTCACTAGACGGTCTTTAAAAAAAAAAAGACAGAATCTGCAGTCTGTGCTGTGAGTGTATGCAAGCCCCTACTGCCTGTGTTTACTTTGCAGTAAGTCCCCCTGCACTCAATGGGACTCCTCCCAAAGAAAGTCTGTGTAGGAGGCAACTACAAGCGAATGTCTAGCTTGCTGTTACTTATAAACCCTTTCTATTGGTTGAGCTTCTGTGATGTCATGGAAAGTTCACAAACATTCTAAAACCACAGGAGGGGAAAAAAGGATATCAACAGAATGCCAAGAAAGGATGGTGATGCATTTCATTTTGCTTGCATTTGTGTAGGAGGCAACTACAAGTGAATGTCTAGCTCACCGTTACTCATAAACCCTTTTTATTGGTTGAGCTTCCATGATGTCATGGAAAGTTCACAAACATTCTAAAACCACAGGAGGGGGAAATGGTATCAACAGAATATTGACTGCATCGCTTCTGTAAGGAAAGAGAAAGGCTGAGTTGGATTGGGGGCACTGCCAGTAAGAAGAGGGTTGGGGGGGTGTCGTGGCTCTGGACTCTGTAGCCTCTGGGGAGCCAAACCAGAGACATGCCCTGGAGGACATGCCCTGGAGACATGCACTTTACTTTGCTCTGGTAAGACCTCACCTAGAGTACTGTGTTCAGTTTTGGGCACCACCTTTTAAGAGGGATATAGACAAGCTGGAACAGTCCAGAGGAGGGCAACGAAGATGGTGAGGGGTCTGGAGACCAAGTCCTATGAGGAAAGGTTGAAGGAGCTGGGGATGTTTAGCCTGGAGAGGAAGCAGCTGAGAGGTGATATGATCACCATCTTCAAGTATCAACAGAAGTATAGTGTCCAGATCACGTGATGTGATGGTATCGCTTTACATTGCTCCGGCAAGACCTCACCTGGAGTCTTGTGTTCAGTTTTGGGCACCACATTTTAAGAAGGATATAGATAAGCTGGAACAGGTCCAGAGGAGGGCGAGGAAGATGATGAGGGGTCTGGAGACCAAGTCCTATGAAGAAAAGTTGAAGGAGCTGGACATGTTTAGCCCGGAGAGGAGGCAGCTGAGAAGTGATAGGATCACCATCTTCAAGTACTTGAAGGGCTGTCCTATAGAGGATGGTGTGGAATTGTTTTCCATGGCCCCAGAAGGTAGAACCAGAACCAACAGGTTGAAATTAAATCAAAAGAGTTTCCAGCTCAACATTAGGAAGAACTTCCTGACCGTTAGAGCGGTTCCTCAGTGGAATAGGCTTCCTCAGGAGGTGGTGGGCTTTCCTTCCTTGGAGGTTTTTAAACAGAGGCTAGATGGCTATCTGACACCAATGAGGATCCTGTGAATTGAGGGGGGAGATGTTTGTGAGTTTCCTGCATTGTTCAGGGGGTTGGACTAAATGACCCTAGAGGATCCCTTCCAACTCTATGATTCTCTGATTCAGTCTTGTCAGTCAGCTGCTCTTTGGCTGTCAGTTTCTTCCAGACCAGGCCTTTGTGGGATCCATCTTGCTCTGGCAGGCCTCTTCCGAGAAAAGATGGGAATGCATTTCATTTTGCTAGCATTTGCAGTCAGCTGAGCTTCCCTCCTTGCAAATCACAACTAACTTACGATGCATATATGTAGCATATGTAGCTGCCTTATACTGAATCAGACCTTTGGCCCATCAAAGTCAGTATTGTCTTCTCAGACTGGCAGTGGCTCTCCAGGGTCTCAAGCTGAGGTTTTTCACACCTATTTGCCTGGACCCTTTTTTGGAGATGCCAGGGATTGAACCTGGGACCTTCTGCTTCCCAAGCAGATGCTCTACCACTGAGCCACCGTCCCTCCCCAAATGCATTTATGCATTTATTTTATTTATCAATAGCTTGATAAAACACCTTTTGAAAGCGATTTCCCAAGATAATGTTGCACATATAAAGCCACAATTACAGGATGAAATGCTAACAAACAGCGCGAAGCCACCGTCTTCCCTGCCAAGCTGCTAACTCTGCTGAGCTCGATTGGGCTAGGATCTGGGAGAACCAGGTTCAAATGTCCACTCTGCCATGGAAGCTTGCTGGGTGACCTTGGGGCAGTTACACACTCTCACCCTAACCTACCTCACAGGGCTGCTATAGGATCAAATAGAAGAGAGGAGGAGAGGAATGGAGGAGAGAATGGAGAGAGCCAGTTTGGTGTAGTGGTTAAGTGTGCGGACTGTTATCTGGGACCGGGTTATATTCCCCACTCCTCCACTTACAGCTGCTGGGATGGCCTTGGGTCAGCCATCGCTCTGGCAGAGCTGTCCTTGAAAGGGCAGCTGCTGGAAGAGCTCTCTCAGCGCCACCCACCTCACAGGGTGTCTGTTGTGGGGGAGGAAGGTAAAGGAGATCGTGAGCCACTCTGAGACTCTCTGGAGTGGAGGGCGGGATATAAATCCAGTATCTTCATCTACCTCACAGGGTGTCTGTTGTGGGGGGGGGGGGAGTTAAAGGAGATTGTGAGCTGCTCTGAGACTCTTCGGAGTGGAGGGCGGGATATAAATCCAATATCTTCATCTACCTCACAGGGTGTCTGTTGTGGGGGAGGAAGGTAAAGGAGATTGTGAGCCGCTCTGAGACTCTTCAGAGTGGAGGGTGGGATATAAATCCAATATCTTCATCTACCTCAAGGGTGTCTGTTGTGGGAGAGGAAGGTAAAGGAGATTGTGAGCCGCTCTGAGACTCTTCAGAGTGGAGGGTGGGATATAAATCCAATATCTTCATCTACCTCACAGGGTGTCTGTTCTGGGGGAGGAAGGGAAAGGAGATTGTGAGCCGCTCTGAGACTCTTCAGAGTGGAGGGTGGGATATAAATCCAATATCTTCATCTACCTCACAGGGTGTCTGTTCTGGGGGAGGAAGGGAAAGGAGATTGTGAGCCGCTCTGAGACTCCTCGGAGTGGAGGGCGGAATATAAATCCAATATCTTCATCTACCTCACAGGGTGTCTGTTGTGGGGGAGGAAGGGAAAGGAGATTGTGAGCCGCTCTGAGACTCTTCGGAGTGGAGGGCAGGATATAAATCCAATATCTTCATCTACCTCACAGGGTGTCTGTTGTGGGGGAGGAAGGGAAAGGAGATTGTGAGCCGCTCTGAGACTCTTTGGAGTGGCGGGCGGGATATAAATCCAATATCTTCTTCTTATGTAAGTTGCTTTAGGTCCCCTTGGGGAGAAAGGCATGGTATAGAATGATGTACATCAATAAATAGTATTGTCCACTTTTTCAATACCAGCTGCCTGAGACATATCAATAGGAGGTTCCTGGGGATTGAACCTGGAATCTCCTGCTGACAAAGCTGGTGCTAATCCTGTGCATTTGTCTTGTTTCTTATGGGAGAGAATTCCACGGTCGGGGGCTGCAGCTGAGAAGGCCCTACTAAAAAGGGACAATAAACCTCCCCTATAAACAACCTTTATGTTAAGGATTCTTAGGAAACGGATTGAGAATAAAATGGCCAGTATTGTAATGCCCCTGTATGGATCTTACGGTGTGTCCTGATTTGGAATACAGTGTACAGTTCTGGTCACCGTATCTCAAAAAAGGACACTGCAGAGCTGGAAAAGGTACAGAGGAGGGCAACCCGGATGATTAGGGGGTTAGAGCACCTTCCCTAGGAGGAAAGGATGGAGAGTCTGGGACTTTTCAGTTTAGAAAAGAGTCAACTAAGAAGAGACATGATAGAAGTTTATGCAATTATGAACGGGGTGGAGACCCTTGAAAAATAGGGGGGGGGGGGGCGGAATTCCCTCTCCCAAAATATTAGAACTTGAGGACATCCAATAAAACTGATGGGCAGAAGGTTCAGGACAGACAAAAAGAGATACGACTTTCCACAGAGAGCGACTAAAACATGGGATATGCCATCAGAGAACATTGCGACAGCCAGAGGAATAAACCGCTTTAAAAGGGGGCTAAATAGATTCATGGAGGACATCAATGTCTACTTGCCATGGCGACTGAGGGGAACCTCCACATTCAGAGGCACCAACCCTCTGAATCCCAGAGCCAGGAGGCAACATCGGGAGAAGGCCTCGGCCTTTATTCCCTGCCGTTGGTTGTGCAGAGGAACTGGTTGGCTGTCGCGTGAGACACGTTGCTGGACTGCTCTGATCCAGCAGAGCTCTTCTTATGTTCTTTTGCGGGGAAGTTTTATTGGCAGACTTGAAAGCCTCGTGAAGATGCTCCGCCCAAGTGCCCCGACTGGTGCCATCTGGGACTGGCAAGGCTCACGTTGGTGTTGAAACTACCTGGAAAGCAGAAGGGCAGGAGGAAAGGCCGTGTGTGCAGCTCATGCTGGCATCCGCTCAGTCCTCGGGCAGAGATTTCTTCATCTGCTGCCTGCCAGGAGGCATTTGCTGCAAGCTGCTCTTGTTCCTCCATCATCATCATCATCATCATCATCATCATCATCATCATCATCATCATCATCCATCATTGCGTACATTAAATCCCATCGTAATTGCTGGCACAATTTCCCTGCACTTTGCACCTTCCTTGCCACCCAGGCAAAGGGCATCTCTCTTCTGAACACCGTTCTTATTTTGTTCTTTTAACAGGTCTTCCTATCCAGTTAGGGCCTATTTGTAATATGTACGGGGAGCGAGGAGGGGAGCACCCCAGTGACATGAAACCAGGCAGCACTATTCATTTCTGTGCATTCGTCTCACAACGCAGAAAGAAAGGGTCGCATCAATGGCGAATCAAAGTAGAAAAGGGGTCCAGATTGGCGCAGCGCGAAATATTTATTTCACTTAGGGATTCTGTACCTGGCACACCATCATGTCCCTCCTTCTCTGCCTTCTATTCGCCAGCCATTGTCTGCTTTCTCTGAACCGTGGCATGAAGATGACGATGATGATGATATTGGATTTATATCCCACCCTCCATTCCAAATCTCAGAGCGGCTCACAATCTCCTTTGTCTTCCTCCCTCACAACAGATACCCTGTAAGGTGGGTGGGGCTGAGAGGGCTGTCACAGCAGCTGCCCTTTCAAGGACAACTTCTGCCAGAGCTATGGCTGACCCAAGACCATTCCAGCAGGTGCAAGGGGAGGAGTGGGGAATCAAACCCGGTTCTCCCAGATAAGAGAGCTATGGCTGACCCAAGGCCATTCCAGCAGGTGCAAGTGGAGGAATGGGGAATCAAACCCGGGTCTCCCAGATAAGAGAGCTCTGGCTGACCCAAAGCCACTCCAGCAGCTGCAAGTGGAGGAGTGGGGAATCAAACCCGGTTCTCCCAGATAAGAGAGCTCTGGCTGACCCAAGGCCATTCCAGCAGGTGCAAGTGGAGGAGTGGGGAATCAAACCCTGTTCTCCCAGATAAGAGAGCTCTGGCTGACCCAAAGCCACTCCAGCAGCTGCAAGTGGAGGAGTGGTGAATCAAACCCGGGTCTCCCAAATAAGAGAGCTATGGCTGACCCAAGGCCATTCCAGCAGGTGCAAGTGGAGGAGTGGGGAATCAAACCTGGTTCTCCCAGATAAGAGTCCACACACTTAACCACGACACCAAACTGACTCAAGATGAACTTGAATTCAAGGAACTCCCATCGCTTCAGGGAAAACATGGAGATCAGGGTGTACTCTGTTTACTGATTGCCTGAAGGTTGGTTTATTTATTTATTTATTTATTTATATTTTATTTGCATGATGTATCGTCTGCCTCTCTCACTGGGACTTCAGGTGGATTGTGCAGATTGAGTGGGGATGGGACCTTCAGTGAGCAATGCAATCGAGTTAGCCTTGTAGAACCAACCAGAATCCTAAATACAGAACCGAAGCCAGGCATAAGAATTAACGCGGCTTGGCTTCGCGAACGAAGATTTAAGAAGGGTGCAATAGTCCACGTTTGCTGCAGGCTCGCTGGTGGCTGACAAGACCAATGTGGGACAGGCAGGTCCGGCCACAGCGGCTGCAGGGAAAAGTCTGATTTAGGGTTGGTCACATTAAATGATGCAAAAATTACATAGTAGTATCCTGGCTTCACCAAGTGACACAACATTGTATAGACCACAGTCCTTAATAATTTATCCAAGAAACGTTGCGAATCGTTTTGCACAACACCTACATAGAAAAGCCCTTGGGGATAATTCAGTTTTTGCATAGTTTGTGGAGAGTCATGAGGGCAGGAGCCTTCCTGGCCTCCTCAGGCAGGCTGTTCCTTAAAGTGGGGGCCACCACAGAGAAGGCCCTTGTACGGGTCATTGTTGATTGTGTCCGTTTGCAGGTTGGCACTTGCATGGAGAAAGGTGGTCTCACAGATACGGGGGTCCAAGGCCATGAAAGGCTCTGTATGCGACAGCCAACGCCTTAAACTTGAGCGTAGTAATGGATGGGCAGCCAGTGGAGTGACTGGTTGTGATCTGCCTTGTGTCCCAGGGAGAAAGGATGCTAACTGAAAATAATAGTAAGAATTAGTCTTCAAAACAGACTAATTCTCTTCTGTAATTTGGAAGTCTGCATTTTCTTGGGAGCTCATGAGTGTGCTTTGTGGAATAAACCTGGCAATTTGTTTCCTGCTCACGTCTTTTAGAAGTCTGTGGGTGGGGGGTAGGGGAGAGGTGTTTGAAGAATGCAGTTATCAAAGACAGAGTCATGACCATAGGGCACACAATCCAGAAGGCAAACTAACGGGAGGCATTTAACAACACTCCCATGCTCCCTTGCTGCTTTCCAATGTGCTCTGCATAGGAGCACTATGTCAGTTTGTGGCCACTGCCTCTCCCTCCCTGTCCTATCCAACCTGAAGCCTTCCTATGCATGCTCAGAGGCTTTCTTTCATTACTTGGTCTGTTCCAGCCCTGAGTTCAGGGATTCACTCCTCCCCATCAGGGCCACGAAAGCCGACAGCACAATAAATTTAGTAGTGTTTAGGAAACCACAGGACATTGCTGCCATTTCCGTGGACAATTATTGGAAGCAAGTCCTAGGGTAAACTAGTCCCCGCTTAATTCCTAGGCCAGGGTTGTCAGACCAGGAGTTTAAAATATCCACATTAACTCTGTTCCATGGAGCAGCACTTTAAGGAGAGAGGTGTGTGTGTCTATGCGTGCATGTGTCTATGAAGAAGATATTGGACTTATATCCCACCCTTTCCTCTGAATCTCAGACCAGTCACAATCTCCACTACTTCCCCCCCACACACACACAACAGACCCCCCCCCCCCTGTGAGGTAGGTGGGGCTGAGAGAGCTCTTACAACAGCTGCCCTTTCATGGACAACTCTTGTGAAAGCTATGGCTGACCCAAGGCCATTCCAGCAGCTGCAAGTGGAGGAGTGGGGAATCAAACCCAGTTCTCCCAGATAAGAAAGCTCTGGCTGACCCAAGGCCATTCCAGCAGCTGCAAGTGGAGGAGTGGGGAATCCAACCCGGTTCTCCCAGATAAGAGAGCTATGGCTGACCCAAGGCCATCCCAGCAGCTGTGAGTGGAGGAGTGAGGAATCAAACCTAGTTCTCCCAGATAAGAGAGCTCTGGCTGACCCAAGGCCATCCCAGCAGCTGCAAGTGGAGGAGTGGGGAATCAAACCCGGTTCTCCCAGATTTGAGAGATATGCCTGGCCCAAGGCCATTCCAGCAGCTGCAAGTGGATAAGTGGGGAATTAAACCCGGCTCTCCCAGATAAGAGAGCTCTGGCTGACCCGAGGCCATTCCAGCAGCTGCAAGTGGAGGAGTGGGGAATCAAACCCGGCTCTCCCAGATAAGAGAGCTCTGGCTGACCCGAGGCCATTCCAGCAGCTGCAAGTGGAGGAGTGGGGAATCAAACCCGGCTCTCCCAGATAAGAGAGCTCTGGCTGACCAGAGGCCATTCCAGCAGCTGCAAGTGGAGGAGTGGGGAATCAAACCCGGCTCTCCCAGATAAGAGAGCTCTGGCTGACCCGAGGCCATTCCAGCAGCTGCAAGTGGAGGAGTGGGGAATCAAACCCGGCTCTCCCAGATAAGAGAGCTCTGGCTGACCAGAGGCCATTCCAGCAGCTGCAAGTGGATGAGTGGGGAATTAAATCCGGCTCTCCCAGATAAGAGAGCTCTGGCTGACCTGAGGCCGTTCCAGCAGCTGCAAGTGTAGGAATGGGGAATCAAACCCGGTTCTCCCAGATAAGAGAGCTCTGGCTGACCCGAGGCCGTTCCAGCAGCTGCAAGTGGAGGAGGGGGGAATCAAACCCGGTTCTCACAGATAAGAGAGCTATGGCTGACCCAAGGCCATTCCAGCAGATGCAAGTGGAGGAATGGGGAATCAAACCCAGTTGTCCCAGATAAGAGAGCTATGGCTGACCCAAGGCCATTCCACCAGCTGCAAGAGGAGGAGTGCATAATCAAACCTGTTTCTCCCAAATAAGAGAGCTATTGCTGACCCGAGGCCATTTCAGCAGCTGCAAGTGGAGAAGATATTGGATTTATATCCCGCTCTCCACTCCGAAGAGTCTCAGAGCGGCTCACAATCTCCTTTACCTTCCTCCCCCACAACAGACACCCTGTGAGGTGGGTGGGGCTGGAGAGGGCTCTCACAGCAGCTGCCCTTTCAAGGACAACCTTTGCCAGAGCTCTGGCTGACCCAAGGCCATGCTAGCAGGTGCAAGTGGAGGAGTGGGGAATCAAACCTGGCTCTCCCAGATAAGAGTCCGCACACTTAACCACTACATCAAACTGGCTCTGGAGGAGTGGGGAATCAAACCCAGTTCTCCCAGATAAGAGAGCTCTGGCTGACCCAAGCATAGATGACTGGGGAAGGCCATGGCAAACCACCCCGTAAAAAGCCTGCTGTGAAAACATTGTGAACGTCACCCCAGAGTCGAAAATGACTGGTGCTTGCACAGGGGACTACCTTGACCTTGGCTTTTTTATTTGTGAATTTCCTGCATTGTGCAGGGGGTTGGACTAGATGATCCTGGAGGGCCCTCCCAATTCTATGATTCTAAATGACAGCTTCGGAGGGTGGCTGTATAGCATCATACCCCGCCCCCCCGAGCTGCCTCTCCTCCCCAAATTCTGCCCTCTTCAAACTCTGCTCCCAAATCTCCAGGAATTTCCCAAGCCAGCGTTGGCAACCCAATGACCTGAGGTCACATGCTTTTAGATTTCTGTAGTCCAAACCATAGTGCCCTGTTCTTTCCACATCCCACCCTGTGGATGGTGCTTGACTCATGCTATGCTGTCCACCTTGTGTCTCAGCAAAAAAAGCAGACTGGAAGTAACCGCAATACATAAACTTGACTCCTACACATTGGCAAAGACACTGCTGAAATGAAGGAGAGGAGTACCTGGGGAATGGGTCCCTCCTGAATCTGCTTATGGTTAATGCACTGTTGTTTGTTGCCTCGCTGCTGGCAGGGGACTCCCAGGATGAGCTGGCAGTAAAAAATACGCAGCAAGCCCTGTTCCTCTCTTCCACATGTGCTATCAAGATGCTATTTCATAGAGCCCAATCCAGAGAAAGGCAGTGGTGATTAAGGCCCACAGAAATGGATGCTGGCATACATGTGGGTGTCCCATTTTAAAAGCTCAAGGGCACACCAGAGAGAGAGGGGCAGGGAATCACATGCCTGCTTCTTGCAGGAGAGCATTCTTTCATCCTCACAACAACCCTGCAGAGCAGGAATTGCTGACAATTACTGACACAAACTCGCTCAGCAAGCCTTGCGGCTTTGCAGGGATTTAAGAAAAAGATATTGGATTTATATCCCACCCTCCACTCTGAATCTCAGAGCGGCTCACAACCTCCTTTATCTTCCTCCCCCACAACAGACACCCTGTGAGGTGGGTGGGGCTGAGAGGGCTCTCACAGCAGCTGCCCTTTCAAGGACAACCTCTGCCAGAGCTATGGCTGACCCAAGGCCATTCCAGCAGCTGCAAGTGCTGCCCTGAGCCTGCCTTGGCGGGGAGGGCGGGGTATAAATAAAAACTTATTATTATATTATTAAGTGGAGGAGTGGGGAATCAAACTCTGTTCTCCCAGAAAAGAGTCCACGCATTTAACCACTGCCCCAAACTGGCTCTCGCCAACTGGATTTAAGCGTAGGTCCCTCCAGCTCTGCTTATGTGCTGAAACTATTCCACCACACTGGTTCTCAACACCACCCCCTTGCCCAGCTGACTTTCAGTATGAGGACAGGTGAGAAGAAATCATAGAGGTGGAAGGACCCATAGAGGACCATCTAGTCCAACACCTGCTCAATGCAGGATCGGCCTAAAGCATCGTTGATGTGTGTTTGCACCATCCGCTGCAGTGAGGAGGAGGGGGCTCATAGACAGCTGATTCCACTGCTGAACGACTCTTACTGTAAAAATATTTCCCGTTTTAATATTCAGCTAGTATCTGTTGGCCTATAATTTACAGCCATTCTTGCAAGTCCTCTCCTCAGCTGCCAACAGCAACAGCTCCTTGCCCTCTCAGTGACAGCCTTTCAGAGGCTTCAAGAGAGCAATCTTCTCCCCTCCCCGCCCTCCCTCCCAACTGCCTAATCAGACCACTAACGCCAGTATGCAGACAACATGGCAGGATGGGGAGTCGGCCTTTTCCTTTTCCTTTAAATATCAGATGGAGTCTCAGTTTGGAGAGCCAGTTTGGTGTAGTGGTTAAGTATGCAGACTCCTTATCTGGGAGAACTCTTATTTGGGAGAACCGGGTTTGATTCCCCACTCCTCACTTGCAGCTGCTGGAATGGCCTTGGGTCAGCCATAGATCTCTTATCAGGGAGAACCAGGTTTGATTCCCCACTCCTCCACTTGCAGCTGCTGGAATGGCCTTGGGTCAGCCATAGCTCTCGTATCCGGGAGAACCGGGTTTGATTCCCCACTCCTCCACTTGCAGCTGCTGGGAATGGCCTTGGGTCAGCCAGAGCTCTCTTATCTGGGAGACCCGGGTTTGATTCCTCACTCCTCACTTGCAGCTGCTGGAATGGCCTTGGGTCAGCTAGAGCTATTGCAGGTGTCGTCCTTGAAAGGGCAGCTTCTGCCAGAGCTCTCTCAGCTGCACCTACCTCACAGGGTGTCTGTTGTGGGGGAGGAAGGGAAAAGAGATTGTGAGCCACTCTGAGACTTTGAGATTTAGAATATAGGGTGGGATAGAAATCCAGTATCATCATCTTCTTCTTCTTCTTCTTCTTCTTCTTCTTCTTCTTCTTCTCTTCTTCTTCTTCTTCTTCTTCTTCTTCTTCTTCTTCTTCTTCTTCTTCTTCTTCTTCTTCTTCTTCTTCTTCTTCTTCTTCTTCTTCTTCTTCTTCTTCTTCTTCTTCTTCTTCTTCTTCTTCTTCTTCTTCTTCTTCTTCTTCTTCTTCTTCTTCTTCTTCTTCTTCTTCTTCTTCTTCTTCTTCCCCTCTGACTTGTCCAGGTGGTTTTCGAGCCTCATCGGCTTCCTCTGAGTCAGGGCCACCTCATGGTATATTAAGAAAGGCTGGAGCAGGCAAGGCGACTGGGGGGCTCCCCCTACCTACTTGTTTCCAGTTTCAGGGGGTTTCGCTCCCTCTCTCTGCCTAATTGGAAATTAATTGGAGTGTCTCTTTCACCCCGTTTAGTGAGTAACCGCTGAGCACACACGCTCTCCCCACCCTTGCTGTTTTTAGCTTCTTGGAACTTCTAGACAAGCCAAAAGTTCTTTTCGTTTCTTCTTTTAAAGTAAGTGTGATTGTCAAACCTTTCCTAGATGTCTGCAACCTCTGCATTACACTGGAGGCACACCACACTCTTACACCTGAGCACTTTGGCTTTTAGGGTAAGAATGACTCACCCGCTGAGGGAAACAGACCCTGCAGGTCGCGTCTCTGTTTAACTCAGCCTTCTGAGCAGGAGTCATGACTGGAAGGAAAGGAGGCCAAGCAGGGACTCCTACAGAGAAGCACAGACAGCCTCCCTGAGCTTGCCGGAGACATTCGTTTTCCTTAGCATTGTTGTTCCAATCATGAGGGGGTGGGGGCCACTTGCGGCTGCAGGAATGGCCTTGGGTTAGCCATAGCTCTCGCAGAGGTTGTTCTTGAAAAGGGCAGCTTCTGGGAGAGCCCTCTCAGCCCCACCCACCTCACAGGGTGTCTGTTGTGGGGAAAGAAGATAAAGGAGATTGCAAGCCCCTCTAAGACTCTGAGAGTCAGTGTGGAGGGAGGGGTATTAATCCAATCTCTTCTTAGAGAGCCAGTTTGGTGTAGTGGTTAAGAGTGCGGAGTCTCATCTGGGAGAAGTGGGTTTGATTCCCCACTCTTCCACATGCACCTGTTGGAATGGCCTTGGGTCAGCCATAGCTCTGGCAGGAGTTGTCTTTGAAAGGGCAGCTGCTGGGAGAGCTCTCTCAGCCCCACCCACCTCACAGGGATTCTGTTGTGGGGAAAGCAGATAAAGGAGATTGTGAGCCTCTCTAAGACTACTGAGAGTCAGAGTGGAGGGAGGGGTATTAATCCAATCATTTCTTAGAGAGCCACTTTGGTGTAGTGGTTTAGTGTGCCGACTCTCATCTGGGAGAACCAGGTTTGATTCCTCACGCTTCCACATGCACCTGCTGGAATGGCCTTGGGTCAGCCATAGCTCTGGCAGAGGTTGTCCTTGAAAGGGCAGCTTCTGGGAGAGCTCTCTCAGCCCCCTCCACCTCACAGGGTGTCTGTTGGGGGGGGGAGAAGATTAAGGAGATTGTAAGAGGCTCTGATTCAGAGAGAAGGGCGGGGTATAAAGCTGCAGTCCCCTCCTCCTCTTCTTTTGCCACTAGTCTCCATAGGGGCTTGCTTCCTTTGCAACTCCTGGGGTGACAGCAAGCTGCAAAGCAGACTTTTTCTCTCCCTCTCCCTCCCCTCCCCGTTTTGCAGAGCAGAAACTTTTTCTTGCTGGCTGTCCTCTGAAGTGGGGGGGGGCGCCCCGCCTCTGGAGCGTCGCGCTCAGCAGGGAAAGCGCGCGGGGGCGGGGGGGGGGGGGGTGGGCAAACTGGGCGGAGGGCAGAGGTGCCAAGCCTTTTGTCTGGCGGGCAGCAGGTTGCGCTCCCGCAGGCAGTTCGTGCAGCAGCGGCAGGTGCCAAGCGGGGGCGGAGCGCAGGGGAGGGAGGGGGAGGGTCCGGCCCCCTCCCTCCCCCCGGCAGCTGCAGCCGCCTCCTCCATCTTTGATGCGGGCACGGGGAGAAGCGCTGTCCAGCAACGGCGGACCTCGGGAGGCGCTCGCCTCTGCCTGCCCCTCGCCCGCGTTTCGAGGGGGGAGGGGGGAGCTAAATCGTTGTCCTAGACGAGCTCCCCCCCACCCCCCTTCCAAGTTTTTTTTTGGGGGGGCGCTACTCTTTGCCCCCCCTCCAGTGTCTCTGTGGGTAGATGTGCCCCCGGGGGGGGAGGTTAAATGCCAAGACGGTGTGCATGTGGGCTGGGGGGGGGGGGCGGCTCGCTGTTTGCCTGTCTCCCCGCTGCCACTAGGCGGTTGCCTAGGGCGCCAGTATTTGGGGGGGCTGAATTAGGCGCTCACCATGTGACCCGCTGGAATTATCCGTGCGGGGGGGGCACCAGAAGGAATTATCCGTGCGGGGGGGGGACTCGCCCAGGGTGCCAGGCAATCCAGGGCCACACCTGCTCGCCCCCCTCCCGCTTTAAGCCACCGAACCCCGTGGCCTCTCTCCCTCCGTTCCTGCGGGGGGGTGGGGGGTGGGGAGGAGGCGGCTGGTCCCCCAAGCCGGACGTGTGAAACTGAAGGGGCGGCGAATCTCAGCCCCGGAAGGTAGGAGAGCGGGCCTCTGAGCACGTGCAGAGCTACCGTCGCCTCATCGGATCGACTCATCGCCAGCTCGGCCCCCGGGAACGTCTCCGAGTACGTGCAGAGCGCCTCTCGCCTTCTGCTGGCTCCCACCTCGGTCTCCAAAGCGCCTCTGAGCACGTGTAGAGCGCCTCTCGGTTTTTTGCCGGCTACCTCAGCCCCAAAAGCGCCTCTGAGCGCGTGCAGAGCGCCTCTTTCTCTGATCGATCGTTCGGCCCCGCAAGCGCCCTGAAAACGCGCAGAGCGCCTCTCGCTCTCTGCCGGTTTCACCTCGGCCTCCAAAAACAACTCTGAGCACGTGCAGAGCGCCTCTTCGGCTGATCGACTGACTCCTGGAAAGCGCCTCTGCGCACGTACAGAGTGCCCTCGCTATTCGCAGGTAGAGAGGGCCTCTTTCTTTCCGGCAGAGCAATAGCTCGGCCTCCAAACGCGCCTCAGGGCACGTGCAGAGCGCCTGTCCCGCTGGTGGACATTTTGGCCCCCAAGACAGCCTCTGAGCATGTGCAGAGCGCCTGTCTCTCTCCTCTGGGTGGACACTTTGGACCCCCAGAGCGCCTCTGAGCATGTGCAGAGTGCCTGTCACTCTCCTGGGTGGACACTTTGGCCCCCAAGAGAGCATCTGAGCATGTGCAGAGCGCCTGTCTCTCTCCGCTGGGTGGACACTTTGGACCCCAAGAGAGCATCTGAGCATGTGCAGAGCGCCTGTCTGTCTCCGCTGGGTGGACACTTTGGACCCCAAGAGAGCATCTGAGCATGTGCAGAGCGCCTGTCTCTCTCCGCTGGGTGGACATTTTGGACCCCAAGAGCGCCTCTGAGCATGTGCAGAGTGCCTGTCTCTCTCCTGGGTGGACACTTTGGCCCCAAAGAGAGCATCTGAGCATGTGCAGAGCGCCTGTCTCTCTCCGCTGGGTGGACAATTTGGACCCCAAGAGCGCCTCTGAGCATGTGCAGAGCGCCTGTCTCTCTCCTGGGTGGACACTTTGGCCCCCAAGAGAGCATCTGAGCATGTGCAGAGCGCCTGTCTCTCTCTGCTGGGTGGACACTTTGGACCTCAAGAACGCCTCTGAGCAGGTGCAGAGGGCCTGTGACTGGGGGCGGCGCCGGTGCCAGGAGTCAAGATGGAGGCGGGCGGGGACTTCGAGGGGGCGGCCCCCGGCGCCACGTCAGGCGGCGGCTGGTGATTTGCTGGGCGAGCCGCCGAGCCCCGCTAGAGAGGCAGGAGCGGGCGCTGCGAACTGCCCGGCCGGCGATGCCGCTCGCCCCGCCGCCCGCCCGGTGAGTAGCCGCCGCTGCCGCCGCCCCGGGGGGGGGAGAGGGGGGGCGCCTCCGGCCTTTGGCCCCCCGCGGCTCGCCCCCCTCGCCTTGTTGCGCGCCGGCTTAGGCGCCTCCGGGGGCGCACGGCGGAGAGCCGCGGACGAGCGGAGCGGGAGCTGGGCGGCCCCTCTTCGGGGAGGCAAATGCGGCGGGGGGGGGGGGGGGGGGTTGATGCAAGCAGGGCTGCCGCTTCCCAGTGCGCCCCGCCGAGCAACTCCGAGCCCGACTTCTCCGGGAAGGCGCATCTCCAAAAAGAAGTTCTCCCTGGAGCTCCCGGAGCGCACTCCGGAGTTGGGGGAGGCGCTGCCTGCCTTCCTCCCGCGGAAGCCTGCCGGGGCTCTGGCGCTGGGGGTGTTGCGTGTGCCTCTCTTCCCTTCCCGGCCCTTGCAGGAGGCGGGAGGGGGTCGCTCTCTTCCCCTTCCTTCGGGTCCCCCCCCCCCCACCGCCACCACCACAAAGCGCGTTTGGAGCTGCCTGCCTTTCTCGCCGCGCGCGCGCCATCCCCGGGCTCCTGGGCTCCGCCGCGGGGCTTGCCCTCCTGCCCGCACCCTCCGCGAAAGAAAAAAAGAAAGGAAGCGCGGCCCCACTGGCGGGGGGAGGGGGGGCGCTTCGAGCGCTCCCCGAGTCTTTTGCAAAATTGCTGCAATCGGCTCCGGCCGGGAGCGACCGCCCGCCCTCCTACAACGTGGGCCACGCGCGTGCTGGATCGAGGCCCTCTCTCCAGGCGCGGAAAGGGTCCCCCCCCCCCACCTCCTCCTGCTCCGTGCTTGCCTTGAAGGGCAAGCAGGAGAAGACCGAGACCCCGGTTGGAGGTGGGGAGGGGGGAATCGGAGGTAGCTCAGATTGAGGAAGGAGAGTCCTGCAGAATTGGGGCTCTCCGACTGGAGGGGGGGGGGGAGGCGTGGGGCCCTGAGTCCCTTGCCCAGCTGTTGCGCGATTGGCTGAAAACGAGGAGGAGGGGTTTGAAGACTTGGGCAGCTGAGGGATTGGGGCCCCAGGGGGTGTCAAGTTTTGCAGCTGTCTGTCCTTCCTCGCTTGGCACCTTTTTCCCTAGGTCAAACTTGCTGAGGCTGCGGGGGGGGGGGGCAAGAAGCAGTTATTCCGCCCCCCCCCCCCCAAGGAGTTGGGTGCTGCTGGTGGCAAAAGACTTCTCCCCCTCTCCGGGAGCCAGAGTCCAGCTGCCTCCCAAGCAGAGCCATTTGCCTAGTAGCAAAGTTAGGGCAGGCGCGGGGTTGGGGGGGGGGGGGCAAGAAGGTGGAGCGTGTTGATTTGTTGAGTCTGGGTGACCTCGTTGGGCTCTTCGTGTGTCTGAATCAGCTCACCTCCCTCCCGCGTCCCTGTTGTGTTCTGTGCACCGCTCAGCGGCACCCTTGGGAGTCGTGTGCACTGAAAGGGATGCTGTTGCAAGCCCTGAATTGGGACTCTTGGACTCTTCGGAGGTGGCTTGCTCTCAGGTGGGATGGCCTGACCCTCTCCTGGCTAGCAGCCTGGGGTACTTCGGCTGCCCCCTCCTCTTCCCCTCTTTTCCACATCTCTCTGCCCAAGAGTTGTTTGTTGGGCATAGGAAATAGCAAAGCCAGATCAGGCATTCCGCGCCTCTGTTGACACCCTTTCTCCTTTCTCTTTTAGTTCTTGTGATTAAAAAAAAATGACTTTTTTGAAATACTGTTTGCTCAACTTCCTGGGCTCCTCCCTTCAGTCGCCCAAAGACGTGCGGTTCTCGATCGATTTCTCTGTTAAGGTGTCTTCTCTCTTCCTCCTGTGCAGATACCTGAGCCGCAGCGAGGCCAGCCCCAGCCCGTCCGGTGGCAAGACTCCCTGATGCCTAGACCCTGGGAGCGTTATGGATTTGACTAAAATGGGTCTGATCCAGCTCCAGAACCCCAGCCACGCCACGGGGCTCCTGCAGAAAGCCAACCAGATGCGCCTGGCCGGGACCTTGTGTGACGTGGTGATCCTGGTGGACAGCCAGGAGTTCCACGCTCACCGAACCGTGCTGGCTTGCACGAGCAAAATGTTCGAAATCCTCTTCCACCGCAACAGTCAGCATTACACCTTGGACTTCCTCTCGCCAAAGACTTTCCAGCAGATCCTGGAGTACGCATACACTGCCACCTTGCAGGCGAAAGTAGAGGACTTGGACGACCTTCTGTACGCGGCTGAGATCCTGGAGATCGAGTACCTGGAGGAGCAGTGCTTGAAGATCTTGGAAACCATTCAGGCCTCTGAAGACAACGACACCGAGGTCAACATGGCCGACGGCGCCGCCGAAGAGGAGGAAGACCGGAAGTCGAAATTCGTGAAGAATATTCTCATCTCGAAGCATTCCAGTGAAGAGAGTGGCTACTCCAGCCTGGCCAGCCAGAGCTTGACGGGGGCGATGGTGGAGCAGAGCCCTTCCGTCTCCACCTCCTTCGGCCTGTCCGCCATGAGCCCCACCAAGGCAGCCGTCGATAGCTTGATGTCCATCGGCCAGTCGTTGCTGCAAGGGGCTCTGCAGCAGAACGCCCTCGAGGACTCGCACGTGGCCCCCGGCCGTCGCCCGAGCATGTCAGAAGTGAAGACCGAAGCCATGCAGGTGGAGGAGGCCCTGAGCCACGGGAGCCCCCGGACGGCCGACTTGAGCACTTCCACTGGGGACAAGGCAGAGGACAAAGGCAAGCAGGGACCCGGCACCCCGACCCGCAGCAGCGTCATCACCAGTGCCCGCGAGCTCCATTACTCCCGGGACGACAATGCGATGGAGCAGCCCCCCGAGGCCGTCCCAGGCACCCCGGTTGGGTCGGAGCTGATGGTGTCTCACGGCGAGAAGCCGATGGGCCTCTACTCTGTGCTCCCAAACCACAAAAGTGACTCCATACTCAGCATCCCCACCTCGATGGCCCCTACGCTGCACATGCAACCGGCCCTCGCCGTGTCCATGGACTTCAGTGCCTACGGGGGCCTCCTGCCCCAGGGCTTCATTCAGAGGGAGCTGTTCAGCAAGCTCGGGGAACTGGCTGTGGGCATAAAAACCGAGACCCGAGCCCTGGGGGAGCACTGCAGCGTCTGTGGGGCAGAGCTGCCCGACAACGAGACGGTGGAACAGCACAGGTAGGTGCACCCTCCGCTTGCTCTTGGCCCAACACCTGCTCGTGCTCTCAGCCAAACCTTTAATTGTTTTAACAGCGGATCCCATCCATTCTCCGCCTCCCCAAATCTTTCAAAGACTTTCGTCCTTATCTGCTAATCCTCAGTGGACAAGGTCAGGTTTCCTTGTAGTGGGCTTGTTCGTGCCACGGATATTGTGTCGAGTTGTTGACTTGCGCTGAACTCGTCTTGGGAAGTCGGTTTTCTGAGCGGGAGCAAAATAAAGACCGAGGCTAGAAGAAGGATGTCCGGGCTGGTGGCAGCAGACTTCTGGGGGCGGGTAGGGGGGTGTGGCATTTGATGCCCCAGTGTGTCTATGAGGCCTCTGAATTCTGCCTGCCCTGGTGATGGGGACACGGCTGCTGCTTTGGGCATCTTGCTTTTCTGTCAGCCAGGCTCCTACTGTGAAGAGAAAGTGGGGGGAGAGCTTTTTTGGAACCCGTTGCAGTGTGCAAGTGCCCCATTTGTTCCTAGTCTTGAAGACTGTCCTATCAACTCGCCCGTAGGGATGTGGCTGCCGACCCAAGCCATGTTTAAGCTGACCTAGGCCGTGTTCGTCAAACAGGCCTCTATAATCTTCCTGACAGCTTTCTAACGCGTTTCTCCTCTGAAGGCCTGGTTTCAGCGTGATGGGGGTCAGGCCATGGGACTCTGTGCTCACGTAGCATCTCCCTACGGTGTGCCTGCCTCCATTCTGTGGGTAGCAGCCCCATTACTGCCGAATGCTATCTGAGTACAGAGTCCCCTGGGTGAGATCTCGAGCTGCTGGTTTGGTATCTGGGATTCCACCCCTTATACGCACCCGCTTGGTCTCTTCCCGAGTTACAGTAAATGCATGCACAGGCTCTGTACGGTATATGCTTGAAGGCTTTTTGATAAGCTTGTTCAGTAATGCTCCTCCTTTCAGAGCGTTGCTTGTCTGGAGTAGAGCAGTTAGATCCAAGTCCAACAGGACTTCAGAGACCAACAAGTTTTCTTGGAGTTTCTGACCAAGGGAGCTCTGTTGGTGTCTCAGGTGTGATTGGGCACGAATCAAGCAATTCTCACATTACGTTCAGTGCCTGCGTTAATAAACCTTCCAGGTACTGGTTCCTGTTTTCATTGGTAAAGTGACTGCACGTTGGTCTCTTTCTTACAGCTAACAAACAGGGCAGTTGTCTTGATAGGTTTCTCCCCAACATACAAGCTCATGGCGCATCACATTTGTGTGGCTATTCCGTTTGTTGTTCACAGTAGAACACTCTTTCCACCGTGTCCTGGATACCCAGTTTGAGTTTCTGTCTTTCAGACCTGTTGCTCCTGGAAAGTGATGCTGCTATTCGCTTGGGCAGTCTCCTGATATCGGTTCCCCCCGCCCTCGCCAGGAGTTAATCGACCAGTATTTCTGTGCTTCTGGGCAGGGCAGAATACAGAACATTGGTTAATTCCACCGGCAACTCTGAGCATTGTTTTGAACTGCACTGGTTTAATTGAGAGACGCATACAGATTTCTCGTTTTTTATTTTTTTAACCAAAACGTGGTTGGCTGTGGGCACTCTTCGAGAGAGGGCAGCTCTCTAAATTACTGGGATGAAAGATCTCCACATCAGATTAGGGAACAAATGATTTCCAGTCCTAAATGAAATTGGTCTCTGTGTTGTTGTTTTGAGCAAACGTCTACTTGTACCTTTGGGGACAAACGCCGTATAATTCCAGAAAAGCTTTGCCTCGTGACAAAAATGCGTTTTAAAAAAGATGTGAGAGGTCGCATTGGGAGTCTGTTTCTAACGGCTTTGCTAGCTTGAGCTGGGGGGGGGGGCAGCTTTGTAAATTGATCTGGGGATCTTTGGTTTTATCTTCTAGGTGAAAAAGGCTTTCCCCCCTGTGGACGTCAGCTCCCCAGCCAGCTGCTTAACTCTGCCTGTGTGAACTGAAAACCAAAAGTACTTCTTGTGTGTCAGAGAGAACGCCGGCGTAGCTGTGTGCAAACATTTGCTTTGGATATATAGAGTTAAGAAATATTTCTCATGTGTCTAATACTGTGCAAACATATTACGAGGCAGGCTGCTAATCGGGATTCAAAGCGACTGTGGCAGAGATGCTCTGAAGTGTTTTAATGAACCAACACATTTAATTACGACAGCGCCATGGCGCATAGTGTACCCAGGCAGCTTGCGTGTCTGTGCGAGACAGAGAATTGTATATTCTGTCGGAAGTCTGATGGCTGGTTTTGACTGGCGGCTTCTAGAAACAATATGTGTGGCTGATGGACGGTGTTCCTTCTGCCCGGATGTAGGCTGGCCTGTATACACCCCCCCCCCACACCCCGGATTTAGGAGGGGAAACACACAATACCAATGTGTTACTCTGAGAGTTGTGCAATTTTTGTCACCACTTTAAAAATGGAGCACCTTGTTGGATTCTCTGGATTGTTCTGAATCTTGTTTTGCTAAGCGGCAAACAGGAGCTATTTGCTCAGGTTCTTTGCTCAGGCTGACCATTCGAGCGGTTCCTCAGTGGAACAGGCTTCCTCGGGAGGTGGTGGGCTCTCCTTCCTTGGAGGTTTTGAAACAGAGGCTAGATGGCCATCTGACAGCAATGAAGATCCTGTGAATTTAGGGGGAGGTCTTTGTGAGTTTCCTGCCTTGTGCAGGGAATTGGACTAGATCACCTTGGAGGTCCCTTCCAACTCTTCTATGATTCTAACAGGCTTCTTCCTCGGGAGGTGGTGGGCTCTCCTTCCTTGGAGGTTTTTAAACAGAGGCTTGATGGGCCATCTGACAGCAATGAAGATCCTGTGAATTTAGGGGGAGGTGTTTGTGAGTTTAGAGCGGTTCCTCAGTGGAACAGGCTTCCTCAGGAGGTGGTGGGCTCTTGAAAGTTTTTAAACAGAGGCTAGATGGCCACCTGACAGCAATGAGGAGGATCCTGTGAATTGAGGGGGAGGTGTTTGTGAGTTTCCTGCACTGTGCAGGGGGTTGGACTAGATGACCCTGGAGGTCCCTTTCAACTCTAGGATTCTATGATGCTATGATCTTCGGACATTGCAGCTGGGCAGCTCACATGGCTGAATGATCCTCCAGAACAAGAGCAAAGCTCCTTGCTCTTAGAAAGTTAGAGCACCAGGGAGAAGCCGCCCGATACAGCCCTTTCCCTGACTCAGTCGTTTTCTCCATGCAAATCTCAGTTGGATCCATCTTGGGGAATCACTTCATCTCCCACTTCAGTAGAGATAAACATGCAGTGCCTCCAGAGCCGGATTAAACTCTGGGGAGGCCCCTGGGCAGTTGAAATCTCGGGGGCCCCTCGCCAAATTTTCTCAGAGTCCCACCACCCACAGCCCCCACTGCAGCCTTCAGGTACCTTCTCAAAAGCCTCTTTGACAAAGCTGCAGGGGAGAGGCAGAAGGAAGCAAACTTGGCAACGCCGCCAGCAGCAGCCCCACCAGGCAAGTCAGGCAAAGAGCTACTAAGTTGCTGGCTGCGTGTGCAGGCTGGGAGGGCTGCAAGCAGGGGGGAAAGCCATCCCGGGGCCCCTAAAGGTGTGGGGACCCATAGGCAAATGCTTACTTGGCCTAATGGCTAATCCAGCCCTGACTGGTTTAGGGGAGGGATGGTGGCTCAGTGATAGAGCATCTGCTTGGTAAGCAGAAGGACCCAGGTTCAATCCCCGGCATCTCCAACTCAAAAGGGTCCAGGCAAATAGGCGTGAAAAACCTCAGCTTGAGACCCTGGAGAGCCACTGCCAGTCTGAGTAGACAATACTGACTTTGATGGACCGAGGGTCTGATTCAGTAGAAGGCAACTTCATATGTTCAGGGAGGGATGGTGGCTCAGTGGTAGAGCATCTGCTTGGTAAGCAGAAGGTCCCAGGTTCAATCCCCGGCATCTCCAGCTAAAAAGGGTCCAGGCAAATAGGTGTGAAAAACCTCAGCCTGAGACCCTGGAGAGCCGCTGCCAGTCTGAGTAGACAATACTTTGATGGACCCAAGGTCTGATTCAGTATAAGGCTGTCATGTTCATGTGACTGTCTTGCTTGTTTATCCCTAGAAAAGCATTCTTAGGATTGCACTTTAGACAGAGACAGTGAAATTTTAAGGGCACTTTCCTGGGAGTAAGCCCCACTGAATAGACCTGAGTAGATCTGCTTAGGCTTGCTCTCATAGTTTCACAGGGTGGATGTGTTGGTTTGCAGCAAGACAGCTGGTTTTGAACCCAGGAGCACATTAGAGACCAAGAAGATTTTTAGGGCAGGTGCGTTTAAAGAGGCCAAGTTCCCTTTGTCACTTCAGTGAGATTGTGTGAGAACGTGGGGTGGCTATATCTGTTTTTGAGTTGTCCTCATCCCCAAGAAGCCAGGTGTCGATTCCTTTTAGAAGCAAGTGGGTGCAGCCGGCCTGCGGTCGGTTTCCCCAGAACAACCGGCCTCCAGATGGTGCCTGGAGGGAAGAGAAGAATGGATTTTGTTCCTTTATTTTGGCATTTCTCTTTGAGCTGCATTTCCCTCCTTTTAATTCTGCATGAATTCTGGAGTTGGAGAGATGGAGAAGGGGTGCTTTGCCGCCGCTCTGAGTTCGCCTGCATCGCTTCTCGCCGTTACATTCCCGATGCCAGATGAAGTGCGATGGTGTCCAGGTTCCTTGCGTGCTGTGTTTTGCTGATGAGAACACGCGGTCTCTGTGTTGTTAAAACCTTGCAGCAAAATAATCTCATATTATCATTTGTCATTAAATGTTAATACACATATATAACATTTTCTCCACCCCACCCCCCCTTTTGGTGACCCTCAGCAGTGCCGACCCTCTTAACAAACGTCTCCGTATTACTATTTCATTTAGTTTGTTATAAGGTAATAAACTCTATCTGTTAAAGAATCTTTCTTCAACCCCCCCCCCCCCCCAAAAAAACCCAAGGTTTATAGCTATAATCCATCTTCATGGTAGTTCTTAATCATTAGCAAGGAAACGAAAAAGTTATCATCCAATAATCCTATTTTTAAAAACTGTAATCCATATATAGTTTCTTTAAGAATTAACCATTGTCAAAGATCACCAAATGTCCTTTAACGTTCCATTGTTTTTCAATATATTTTTGAAACTTTCCCCATTCGTTTTTTAAACTTCTCTAGATCTTGTTCTTTTAAGATTCTTGTAAGTTTGTCCCTTTCACTCCAATGCAGCAGCAAAATAATCTCGATGCGGCCGTCCCTTGAGTGGCATCCGGATCGCTTCTTGCAGTGTTTTATCAAGGAGAAGGCGCGCACCAGTGCCCACGACAAAAGGCAGGAGACCTGGCGCGCTGTATACCGTTGAACAATTTTGGAAAAGGAAAAGCGCTCAGCGCTGGTTTCCTAATGCATTGGGTCAGAAATTGGGCAAGACGAGGCTAGGTGATTCAGTGCTCCAAAATTCAGGGGGAAAGTTGGATGAAGAGAATTTTGGCCGCCTCCGTGGTAGCTTTGTTTTGTTGTCCTCTCAGGCTTGTTTCTGATGAAAAGTGTCAAGCTTTTTTTGATGCACTGGGAAGACTCTCTGGGCCCCCATGGTGGGTGGGTGGGGGCAAGTCAGGAAAGAAATGTTTTAAAGAATGGATCAATGGGAAAGTGTGTGTCTCGTGATGGGTAGGCATTAAGTGGGATGCACCAGCCTTTTGTCTAGGGTGCCCTCGGACCGGTTGCTATGTTGCAAGCTCCATTTTTCCACCAGTGCGATGGGAATACTCTCTTGACTGACTTCATTGGGTGGTTTCGGAAGCAAGAATGAATGGTGCATGCACCAAGGCTGCAGAGGGGTAGCCAACGTTAGTCTGTCATAGCAGAATGAGAGCTGGCATGGCATAGCGGATTGCATGTCAGAAGAGGATCCTGGGAGACTCGAATTCAAATCTCACTTCTGTGATGGAAGTTTGCTGGATGACCTTGGGTCAGTTCCGCACTCTCAGCCTAACTTGCCTTGCAGGGTGGTGGTTGTGAGAAAAGAAAGGAGGGGAGACTGATATTCTTAAGGCACTTTGCATCCGTGTTGTGCAGGGGGAAAGGAAAGGTCCCCTGTGCAAGCACCAGTCGTTTCCGACTCTGGGGTGACGTCGCATCACAGTGTTTTCACGGCAGACTTTTTACAAGGTGGTTTGCCATTGCCTTCCCCAGTCATCTCCGCTTTCCTACCCCCCCCCCCCCCCAGCAAGCTGGGTACTCATTTTACCGACCTTGGAAGGATGGAAGGCTGAGTCAACCTCGAGCCGGATATCTGAAAACCCAGCTTCCACCGGGAATCAAACTCAGGTCGTGAACAGAGCTTAGGACTGCAGTACTGCAGCTTTAACAAGCCACGGGGTTCTTTAAAAAGGTGCTAACAGCACACTAAATCATTCAACCATTCAATACTTATTCCAGATATCAAAATCACAGTTCAAATCATCAGTTACAGTTCACAGTTGTGCAAATTATCTTCAAAAAGTGTATGATAATTTACATATAAGTAGTCCTGGATGCTGAGCAATAAAGAACAACAAATCCAAAGGTCTCAAATGCACATTCCAGCAATCACTTTAGAAAACTCCACAGCCCTTTTTGGATATGTTTTTAAGTCTAACTGAATTATCAAAAAGGATTTCTGGAGACTTTTAGACCCCTACGGGGGCTGTGGATTTTCCCAAAGAAATTATATGGGATATACTTCAGAACTGTTTTGAAGCCTCAGCAGAAGAAAAATGGAGTGGTTCTTTATTGCTCAGTATATGGAACTAAAAGGGTAAAGGTAGTCCCCCGTGCAAGCACCAGTCGTTTTCGACTCTGGGGTGACATTGCTTTCACAACGTTTTCACAGCAGACTTTTTACAGGGTGGTTTGCCATTGCCTTCCCCAGTCATCTACGCTTTCCCCCCAGCAAGCTGGGTTCGCATTTTACCGAACTCTGAAGGATGGAAGGCTGAGTCAACCTCGAGCCGGCTACCTGAAAACGCAGCTTCTGCCGGGGATTGAACTCAGGTCGTGAGCAGAGCTTAGGATTGCAGTACTGCAGCTTTAACAGACATGGAAAATAAAACAGACCAGGAATCCTGGGTGGCATTTTGCATGTCTCAAGTTTTGCAGGAGTTATGCGTCATACTCTGGGTTTTGCAAAGTTGCAGTGGAGCGTGGCTTTGAACTTCCGGTGTGGTTGCTGAAGACCCTCTCTCATTGTGGAGGGATAAACTCTGACCCACGTTGGTTGCGGTTCCGAGTCTAGCAAGGAGGGCCACTTGGCAGAGACTGGGTGGGATTTTTGTAGCACCGAAACAGTCACATCTTGATCAGTAATTTTTCATTGCAGCCGTTTTTTGGGGTTTTTTTGGTGCAATTAGCATTTTCCCTGATTGTTCCAAATTATGAATATGGAGGTGGAAGCCTGAATATTGTTTTTTTTTTTTTAATTAAAAAAAGGCTGTCATGTTTTCTGCCTTGACAGACATGAAACAACACCTGTGGCAATTAGAAATAAGTAATTCTGGTGTTTTTAACACATTTTTTAAAGGGAGAAAAGTTGGTTCTCGGGGATAAGCCTACAAATGTGGCCAATCTTAGAAACGGCCAGAAACGGTGGGCACAGATTTGTGCTAATTAATCATGGCACATTCTGCGAGTGGAAACAGTGTGACTCTCTGAAACTCCATACACCTGCGTGGCCCTTAGACCTGCCCGAGACACACAGCCAGGTACATATGAACATATGAAGCTGCCTTCTACTGAATCAGACCCTCGGTCCATCAAAGTCAGTCTTGTCTACTCAGACTGGCAGCGACTCTCAAGGGTCTCGCTGAGTTTTTTCACACCTACTTGCCTGGACCCTTTTTAGTGGGAGATGCTGGGGATTGAACCTGGGACCTTCTGCTTCCCAAGCAGATGCTCTACCACTGAGCCACGGTCCCTCCCCAATGGATGGGGGGGGGGGAATCTATGGCCGAGTGCTAAGGTGGTGGAAACTGCGGTTCCATGTCAGGGATAATGCATTTGCATTCATTTATATTCCATTTTTCCCCCCAGTGGGGACTCCCAGCGGCGTTATAAGAAGAAGAAGATTATATTGGATTTATATCCCACCCTCCATTCTGAGTTTCAGAGTCTCAGAGTGGCTCACAATCTCCTATATCTTCCTCCCTCACATAGACACCCTGTGAGGTGGGTGGGGGCAGAGAGGGCTCTCACAGCAGCTGCCCTTTCAAGGACAACCTCTGCCAGAGCTATGGCTAACCCAAGGCTATTCCAGCAGCTGCAAGCGGAGGAATGGCGAATCAAAGCCGGTTCTCCCTGATAAGAGAGCTCTGGCTGACCCAAGGCCATGCTGGCAGGTGCAAGTGGAGGAGTGGGGAATCGAACCCGGTTCTCCCAGATAAGAATCCGCACACTTCACCACTACACCAAACTGGCTCGCCACTGCCACTGTTCCCCCTCCATAACAACCCTGTGGGGTAGGCCAGGTTAAGAATTTGTGACAGGCCTGAGGTCGCCCAGTGGGCTTCCATGGTAGAAGTGGAGATTCAAACCTGGGTCGCCCAGGGTCCTTGCCTGTCCCTCTGTCCGCTACACCACACTGTCTCTCTTTGGCCACTGTCAGCGTTCCTCTAGATCAGGAGTTCCTTGTGAATGGGGAACTAGCGCAGCATCTGAGTGGCGGGCCTGGAATCTCTCTCTCCCCAAAAGGCTTGGGGGGGGGGGAGGGTAGAGAGGTTTTACATGGGAACCCATAAAAATGTGACCAGTGCCACAGCTGCCTGCAGTGGTACAGCCCCTTCTCGCACTGCATTCTTATGTCTGAGCAGCTAACCTTTGATGCATTCTGCCCAGTGTAATTAAGCAACCCCCACAATTCCCAGCGCTCTGTGTGCACATGGTCCTGAACCCCAGTGAACAATGATCAGCGGATCCCGGGTGAAATCCAAAAGCCTACAACCCAGATGTCAATTTTTTTTAAAAAAAAAAAAGAAGCATCAAAACATAGTTACAGGGCTTAATCCTGTCGCCATCTGATCCACAGGACTACCTAGTAAAAAGTCACACGGTTAAAACATTTCTATCAGGGTAATCCGTGTTCTGGTAAGCTTTAGAAACTTGGGGAATGTTAACATTTACTGGTAATTCTCAGCATCCTTGGAAGCTAATGGAAAATGACGTTTGTGCCCCGATTTCATCTACGTTGGTCTGAAAACGTTGCTGTTAAACATCCACAAAAGGATACGGATAAATGTATCAACACCTTGGGTGAATAAAAGGTATGACGGTGCTTTCGACAGAGGGGATTTTTGCGACGTTTGTTAATCAGGCTTGAGGCTGTCCAAATAATCCAATTAACGGTCCAGCATTTTCCTCTTTTCCATAACTTTGTGGCAAATATTCACCTTCTTTCTCAGAGGTGGCTGAGAAATGGCAGGAACGGAGAAGAAATTAGCGGAAAACACGGTGAGGATTTAATTTGGGCTTCAGCCAAAGGTGGAGGAGAGCTTCCGACATTTCACACTGGCCTTAGAAACGTGACATTTAGAGTTATTGGTAAATGTTGAGGCTGCCTGTTATTCACTATATGCAAGATGTAGTTTGGGAGGATGTGGTGGGCAAAAGAAAAGCTGGGGGTGGGGGCGGGAATGGAAGAGACCGAGGGTCTTACTTTAATTTCCAGAGGAAGTCGCAGGGAGAGATTTCCACGGCGGAGGTCTTTGTCTCTGCAGAAGCATTCTTGTCGAGCATTTTTGCCTTTTGAAATGAGAACGGCTATTCTTGACGTTCCACAAAGCAAAAAAAAAAAAAAAAAAGCTCTCTGTATTAATACAGCTTTAACATTTCAGCCGAGCTGCATTTTGATGAAGAGAGTCAAAACTCCTGCGGAAGTTCAGATTTCCCCTGTATTTAATTATTTTTGTTTTTAAACAGCGCTTCAGTTTTTGACTAATTGAGAGGGCATTGAGTTTGCAACTTGCTTAAAACAGTTTTCCTTCGAGGTTCAGGCAAGTTCATACTTAAAAAAAACCCAAAAAACTTTTAAACAACTTTATTGAACTGTAATGCACTTTACATATGACAGGTAAGTATGTAACTTACAGAATAACAAGGTGAAGGGTAGTAATACAGGACCAATCAGTATTGTGTGATTAATCTGATGTCGGTATCGATTTTAGCTTCTAATTGCCCATGGGGGGGGAGGGGGGCTGGAAGCCCCACCGTTCAAACACACTAAAATACGACAATATTAATGAGAGAGTTGCCCACCATCCAAGAAGAAGAGACCCACTCTTTTCTCTAGTTCAGCACTTTGAATTACTTGGGGGGGGGGAGGGAGAATTAAGCGTCTTCTGTTTAAATAAATGGGACCTGATTCATGGGCAGTTGCTGCTTGGGTCCCCTCACCTCTGCTGTTGTCTTGAAGTTATTTTTACATTTAAAAAAAAAATTCGGTGCTGCATTTATACCATCTGGTCACGTTGCCTGGATCTCGATTCTCATTCATAGTGAGAGATGAGCATAGCTGCCTCTAGCCTGTTGCGCTCTTGGCGGTGGCGTTCCGATAGATTTCTGAATCCGACTTAACTGCCTTAACCATGATGTGTTTTCTGTTCTTCGGAATTCTCTGTGGCCCGAACGTCCCCATTTCTCTCTCCTCTTTTCCCGACCACTCCACTCCCCACCGCCCCAGTCTTGACAATGATTACTTCCAGAGTTAGCAGGCCAGCTTTGGGGTCTCTTGTTTCTTGCTGATGGACCTTATTAGTGGCACCTGGCATCATAACCCGTTAATGGAAACCAGCATTCTGCCCTCTCTGCGGTCACTGACAAGTAGCTCTGTCAGTCCGCCTTGCCATGCGAGGAAGTTCTTATTAGCTTTATGGCCGAGAGAACTCGCCTCGTTCAGGAAATGAATGCTGCCGCTAAGGTCCCTCGCTCTGACCCCGATCATGTAACCTGGGAGCACCAGCAGAGTCCTCAGGAAGTTTGGCGGCCATGTCGGGGGGGGGAGGGGGGTTCTCTGGTTCTTGTCATGGGGAAAGAGGGAGCGCATTGTGGAGTGGAGAATGGCCCTGAACGGTGTGATTTCCCTTAACTGTTACCATGCGTGGAATGTGGGAAGGGTGCTTCGGGATAACTTGGGTCCCCCTGATTGACGAGAGAAAGCCAGGGTCTGGCTAGTTCAGAGGTGGCCAAACTTGCTTAACGTAAGAGCCACACAGAATAAATGTCAGATGTTTCGAGAGCCACAAGACATGAGCTTAGATGTTTGAGAGCCACAAGTTAGGGAGGGAGGGAGGGAGAGGTGGAAAGAAAGCAACTTTAAATGCATTCTCCAAGCCACCAGCTGAATTGGCTTGGAGAAGTGATTTAAAGAGAGAAATGCCTTCTCCAAGCCAGCCAATGGGGCAGTAGGAGCTTTGAGAGCCGCACAATATGTATGGAAGAGCCGCATGTGGCTCCCGAGCCACAGTTTGGCCACCCGTGGTCTAATTGGTGGTGACTTCTGTTTGGTCTCTACACCATGGTCTTGAGAAATAGTGCCCTTTCTTATTTCTGGTTGCCAGTCTCCAGGGCGCCCCAGGAGATCTCCCGCTATTAGAATTGATCTTTGTATGACCAAGGCCCCAACCCAACCTGGTGGAACTCTCTGCCAGATGATAGCTGGGTCCTGCAGGACCTCATGCAGTTCTGCAGAGCCCATAAGGCAGAGATGTTCCGCAACAGCTGGCACCTTCCCTTCCTTTTTTGAACACCTCCCTTCAAAAATTCCCCTCCCTCTCCTCACCCCATATGCTCCAATAGTTGAGAAGGAAAACTTGATTAGTGGGACGCCATCACTTTTTCAAAGAGTTTTATTGGTTATCGAATCAACTTCTTGAAATGTTTTATTTGGAATGTTGATGTTGTATTGTTTCACTTGTTGTACAAGAGCCTGGGCCTCAGTTTGCCTGGAGAGAAATGGCTGCTTTGGAGGATGGACTCCAGGCATTGGACCCTGCTGAGGTCCCTCCCCTCCCCAAGCCCCGCCCTCTCCCAGCTCCACCCCTCCCAAATCTCCAGGTGTTTCCCAGGGCCGGCGCTAGGGCACAGGGTGCCCCATCCTCGCCACCTCACTGCTCCCCACCCTCGCTGCCTCCCCTCCCCACAGAGACTGCATGCCAGCCAGGTGCCCTCCCCACTCGCTCTCTGATGTCTCCACCCAGCACACAGTCTCTGTAGCATTCCCTGAGCGTTCTCCATTTTGTGGCGGAGGATGCTCAGAGAAAGCTACGGAGACTGTGCACCGGCTGGGCACTCTTCCCGCTTGCTCTCTGATGATTGGAGTCATCAGAGAGTGGGCAGGGAAAGTGCCAAAATTTGGGCATTTGCCTATGGCGTTGAGCCAGGAGGGCCCATTTGGAACCCTCCCCAGCCCAGCACCCTAGGCAAATGCCTAATTTGCCTAGTGGGAGGGCCGACCCTGGTGTTTACTAGCCCAGAGCTGGCCACCCTACTCATCTTAGCGATTTTGTCTCAGGTGCTCCTGGATTCAAGTCTAGCTGTTCTTCTGCAGTGCAGGACAGCTGCCCTCTTAAACAATCTTGTTTTGGCATGCGTGCACTCTGTTCTCACCTTCTCTTCACAAATACAGCTTACAGATACAAGTGGCCCTCTGTCCGCTAGGACAGGCGGTCCCAACCCTTGGGCCGTGGACCGGTACTGGTCCATGGCCTGTTAGCAACCAGGCCGTGAGTTGTATAATTATTTCATTATATATTATAATGTAACAAATAATAATAGTATCCTGCCCTCCACTCCGAATCTCAGTGTCTCAGAATGGCTCACAATCTTCTCTACCTTCCTCTTCTCTACCTTCCTCCCTGTGAGGTAGGTGGGGCTGAGAGAGCTCTCCCAGAAGCTGCCCTTTCAAGGACAAGTCTGCGAGAGCTATGCCTGACTTAAGGCCATTCCAGCAGCTGCAAGTGGAGGAGAGAGGAATCAAACCGGGTTCTCCCAGATAAGAGTCCGCACACTTAACCACTACACCAAACTAATAAAAATAAAGTGCACAATTGTAGCATCTCAAAACCATCATGCTGCCCCCCCCCCCCTCAGTCCATGGAAAAATTGTCTTCCTCAAAACCGGTCCCTGGTGCCAAAAAGGCTGGGGAACACTGTGCTAGGAAATACATTCTTTGCACAGCCCTACGCTCTCCTGAATCATTGCAAACAAAGCGGGAGATGATGAATACAGGAGGGGAGAAATTGGTGCAGCGCCCCCCCCCCCGAACGCCCAAAGATGCTGCAGAACAGCTTGTGAGGAAGTCTTGCAGCGATGCCGAACTTCTTAGAAGTCTGAGTAATCCTCCTCTCTCCTCTTCCTGTGAATGTTGTGGATCTCATTTGCTCCTGGGTGCGGTGGGTGTGCGAGGGGCGCTCTGCGTCTCTCTTTCATTCATGGTCAGCAACTGTTTCACCCACTCCGGCAGTTTCAAGGAAGGGCTTCTAAAACATGAGTAATTACTGAATATTTCCCGTCAGTCAAGCACGGGGTGGGGGCTGCCGTGTTGGCCTCTTGGCAAAGTGGGAAAAAAAAACACAACAAAAACTATTTCTGTTAGCAGTTAATTTTAGTGGCAGGCCGATCATGTTAACTGGCTGTAATTGCTTCCAGAGATGGCCGAGGTTTTTGTGTGATGGGACGAAGGGCCTGGTAAGTGCACACTTCCTGTGTAAATTAGCTTGTCCCATTCATACTGGCCAGACCTGGATTCTGTCACTCTAGCAGACAATGCTTCTCTCCTGCCTCGGTCTGTGGCAGCTCCATGGAGGGTTGCCAATCCCCAGGTGGGGGCAGGGGGATCCCCTGGCTTGAAGGCCCTCCCCTTGCTTCAGGGTCATCAGAAAGCAGGCGGGGGGAGGTAATGTCTGTTGGACACTCTGTTATACCCTATGGAGGCTGCTCCCCACAGGGTATAATGGAGAATCAATTGTGAGTATCTGGGGCTCTGGGGGGCACTGTTTTTTGAGACAGGGGCACCAAATTTTCTACATAGCATTTGGTGCCTGTTCTCAAACCCTCCTCCCAAGCTTCAGCAAGATAGGGCCAGGGGGTCCAATTCTATGAGCTTCAAAAGAAGGTGCCCCACCCTCCGTTGTTTCCAAGGGGGGGGAAGCCTTTGAAAGGAGCGCGGTCTCTTTAAATGTGATGGCCAGAACTCCCTTTGGAGTTCAGTCCTGCTTGTCACAAACTTACTTCCGGCCCAACCCCTAAAATCCCTAGATATTTCTTGAGTTGGACCTGGCAACCATGCTTTGTGGAGCTTTGTGGAGCCTGAATTCTCCATGCTTTGTGGAGCCTGAATTCTTCCCTGGGCATTACTCTCCGTGTAGGTGTATTTCTCTCTCTGGCTTCTTGCGCTGGTTCTGTGTATTTCTGTCAGCCCAGGCAAGGGATGTGTGGGATCCTCTCCCAGGTCTGCACATGGCTGAAGCCAAGCAACCATTAGGGTTGACAGATCTGTGTTGGAAAACCCCTGGAGACTTCCGGGGGGTGGATCCGGGAAAGGGTGGGGTTTGGGAAGGAGTGGGGCCTCAGCAGGGTACAATGCCCTAGAGCAGGGTTTCCCTAGCTTTTCTTTCCCATGGCCTGGTTATTTTTACACTTCTCCTTCGTGACCCACTAAAATTTGGGGGTGGAGCTAGAAAACTTCGGGGGTGGAGCCGGGAGACAGGAATTATGTCATTTCCTGTGGTGTCAAGGGCCAAGTGATGTCACTTCTGGGGTACACTGAACCAAAACTCTACCTTTTCCTGTGATGTCACTTCTGGAATGTCCACCAGTGGGGCCAGGGCACTAGAAGCCCTCCCACTGTTGCTTCCCGCCCTCCCAGCACCAAGAATACAGACAGAGCATCACTTGCAGGGAAAGAAAGAAAGAAAGAAAGAAAGAAAGAAAGAAAGAAAGAAAGAAAGAAAGAAAGAAAGAAAGAAAGAAAGAAGGGGGGGCAGAGAAAAAGAAAGCCTTCCTCACCATCAGATGACCTCAGCCAGCAACAATTCTGCCCAGGGGTCATTTGGTAAAAATGGGGGGGGGGGAGAAGGAAGGAGAGGCAGCCCAGCTCCTTTTTGCACAACACAGAGACGGGGGAAGGAAGGAAGGAAGGCAAATGGAGCTCAGGCTTTGCAGCCCGTGTCAGTCTTCAAGGCTAGCTTTTCTCTGCACAACAGAGAGACGGGGGAAGGAAGGAAGAAGAGCAGAGGTCATGCTTTGCTGGGGGTGGGGCTAGCTTTGACTTTTCTTGTGACCCAGTAGTGAGGCTTCCGTGACCCGGTACCGGGTCACGACCCTGCAAATGGGAAACACTGCCCTAGAGTCCACCCTTCAAAGCAGCCATTTTCTCCAGGGGAGCTGATCTCTTCCAGCTGGAGATCAGTTGTAAAAGTGGGAGATCTCCAGAACCCTCCTGGAGGCTGGCAACTCTAGCATGTTTAGTGTTGTGTCTGGCGTTCGTTCCGGGAAGTACAGCACAGCGCACCTGTGGGCGGTGCCTGGAAGGGACGGACTCAGCCCACCTATGACAATCAGTGGCGGGAAGTTTAACTGGCCAGGATTGGACTGACTAGGAAGAAGGTTGTTCCGGGAAATGTATATAACAGGGGACCCGCCCCCCCCCCCCCCCCCATGTCGTCTTTGTGATGTACTCGCTAATAAAGCATGTTGCCATCTGAACATCTCTGACTTCAGTATATTACAGTTAGGATGGTGCTGTTCATGGATTCAATTGGTCGGCTCAATTGGATTTCTAGTAAAACAGTTCTGAGAAAACAGATATGCCTTTTTTTCCCTTTTTCCTTTTTAAAAGAGTGGTTTAAAAGATACAGATGCAATATAAATGCCTCTCTGTGTGAGAGGGATTTATGGTAGCATTGTATGTTGCAGCAGAAGGTGGCCTTTCTTTTTCTCTAGAGTTGTGTCTATCACCAACACTGTATTTAAAACACACACACACAAACACACACATTATTTTTTTTAAGATCTAGCCAGTTAATCAGGATCCTGTTTTTAATTGTTCAAAGAGCTTTTAAAATGAACCAAACCTTTTTTTTTTTTTAAGGTTTTGACCCCTTTCTGCCCCAGGAGGGATTTGTGGTGGTTTGCAATTGATAAAAACAGAAGTGATCTAAAAGTGCACCAAATAGCCTCAAGACATCGAGAAGTCGATTAGTCAACCCCAAAGTGTGAATCGAAAGCAAAGCTACAGATAATCCGTGGGAAAGTCAAGTACCTGAAAAGTCACATTTTTTAAAGAACATAAGAGAAGCCTTGTTGGATCAGGCCAGTGGCCCATCCAGTCCAACACTCTGTGTCACACAGTGGCCAAAAAACCCCACGTGCCATCAGGAGGTTCATCAGTGGGGCCAGGACACTAGAAGCACCCCCACTGTGCCCCTCAAGCACCAAGAATACAGAGCATCACTGCCCCAGGCAGAGAGTTCCAACAATACACTGCGGCTCATTGGGGAGGGATGGTGGCTCAGTGGTAGAGCATCTGCTTGGTAAGCAGAAGGTCCCAGGTTGAATCCCCAGCATCTCCAACTAAAAAGGGTCCAGGCAAGTAAGCATTAAAAACCTCAGCTTGAGACCCTGGAGAGCCACTGCCAGTCTGAGCAGACAATACTGACGTTGATGGACTGAGGGTCTGATTCAGTAGAAGGCAGCTTCATATGTTCTAGGGAGCGACGGTGGCTCAGTGGTAGAGCATCTGCTTGGTAAGCAGAAGGTCCCAGGTTCAATCCCCAGCATCTCCAACTAAAAAGGGTCCAGGCAAGTAGGCATGAAAAACCGCAGCTTGAGACCCTGGAGAGCCGCTGCCAGTCTGAGTAGACAAGACTGACTTTGCTGGACCGAGGGTCTGATTCAGTATAAGGCAGCTTCATATGTTCATATGTTCACTGATGGACCTCTGCTCCAGATGTTTATCCAATTCCCTCTTGAAGCCATCTGTGCTTGTAGCCGCCACCACCTCCTGTGGCAGTGAATTCCATGTGTCTGGAGTGAGTCTTTGGGTGAAGAAGGACTTCCTTTTATCAGTTCTAACCCAACTGCTCAGCAATTTCATTGAGCACCCATGAGTTCTTCTGTTGTGAGAAAGGAAGAAAAGTACTTCTTTCTCTACTTTCTCTATCTCGTGCATAATCTTGTAAACTTCTATCTTTTTTTAAAAATTCTTTTTCTTTGTTTTTGTATAGCCATGACTTTTTGTGCAGGTATAACTTGCCTTGAAGATATTACATGGTTGGTGGTCTCTCAGGATCTCTCTCAGACATCCGAACCCAGGTGGTGTGTGTAGCCTGTGGGGAGGAGAACTGAGTGACTTTTGACTGCTCACTGTTTTCTGTTCTAGCCTACCTCTCGGGGCTCTCCTGAGGGTTAAATGCCATGACCCCTCCATACTTTTGGAGGAAGGGTAGACCATAGCAACCTGCAAAGTGATAGGGCTGTTGGGTTTTATTTTCCCTTAGAGCGGAAGAATAATGTTACATTTGGTAGCCCCAACCTCGTGTCGGCACATTGCAAAGCGGGCAGTGTGAAGATGTGCATTTATTGCCTATGATTGCTGTATCCTCTGCTTACAGAGTCTCATAAAAGACCAAGACCCCCTTTTTATTTACTTAAAACAGTTCTGTGCCACCTTTCCACCCAACTTAACCCAGTCCGGTGTAGTAGTTAAGTGAGCGGACTCTTACCTGGGAGAACCAGGTTTGATTCCCCACTCCTCCGCTTGCACCTGCTGGAATGGCCTTGGGTCAGCCGTCGCTCTCTTATCCTGGAGAACTGGGTTTGATTCCTTACTCCTCCACTTGCATCTGCTGGAATGGCCTTGGGTCAGCCATAGCTCTCTTATTTGGGAGAACCGGGTTTGATTCCCCACTCCTCCACTTGCGGCTGCTGGAATGGCCTTGGGTCAGCCAGAGCTCTCTTATCTGGGGGAACCGGGTTTGATTCCCCACTCCTCCACTTGCAGCTGCTGGAATGGCCTTGGGATAGTCATAGCTCTTGTAGGAGTTGTCCTTGAAAGGGCAGCTGCTGTGAGAGCCCTCTCAGCCCCACCTAGCTCACAGGGTGTCTATTGTGGGGAGAGAAGATATATGAGATTGTAAGCTGCTCCGAGTCTCTGATTCAGAGAGAAGGGCGGGGTATAAATCTGCAGTCTTCTTCTTCTTCTGGCTCCACAGGCAGCAAACAATCAAAACGTTAAAACCAGCTTTAAAAATGCACAGTCATGCATGCAAAACAAGTCAAACAGCACTGAAACATAACCCCGGAAGAAGGGTCAGTGAGAACATTCAAGGCAAAATGGGGAAGCCTTTGTCCATTTGTGGAAGGCAACAAGGAAGGGGGCAGATGAATCTCCTGGGGGGAGTGGAGGAATTCCATGGTTTTGATACCCCACCCGAGAAGGTCACTCATCTAGCCACAGAGGTTGGGGGTCACCTGGAGCAGAGCCCCTGAAGATAATCATAATGATCAGGAGAAGGCCGTCTGTCGGGCATGGTGATTTCAAGCCCTTTAAGAGTCTATACAAGCACCTTGAATTTGGCCTAGATGCTGATGGGGTGCCACTTGGAGATGGAACAAGAATGGAATGATACAGCCCTGATGATTCTCTCCAGACAGACTGCGGCATACCAGTCGTCTCATCTGGACAGCCTCCAAGGGCAGATCTATGTAGAGTGCATTGCAGTAGTCTAGCCTAGCCAGAGCAGAGCATGCAGCACAGTGGCAAGGTCTTTTTTGCCCATGGAAGGAAGCAGCTGGGTTAGCAGCAGAAGCTGTGAAAGGCACTCCTGGCAACAGTTGCCCCCTGCTTATCCAACGGGAGGTCTGGATCCAGCAGTGAAGGGTGAAGGCATTCCTCCTTTAGGAGAAGGAACTCAGAGATGTTGTCAGTCTGTGTTACAGTTCAAGGAGACAATCCAGCCCAAGCTGAACATGTTTAAGTACCATTGACTTCACTGTGACAGATTCCCCACTAGAAGAAGAATTGCAGATTTATACCCTGCCCTTCTCCCCGAATCAGAGACTCAGAGCGGCTCACAATCTCTTATATCTTCTCCCCCCACAACAGACACCCTGTGAGGTAGATGAAGATATTGGATTTATATCTCGCCCTCCACTCCGAAGAGTCTCAGAGCGGCTCACAATCTCCTTCACCTTCACCCCCCCACAACAGACACCCTGTGAGGTAGATGAAGATACTGGATTTATATCCCGCCCTCCACTCCGAAGAGTCTCAGAGCGGCTCACAATCTCCTTTACCTTCCTCCCCCAAAACAGACACCCTGTGAGGTAGATGAAGATATTGGATTTATATCTCGCCCTCCACTCCGAAGAGTCTCAGAGCGGCTCACAATCTCCTTTCCCTTCCTCCCCCACAACAGACACCCTGTGAGGTTGATGAAGATATTGGATTTATATCCCACCCTCCACTCCGAAGAGTCTCAGAGCGGCTCACAATCTCCTTTACCTTCCTCCCCCACAACAGACACCCTGTGAGGTAGATCAAGATATTGGTTTTATATCCCACCCTCCACTCCGAAGAGGCTCAGAGTGGCTCACAATCTCCTTTACTTTCCTCCCCCACAAGAGACACCCTGTGAGGTGGATGGGGCTGAGAGGGCTCTCACAGCAGCTGCCATTTCAAGGTGTTGGAACTCTCCCCCCCCCCCCCAAGCTTCTGTCTGATTTTGCACAAGTTGCCGTGGGGCTGCAACTCTCTCCACCTCTTTCTTGCAGCAAGCAAGATCCTCTGAAAACCGGTTTCTGCTTGCTGCGGGAAAGAGGCGGAGCGAGGCGCAGTCCTGCGGTAGCTTGTGCGAAATTGTGCGAAATTGGGGGGGGGGGGGAGAAGAATGCTGACACCCGAACAAGCCTAATGGGGAATTGGTCTGGGATAGTCGGGCAGAAACTGAAGTCTCTTGCAGGAAACTGAAGGAGTGACGAGTTCTTAACTTGGGCTGTACCTGAAATCAGGAGTCCCCAAGTTTCGTTAGCCAATGGACACCTTTGGAATTCTGACACAATGTGGTTGGTGCAGCCACAAAAATGGCTGCCATAGGAGGTGGAGCCAGCTATATAATGGCTGCCACAGTTGCCTGGCAGCCACACAGCGACGGTCCTTCTACCTAAGGAACCCTGCTCAGCCAATCAACTCTCCAGTGGCCAATCAGGAAGCCTTGCTGGGCGAGTGGAGTGACTGGCCCTGCCCACTTTCTAAAAACACTAGGTGGATGCCGAGAAAGAAGTCAGTGGGCACCATGCCACCCACGGGGATCCCTGACAAAAACACTTAAATATTGCTCTGGTCTCCCTAGGACTCTTTGCCGTTTCTGTGCGCCACAAGAAGTGATGAGACGTTTCGCTTGCAGCCGACAGGGAGGCTCGAGTGGCCGCCAGAGAGGCGGTTGTTTCTGGACCTTGTCGGTACAGGAGAGTCCTCGTTTTTATCCGAGTACACATCAGCAATGCTGATAACCCCTGGGCGGGTCTGCTTAGCTATGTATGAGAAGCCGATTGCCTGTTTAAATGCCGTGTTTTGCCGATGAGCAAAGAGAAGCGCCGAGGTGGTGACAATTTCAGATTGGCGGAAAGATCTAAGGCAGCGGTGGGGAACCTTTTTTCTGCCGAGGGCCATATGGATATTTATAGCATCATTCGCGGGCCACAAAAAAAATTATCAACTTTAACAACCGTGCTCCGCCGAGGGAGAATGATTCAGGCCAGCAAAATTAATGCAAATCATAGTTTTCCTATTTGAAGTCATGTGGGGAGAGCCTAATCTGGCACACACACATGCACATGGCCTGCCAACCCAGGCAAATGCATAGGTCCAGGGCTTTTTTGTAGAAAAAGCCCAGCAGGAACTCGGTAGCATATTAGACCACACCCCCTAATATTAGCATATTAGGTCACACACTCATTAGCATATTAGGCCACACCCTCTGGGATAATCAAGTGCAAACTGAACGGTGACTGTAACTTTCCAGGCCCTGCAGCAATTCTGGCCGACCAGCCATCCCCCAGGGAGGCTGCCGCACAGTACATCTGGGCCCTGTGATCCCTGCCTGGCCCTGGGGAGGCTGCTGCACGGTGCGGCTGGGCCCCACGATCCTCGGTGGCCAGCCAGGCCCCAGGGAGGCCGCCACATGGCTTGGTTTGACCCAGCAATCCCCGAGGGCCACACCAAGTGACCTCAAGGGCCGCATACGGCCCTCGAGATGGAGGTTCCCCACCCCTGATCTAAAGAGTGGTGGACGGGTGACAAGTGGGTGCCCAGCAGTGTGAATTATCCGTAGCCCCAATTCTTATTGACAGATTTGGCAGTAGTGAAGTGCATCTAATTATATATACACTTGCAGGATTGTATGTCTATTCTCTACCCAGGGCTGTCTTAACAGCATTCTGGGCCCCGGGCCTAGCAGTGTACTGGACCCTTAGGACAACTACTCACAGGAATAAAAATGTAAATGGTCGATAAAACTAAATATTTGTTTATTTTATTGGCGCTTCCAACAAAATTGGTATGGGGCCCCTATGCTCGTGAGGCCCACGGGCAAGCGCCCATCAGGCCCATGCATTAAGACAGCCCTGTCTCTACCCCCGGAAGAGTTTCTTAATGCAGTGGTTCCCAACTAGGGTTGCCAAGTCCACTTTAAGAAATATCTGGGGACTTTGGGGGTGGAGCCAGGAGACATTAGGGGTGGAGCCAAGATCAAGGCTGTGACAAGCATAATTGGACTCCAAAGGGAGTTCTGGCCATTGCATTTAAAGGGACTGCACACCTTTTCAATGCCTTCCTTCCATAGGAAATAATGAAGGATAGGGGCACCTCCTTTTGGGGCTCATAGAATTGGACCCCCTGGTCCAATCATTTTGAAACTTGGTGGATAGTTTGGGGAGGGGAACTAGATACTGTGCTGAAAATTTGGTGCCTCTACCTTAAAAAACAGCCCCCCCAAGAGCCCCAGATAACCGCAGATCAATTCCGCATTATTTTCTATGGGAATAAATCTCCATAGAGAATAGTAGAGTTCTCAGCAGACATTGCCCTTCCCTCCCCCCGCTTTCTGACGACCCTGAAGCGGGGGGGAGGGCCTCCAAACTGGGGGATCCCCTGCCCCCACCTGGGGATTGTCAACCCTATTCCCAACCTTTTTGACAACAGGGACCGGTTTTGTGGAAGACAATTTTTCAACGGACCGGTGGTGGTGGGGAATATGCTGGGGGTTTTGCCACTGCAGGCTGCCCCCCTGCCCCGTCTCTGCCCCCCATGGTGGTCTTTAAATGAGGGGTAGGCAAAGGTCACTGCTGCAATGCCCCCTTCTGCCCACCTTGGGACCCAGGCTGAGGAAAGAGGTGGTGCTTCGGAGCTAGTCTGCCCTGATGGGTGAAAGGGTTGGCAGGGCTGCTCCGCGGCCCGGTTGCTAACAGGCCACGGACCGGTGCATGAACTGGGGGTTGGGGATTCCTGTCTTAATGTATAATCTGGACCGTTTTTAGAATGCAATGCATTTAATATGCTGCACATTCATTGCATTTAAATGATTTAAATATGTGAAAGTTGCAGAAAGTTATATAGTGATAGCCTATATCCATTTATCTACATCTTTTTTTTAAAAAAAGTGCAATATTTATATGTGTATTTTGGTCTTTGCCTGCTTTTTGATCCTTATAAACAAGCATTTCCCCCACCCCGAACTGCAGAGGTTTCCGACATTTGAGTTGAATGGCAGGGAAATGTCCCCACCCCCACCCCCGCATCTTTAAGACCATTTCATTCAGGGGCTGCAGCATCCCTTCGCTGCCCAATGTTTGCAGAACTCTCTTTCAGTGATTGAAAGAACCCTGGTATCTCCTTGAGGAGTTTACTGTACCAGAAAGCAAACAAGAAGCGATACAAAGTCCACTGTCTAGTTGTTTGAGATCTTTGTTGTTATTGGTGGGGAATCAACAATCCGCAAGTGCAACTTTTGCATGTATACCTTTGTCTGAGTTGCATTCCTGGATTCTGGGACTTGCAGGGAAAAGGTGGCCAGCCCTTCAACATAGTTGGAAAGGTTGCAATCGTTTGCGTAGGTTATTGACGACGGAATTGGATGTAATATGAAAATGCAGTAGAACTACGCGATCTCCGTCTGCCTAGCATTGAACTCTTTTGCCGGCAAAATTATGTTATTCCAATTTTGGTCGGAATTCAGCCAGCCCGTTGTGCCTCCTTTTAATAAATGAGTGGCTCTTCGTGAATGGATCTTCCAGTTCTCAGCTCCTCACCCCCTCCCTTCCCCGACCTCTGTGCATTTTTACATTCTGTAGGCCATCCCCTAAGACATCTGGCACCACTTTTAGGTCAGCATAGTTTCCCTTAATATGCTGTTTTGTTCATTGTGTGGACTAAACAGCCCAGTTCTAGGAACTGGGAAGTATTTTTATTCAGAGATGTGCACCAAAAATGATAGAGGTTTACAAGATTATGCCTGGGATAGAGAAGGTAGAGAAAGAAGGACTTTTCTCCCTTTCTCACAATACAAGAACTCGTGGGCATTCAATGAAATTGCTGAGCAGTTGGGTTAGAATGGATAAAAGGAAGTCCTTCTTCACCCAAAGGGTGATTAACATGTGGAATTCACTGCCACAGGAGGTGGTGGTGGCTACAAGCACAGCCAGCTTCAAGAGGGGGTTAGATAAAAATATGGAGCAGAGGTCCATCAGTGGCTATTAGCCACAGCATATTGTTGGAACTCTCTGTCTGGAGCAAGTGATGCTCTGTATTCTGGGTGCTTGGGGGGCACAGTGGGAGGGCTTCTATTGTTCTGGCCCCACTGGTGGGCCTTCTGATGGCACCTGGGTTTTTTGGCCATTATGTGACACAGAGTGTTGGACTGGATGGGCCATTGGCCTGACCCAACATGGCTTCTCTCATGTGTTTTAAAAACCGGAGTAGAGCAGATAGGGCTTCCGAATGTTTTCAGAGTTGCCTCGTTTGAGTTGGGAAATGCAGTTGGCCTTAAAACACTCCCCGTAGCTCGGTAAGGTCCCCAGGCTAGTAACAGTTTGCAACAGGGCTGTAGAAGTTTGGAACTTTTGCCTCCCCTCGGTTCATTCCAAGTTAGCACAGCTACCAAACGAGAGGTTCATGGCGCATGCTGTTGCAAGGGGTGCCAACCTCCAGGCGGGACCTGGGGATCTCCCAGAATCACAACTGACCTCCAGATGACAGAGATCAGGTCCCCTGGTAGGAAGCTGAGCCTAGGAGTAGAAGGATCATATTTCAATCCAAAGGAAGGCGATAGATGTCCCGACAGCTAGAATATTTTTTCCCCCTCTTGGAATGTATTTCAGGCATGGGGACATCGCTGAGATTTATGCAAGGTGGAGACTCAGGCTACCCGAAACCGGATATTATCGATCATCGGTACAGCTTTGCAAGTCTGAAGTGGCCAGAGAAGAATACTCTTGGCTTAGCCACACTTCTGGACTGGCTTGATATCTCTTTGTTAAGAGCAACCTGCATCTGTTCCGATTACTGCCCCGTGTCACGCTGCTTGTTGTATTACTTGTCAGTGGAATTTTCCTTGTTAGAGCGGGCTTTGCTACTTTACATATTGTTCTTAATTACAGATGCCCAATACTTTAAAGTGTTGCTAAAGTATTCAAGTCTCTCATTACCCCGCGGCTTTTCTTTCATTTTATAGCCACGTAATTTCCTGAGGTCTTCTTTGCTTGTTGATCCCCTGGAGAAAATGGCTGCTTTGGAGGGTGGACTCTACAACATAATATTCCACCCTTCCCGAATCCCACCCTTCCTAAGCTTCGACACCCACCCACCCCAAATCTCCAGGAATTTCCCTACCCAGGTTTGGCAAGCCTATTCTATCCCCTGGGAGATGGTGAAGAAGAAGAAGGCTGCAGATTTATACCCTGCCCTTCTCTCTGAATCAGAGACTCAGAGCAGCTTAAAGATAAAAGGTCAAGGTAGTCCCCTGTGCAAGCAGCAGTCATTTCCGACTCTGGGGTGACGTTGTGAAATGTTTTCACGGCACACTTTTTACGGGGTGGTTTGCCATCGCCTTCCCCAGTCATCTACACTTTCCCCCCAGCAAGCTGGGGACTCATTTGACTGACCTCAGAAGGATGGAAGGCTGAGTCAACCTTGGGCCGGTTACCTGAACCAGCTTCCGCTGGGATCGAACTCAGGTCATGAGCAGAGTTCAGACTGCAGTACGGCAGCTTTACCACTCTGCGCAATCTCCTATATCTTCTCCCCCCACAACAGACACCTGTGGGGTGGGTGGGGCTGAGAGGGCTCTCACAGCAGCTGCCCTTTCAAGGACAACTCCTGCCAGAGCTCTGGCTGACCCAAGGCCATTCCAGCAGGTGCAAGTGGAGGAGTGGAGAATCAAACTTGGTTCTCCCAGATATGTCCGCACACTTAACCACTACACCAAACTGGATCTCCAGAGGAAGAAGAAGACAATGACGACGATATTGGATTTATATCCTGCCCTTCACTCTGAATCTCAGAGTGGTTCACAATCTCCTTTAGAACCATAGAATCATAGAGGTTGAAGAGACCTCCATGGTCATCTAGTCCAACCCCCTCCACAATGCAGGAAACTCACAAATACCTCTCCCTAAATTCACAGGATCTTCATTGCTGTCAGATGGCCATCTAGACTCTGTTTAAAAACCTCCAAGGAAAGAGAGCCCTCCACTTCATGAGGAAGCCTGTTCCTCTAAGGAATCACTCTAACGGTCAGGAAGTTCTTCCTGATGTTGAGGTAGAAAATCTTTCGATTTAATTTCAACCCACTGGTTCTGGTCCTACCTTCTGGAGCCACAGAAAACAATTCCGCACCATCCCCTATATGACAGCCCTTCAAGTACTTGAAGATAGTGATCCTATCACCTCTCAGCCACCTCCTCTCTAGGCTAAACTCCTTCAACCTTTCTTCATAGGACTTGGTCTCCAGACCCCTCACCATCTTTGTTGCTCTCCTCTGGACCCATTCCAACTTGTCTATATCCTTCTTAAAATGTGCCCAAGACTGAATACAGTAATCCAGGTGAATCTTACCAGAGCAGAGTAAACCTTCCACCCCCACAACAGACAACCCTGTGAGGTGAGTGAGACTGAGAGAACTTTCACAGAAACTGCCCTTTTCAAGGACAGCTCTGTCAGAGCTATGGCTGACCCAAGGCCATTCCAGCAGCTGCAAGTAGAGGAATGGGGAATTGAACCTGGTTCTCCCAGATAAGAGTCTGCGTGCTTAACCGCCACGCCAAACTGGTGCTGACCTCATTCCAAAGCAAAGTAGGTGTCCATATTCATGGCCCCGAGTCTACAGCTTTTTCCAGGTCCCCCCCCCCCCCCATCCCTACTCCTTTGCAAATCATAGGAGTGCTTGGCAGGAAGTGTTCCATCACTCCTTGTAACTGCGGGTGACCTCAAGAGCACGTGTGGCTCACATACTTCTGTTTCTCAAACGTGACTCTCTTTAAAGACAGGTTCTGCTAATTTGGGAGTGAGAGAGTTGAAACTTGCGAAATGACGGGTATTCAGAGAACTGATTTAACCACTGGGCCTGGTATGGTTCAAAAATGATTCATCCTCCTTCTCTCTGCCCTCCCTTTGGAATAGGGTTGCCAAGTCCAATTCAAGAAATATCTGGGGGCTTTGGGGGTGGAGCCAGGAGACTTTGGGGGGTGGAGCCAGGAGACATTGGGGGTGGAGCCAGGAACAAGGGTGTGACGAGCATCATTGAACTCCGAGGGAGTTCTGGCCATCACCTTTAAAGGGACAGCACACCTTTTTAAATGTCTTCCTTCTATAGGAAATAATGAAGGACAGGGGCACCTTCTTTGGGGCTCATAGAATGGGACCCCCTGGTCTAATCTTTTTGAAACTTGGAGGGTATTTTGGGGAGAGGCACTAGATACTATACTGAAAATGTGGTGCCTCTACCTCAAAAAACAGCTCCTCCAGAGCCCCCGAAACCTCCAGATTATACCCTATGAGAATCGATCTCCACATAGGGAATAATGAAGTGCTCAGCAGACGTTTCCCTCCCTCTCCCCCCGTTTCTGCTGACTGAAGGAGGGATTGGCCTCTCTACTCACGAGTTGCTGCCAACTTCTTCTAAGTAACACAGACACCCCATCCCAAAAGGAAGCCTTTCAATCAGAGACTGGAGCCTCTGGAGGTGGAAAGGCACATGGTCCTCTGGGGGCGGGGCTTCCCCCCTCCGGCCAGCTGACTGGGGGCAGGAAGGAGCCTGGGAAAGCGGAAGAACCCCCGGTGGGACCTGGGGATTGGCAAGCCTACTTTGGAAAGTGTGTATGGATGATAAAAAAATGGACGTTTCCTGATGGCGCTTTTCCGTACTCGAGGGCATGGTTCCTGTCTACAGCAGGCAGGGATGCCAACTTCAGGTTGGGAAATTCCTGGAGAGTCTGTAGAGATCAGGGTTTGGGGAGGGGGGGGGACTTCAGCAGGATGTGATGCCGCAGAGCCTGCTCTCGAAAGCAGCCATTTTCTCCAGGGAAATTGATCTTTGTAGTCCAGAGATCAGCTGTAATTCTGGAAGATCTCCAGACCTTATCTGGAGACCAAGAACTCTAACACCATGTGTGTGTGTGGGGGGGATTTATTTTTTGCACCTTTCGTGGGACAAGGCCACCCGGAGGGAGGGAGTACCTCTCTATTTGCTTGGCTTAAAGCTCTCTCATGTTTTGGGCTAGGGTTGCCAAGTCTAACTCAGAGAATACCTGGGGACTTTGGGATGGAGTCGGGAGGCTTTCCCTTTCCCTAAAATTGCAGTTCCCCTGAATACGGTCTTCGTTTTGTCATCACCCAACAGCTGGCCACACTTCCACTTTCTCTCTCTCTCTCTCGCACACACACACATACAGAGGCACACAGCAGCCATAATAAACACAGTTTAGAAGCACACGCTTTGTGGCCTCACTGGGGCAATTTGCTCACCATCGGAGTTGTTGACTGCTCTATACTCCACCCAGTTCATCAGACTAACACAGGGAAACCAGAGGTTACTATTTGAGTGTGCAAATGGCTTCTTAAAGAGGTTCTGGGCTCCTTCCCTTCCCTTTCAACAGGCACGTTGTTCTGCAGGCTTGGCCCGCCTCCATTCAGCCTGGCTCGAGATTTAAAGGCACACACACGTTCTTAAAAGCCACTTGTTCACAAGCATATTCTTAACCCTTCCGAGGTTTGAAGGCACATGGAGGCTGCTGGGGGCTAATTTACGATCAAGGAAAGAGCCTGCTGAACCGGGAGATGCCCCACTGGGACCTGGGGATTGGGAAGCCTGTTTTGGTTCCACAGGCAGCTCCTGCCACCCCCCTTCTTTGCAGCGGATTGGGTGGGAAACAAACGAGCACGTCTTCTTATCAGCAGAAGGACCAAACGTCCTGCGCTGGCAGCAGCTCTCGTTCAGTTGCGACTGTGGCGTCACCCCAAGCAGGTTCTCGTGCAGCCGTGGCCTTTGTGGCTTAAGCGCAGCAGAGCCAGAGGGGTAACAACTGTCAGGAGCGGCCTGCGATGAAAGGCTGCACTTTGCCAGCCGCACTGCCCGCATCACAAGACGCCACAAACGAAAAGTTTGCTCTGCTGCAGTTCTTTGTACCCGAGGAAGAGGATGACAAACGGAACAGATGATCTTATCTCGGCATCGTTTTCCCCTTTCATGACTCGTTCTGGTCCCAATTAGCTGCTGAGGTGGTTGCAAGGCCTCCTTCCTCCTTGCCTGAGGTAGCGAAGGCTTGTGGTTGTGCTGCAGGCTTCAGGATGCCAACCTCCAGATGGGGCCAGGAGTTCTCCTGGAATTATAACTGCCTTCCTGACGATGGTGATCAGTTCCCCTGGAGAAAAGGGCAGCTTTGGAGAGCAAACTCTATGGTATATCATAGATGGTAGGTGAAATCCCTCCCCAGACACCTCCCTCCACAGGCACTGCCCCAAATCTCCAGGAGTTTTTCAGGCCAGAGTTGGGAACTCTGTAGATTGATATTTTATAGGCCAAGAGAAGGTAACACTGGCTGCCCCCCTCAAGCATGGAAGGGACCTCCAGGGTCATTTTGTCCAACCCCCTGCACAAGGCAGGAAACTCACAAACACCTCCCCCTAAATTCACAAGATCCTCATTGCTGTCAGATGGCCATCTAGCCTCTGTTTAAAAACCTCCAAGGAAGGAGAGCCCACCACCTCCTGAGGAAGCCTGATCCAACATGACTTCTCTTATGTTCTTATATGGAGCAGAGGTCCATCAATGGCTGTTAGCCACAAGCTATAGATGGAACTCCCTGTCTGGGGCAAGTGATGCTCTGTATTCTTGGTGTTTGGGGGGCAGGGACAGTGGGAGGGCTTCTAGTGTCCTGGCCCATTGGAGACTTCCTGATGGCACTTGGGATTTTGACCACTGTGTGACACAGAGTGTTGGACTGGATGGGCCATTGGCCTGATCCAACATGACTTCTCTTATGTTCTTATATGGAGCAGAGGTCCATCAATGGCTGTTAGCCACAAGGTATAGATGGAACTCTCTGTCTGGGGCAAGTGATGCTCTGTATGCTTGGCACTTGTGGGGGCAACAGTGGGAGGGCTTCTTGTGTCCTGGCCCCACTGGTGGACCTCCTGATGGCACCTGGGGGTTTTGGCCACTGTGTTACAGAATGTTGGATTGGATGGGCCACTGGCCTAACCCAACATGACTTCTCTTATGTTCTTATGCCTGGGGCAGTGATGCTCTGTATTGTTGGTGCTTGAGAGGGGCAACAGTGGGAGGACTTCTAGTGTCCTGGCCCCATTGATGGACCTCCTGATGGCACCTGGGATTTTTGGCCACTGTGTGACACAGAGTGTTGGACTGGATGGGCCATTGGCCTGATCCAACATGGCTTCCCATATGTTCTTATGTGTGGGGCAGTGATGCTTTGTATTCTGGGTGCTTGAGGGGGGGCAACAGTGGGAGGGCTTCTAGTGTCCTGGCCCCACTGATGGACCTCCTGATGGCACCTGGGATTTTTGGCCACTGTGTGACACAGAGTGTTGGACTGGATGGACCATTGGCCTGATCCAACAGGCTTCTCTTATGTTCTTATATCCCGGGTTCAATTCTCAGGCTCTCCAGTTAAAAGAGCCAAGCAGTCCATGGTGTGAAAGGGCTCTGCCAAAGACCCGGGAGAGCAGGTGCAAGTCAAGTTCTGACCTTTGGGACTACTGGCCTGATCCAGCCTCAGGGAGCCTTACGTGTCTGCCCAGACTTGGCCGCTCTGGGTTGTCGCCCTCCTACCTGCCCTTCCGAGAGTGGCACCAGATAGGAAAAGGGCTTGTCTGTCTGAGCAGCCAGCGAGGAGTTTTTCCGGGGCCGGGGCGCTGACAGATTGGCAGCTCTCTCTGCACCTCTCCTCCCTTTTGTCTTGCTGGAGGGAGAGTTTGGAAGCCGGGCCTTCTGATTTAAAGGATTCTCAGCCCCTTGCTCATATTGATTTTTAGCTTATCTGACCCTTTAGCTAGAGGCTGCTCTTCTCTCAGTGTCTAACCAGATGTTACTTAAAGCAATGGAGAAATGTATATCATCCTTTTCCTCGCATTCATTAGGGTCTGAAAATGCATTATTTAGTGGAGTAAAAGCCGCAGCAGCCTCCCCTGGAGAGGATTTAGAGACGGGCTGGAACATGCCGCTTGCATGGTAGGTGTTGCGCGGCTGGGTTGCAGGCGCATGCCGCGGTGTGAGGAGCGCCGAGGGGGAAGGAGACAGCCTAGGAGCCCACTGAGGGTTGGAGATGAGGCAGGGAGCATGGAGGGCTTCTGAGGCTGGGTTTCATTCCTGAGCATGATAGACGCATGCAGGGGTCGTTTTGTAGAAAAATAGGTGGTGGAGCTCGTTAGCATACTTCATTAGCATATGCCACCACCCCGCCAACCAAGAGCAACCCGATGCAAGAAAGGAGAGCCCCAGGCAAGCGAGGCCTGCTTGGATTGGCTAGAGATCCAAGCAGGCCTCGCTCACCTGGGGCTCTCCTGGGCCGCCCCGCCTCCCCAGTCAAAAGGCCAGCAAGCCACCCACCACCCAAAATCACATAAGAAGTGGAGAAAGGGTGGGGCGGGCTTCTCCAGGGGTTAATGAGGGCTGCTGGGGGTGTGGCAAAGCCCCTTGTGGCTGGCTGCCCGCTCTCCTAATTCAGGGATTGTTATGCAGCTGCACCTCCTACTCAATAGACAAGGTAGATGGGGAGGAAGAGGGGGAACCCTCAGAAAGGTTCAGGAGCTGTGCTCCTGTGAGCTCCTGCTGAATCTGAGGCCTGGACACATGGCTCCAGCCTCTTCTGCTGGAATTGGGTGATCACAAGTCTGGAGATTTGTCCCCAATTTGGTAGAGTTGCCAGTGCTCAGGTGGGGCTTGGAGATCTCCCAAAATTGCAACTGGTCTCCAGATGACAAAGTTCGATTTCCCTGGAGAAAATGGCTGCTTTGGTGGGCGGGCTCCCTAGCGTCACATTCCACTGAGCCCCGCCCCTCCCCTAACCCCGCCTTCCTCAGGCTGAAGCCGCCCTCCCAATCTCCAGGAATTTCCCAACCTGGATCCGGCAACTCTGTAATTTAGGGCTGCTTCCCGCCTGCACAGTCACTTGGCAAACACCTCCCCCGGGTGTGGCCTCCCCTGTGTGACTGACTTGGCTCCCCGCAAGGACCAAGCGCCAAAGGTCCACATCCCCTAAAAGGTGGAGCTGGTGGAAGGAGCTGATTCACGCCTTCAGCTGCTGATATTCGAGCAAGAGACCTTCAGGAAGCCATGCTGGGTCAGGCCAGTGGCCCATCCAGTCCAACACTCTGTGTCACACAGTGGCCAAAAAACCCAGGTGGTCCAGCCCCGGTCTTGAGAGCCAGGTACTCTGCACGTGCCCAGGTACCCTTATTGGTGGATTGTTTCATGTTCTGGGGCTGAGTCACGGGCCTGAAAATGGATGCTGGAGCCGCCCATGCCCCTTTGCCACAGTCCCTTCTGGATTTGCCATAACTGCCCGAACCATTCCCCCGACTCCGCTGGCCAAGGGGCGAGCAAACATGTCAGGTGTTTTTTGGCTCTTCCTTTGTGTGCTCTTGGGTGTGGCTTTCTCAGCTGCACTTCACCCCACTCCTATTTTCAGAAATCCAATCATGTTCTTGCCCAGGGTTGCCAAACAGCATTTGGGAACTTCACAGAGATTTAGGGGTGTTGCCTGTGGGAAGGACAGAGTTTGAGGTGGGAAGAACATAAGAGAAGCCATGTTGGATCAGGCCAATGGCCCATCCAGTCCAACACTCTGTGTTACACAGTGGCCAAAAAACCCAGGTGCCATCAGGAGGTCCACCAGTGGGGCCAGGACACTAGAAGCCCTCCCACTGTGCCCCCCCAAGCACCAAGAATACAGAGCATCACTTGGCCCAGAGAGAGAGTTCCAACAATACGCTGTGGCTAATAGCCACTGTTGGACCTCTGCTCCATATAAGAGCTAAGAGAAGCCATGTTGGATCAGGCCAATGGCCCATCCAGTCCAACACTCTGGATCACACAGTGGCCAAAAAACCCAGGTGCTATCAGGACCATCAGTTGGGCCAGGACACCAGAAGCCCTCACACTGTGTCCCCCAAGCACCCAGAATACAGAGCATCCCTGCCCCAGACAGAGAGTTCCATCTATACCCTGTGGCTAATAGCCACTGATGGACCTCTGCTCCATATGCTGATCCAGTCCCCTCTTGAAGCTGGCTATGCTTCAAGGGAGGTGATGTCACTCTAGGACTCATGTTTCTCCCAGACTCCATGGTAAACCATAGAGTTTGCTTTCCAAAGCTTCCATTTCCTGCAGGGCAACTGGCCTGGACATTGATTGTAATTCCAGGAGGACTCCAGGGCCTTCCTGGAGGTTGGCAGCCCTCGTCTTGCCCAGCAGGTTGGCGTATCCTGAGACTTTCTGTGACGCTGAACTTACTGCTCATCCAGAAGTGTCAGTTTTGGGAGCAGCCAAAGGCAACCCTTTGTCGAGGTCCAACCCACAAGGAGCTGGGTGTGTCTTGGCTACTTAGGGCATTTTCCGCAGGAGCAGTGCCGTTCGGCCTCCATCCAGCAAAGGACGCTGGATGCTTCACAGCTACCCTCAATGCTGCATCTCCCGACAGCGTGGTTTCTTTCCCACGTGGGCCTCACTCTCAGAGGTGTCCCTGAAGGGGGCCTTTGTGCAGGGCTGGCTCTTACAGTAGCCCGAATGCCCGGGGTCGGGCCGAGAGACAATGGGCAGGTCAGCGAGGCCCCTTTTATTTACAGTAGTTCCTTTCATGGGCCTGGGGAAAGGGGAGTCCCGAGAGGCCATCTTGAAAGGCAGCTGTGTCTGTTCAGTCAGGCCTGCCCGGGCCGGAGGGATGGGGCACAAAGGTTGGGGGGTGGGGGTGGGGGCACCGACACACATAACTGGAGACTAAAGGGGGCTATATTGTCAGTCACAGCCAGGCCTGAGAGAGAAAGTGGAGGGCGCTGGCGTGAGACTTTTGCAAAGTTTGAAGGCTGCTTTAGACTGTTCCTGCCGCTTCCCAAAGTGAACGCAGAGTCCGGAGATGGTAGCATTGGGCTCCTTCCTCTCTTTCCCATGCTTTAGGCAGGAGCGGGTGGGGTCTGATCTATTCCTCGGGTCTCCCGGTATTTCTTCGTTTTGCAAAGGGGATCTTTGCTCTTTGGCAAATTCCTTTCTCCTTTTGTACCCTTTATAACATGTTTTGCTTTTTTTTTTTTTTTTTCATTTGTGGGATCGTTTGTGGAAGGGAAAAAAAAAATCCTTCATCTCCTTTGTCAAAGGCCCAGCTCTTCTATTTTTTCTCAAATCATTGCTGTCTCTTTTTTAATGATCTCCTGGATCAATATCCCTGGCTCTCTGCTGAACCGAACCATTAATTTAATGGAAAGTTCTGCCACGATGCCTGGTCCTTCCTGGCTGTGCCAAGGGTTGGTTTGGAAGAAAATGGGAAGTTAAACCAGATTTATTTATATTTATATATATAGCAAAGGAGACTTCTGGGTCTCTCTCTCTCTCTCTCTCTCTCTCTCTCTCTCTCTCTCTCTCTATATATATATATATATATATATATATGTAGCAAAAGAAACTTCTGGGTCTCTCTACTGCATGCGACCTCTGTGTCTGCGGGGAAACTCAATGCAAGCTCCATCCCTTTGGGATCAAATCAGCTTGCCAACCTCCAGTTGGGGCCTGGAGATCTCCCAGAATTCCAGCTGAGCTCCAGAATACAGAGATCTGTTCCTCTGGAGAAGAGGGTAACTTCAGAGGGTGGAAGCCCCCGTCTGTCCCAATTGATGCTGTGTGGACGACTGAACCATGGGAAGAAGAGGTTGGCTTCTCTGCCCCCCTTTCAGCCTGTTTTCAGCCTTCCATTTCTCACTTCCCTTCTCACCTGAGCGGGATAAAAATTGTCTCTGAGTGGCCAGACTGCAAATGAGCAAGAGTTATAGACCTGGCAGACAGGTTTAAAAAAAACCCTGTGGTATTTATTTACCTCAATACGAATTTGCAGCTAAACTCTCGGCTTGGGGGTGCCGAAATGGTCCATTTTTAAAATTTGTTTGTGTGTGTTATTTATTTAATTCCTGTTTAGATTTGTATACCGTCCTTCTCCAAATTCACAGAGCCCAGAGCTGGCTGATGTGTTTTGTACATTTTAAATATTGCTCTTTGAAACCTGGAGTCGCTGTTCGTCTGTTAGCGCTGAGAGATTGCTGCTTGTTTCTGCTCCGATACCAACTTTGAGAAGGTTAGGAGCAGAGCTGGCCTGCTTCAAGCTGTGGTGGTCCTTCGCTGCTTTGAAACTCCCTGTCTGAGATGGCCCCATCTCCTCTTTTTCAGAACTCTCCCTCCTCACCTCCCTGCCGGTGTTGCAGAGAGAACATTAATTGCTTTACAGCTACCATAGTGTTCAACTAAAGTTTCACTGGGCATTGCACAGACCTGCCCTCAAAAACTGCCCAAAGGAGACCAGTTGGGAGAGATCTGTGCAGAGGGCCTTATTTCTGCCATTATTGTCCCCCTCCCCAAACTACTTCACAAGCCTGCAAACCAGGGTCTGCCAAAGATGCACAAATGGCTGACCCTTCAGGAGTACCACTAAGAATTCTTAGGAGAGCCAGTTTGGTGTTGTGGTGAAGTGAGCAGACTCTTATCTGGGAGAACCGGATTTGATTCCCCACTCCTTCCCATGCACCTGCTGGAATGGCCTTGGGTCAGCCAGAGTTCTCTTATCTGGGAGAACCAGGTTTGATTCCCTACTCCTCCACCTGCAGCTGCTGGAATGGCCTTGGGTCAGCCAGAGCTCTCTTATCTGGGAGAACCAGGTTTGATTCCCCACTCCTCCACTTGCAGCTGCTGGAATGGCCTTGGGTCAGCCAGAGTTCTCTTATCTGGGAGAACCAGGTTTGATTCCCTACTCCTCCACTTGCAGCTGCTGGAATGGCCTTGGGTCAGCCAGAGCTCTCTTATCTGGGAGAACCAGGTTTGATTCCCCACTCCTCCACTTGCAGCTGCTGGAATGGCCTTGGATCAGCCAGAGCTCTCTTATCTGGGAGAACCAGATTTGATTCCCCTCTCCTCTACTTGCAGCTGCTGGAATGGCTTTGAGTCAGCCATAGCTCTCGCAGGAGTTATCCTTGAAAGGGCAGCTTCTGGGAGAGCTCTCTCTGCCCCACCCACCTCAAAGGGTGTCTGTTGTGTGGGAGGAAAGTATAGGAGATTGTAACCACTCTGAGGCTCAGAGTGGAGGGCAGCATTTAAATTCAATATCTTCTTCTTCTTCTTGGAGAAGACCTCCAACAAGAGGTGGGGATTTCAAGAGTTGGTGGAAGTTTCTACGGTTTGTGGTGGAAGCGATTCTCATCAGTTCCCTCTTTGAATACGAGCTGGCACCTTAGATGCCAACAAGATTTGAGGGGTATGAGTGTTCGGGACATATTTGATGGAAGGAGCTCTGACTTTCAGAAGCTCAGACCTCTCCAAACTCTCCTTGGTCTCTTTAAGATGTTCCTGGACTCGAATCTAGCTGTCTTCTACTGCAGGCTAACTCAGTTGCCTTCTGAAAGTAGCTGGCAAGAACGAGAGATGCGTAAAGCATGGATTTCTTTTCTAAAAAAAATGCCTGAAGCTCCAGTGGCGATCAGTGGAGGCACCTCTTTGCTTCCTTCCTTGTAAACGTGCCAGTGCATGAAACATTTCTTCCCCCTTCCCATCTTCCCACTTCATCTGGACTTCCAAAGCAGCTCGCCCCCAAAGTTTAAAAAAGAACACTCCACAACTTTCTCTGTACAGACACCCACAAGCTGATGGAGAAGCTTCTAAAAACAGAATTCAAATGCTGCCAAAAGCCTAGGGGAATTCTGCATTTAGAATGCCTACCATCAACCACTTTAGAAATGGAACCTAAAAGAGCACAGAATTGGGGCCTGACCAGGGCTTTTTTGTAGCAGGAACTCATTTGCATATTGGGCTACACCCCCCCTGATGTGGCCAGCCCTCCAAGAGCTTACAGTAGGCCCTGTAAGAAGAGCTCTGTAAACTCTTTGAGGATTGGCTACATCGGTGGTGGGTGGTGGGGGTGGAGCCTAATATGCAAAGGAGTTCCTGCTACAAAAAAAAAGAGAAGAAGCCCTGAGCTTGATAAAAATGGCTCAGGAGTGTGTTCCAACTAGGGTTGCCTGGTATGGAGAGGTAGAGTTACTGCCATGTTGGGTCTAGGGATGCCAGCCTCCATGTGAGACCTGGGGATCCTCACGGTCCTTCGGGTCAAGGTTCTGTCTAGTCCAGATGGCTTGCCGGATGCTTCTGGTGAGTTTCCAAGCAAGACACAAAGGCCCACTGCCTTTGCACATGGAGGTTTGTTGTGGAGATCTGGGCCAATCGCCTCCTGTTTTATTTATTCATTAATTCATTTGATTTATGGATCACCCATTCCTTACGATGTAAAAGCTCTAGGCAATGTACATAAGAGAAGCCATGTTGGATCAGGCCAATGGCCCATCCAGTCCAACACTCTGTGTCACACAGTGGCCAATATATGTGTGTGTGTATACACACACACACACATATACATACATACACACACATACACACACACACACACACACACACATATATATATATATATATATATATATATATATATATATATATATATATATATATATATATATATATATATATATATATATATAACTGTGGCTAATAGCCGCTGATGGACCTCTGCTCCATATTTTTATCCAATCCTCTCTTGAAGCTGGCTATGCTTGTAGCTGCCACCACCTCCTGTGGCAGTGAATTCTACATGTTAATCCCCCTTTGGGTGAAGAAGTGCTTCCTTTTATCCGTTTTAACCTGACTGCTCAGCAATTTCATTGAATGCCCACGAGTTCTCGTATTGTGAGAAAGGGAGAAAAGGACTTCTTTCTCTGGTACAACCAGAGATGGTACAACCATTAAAAACAGAATTAAAAACAAAGAGAGAGAGAGAGAGCCAGAATGAGCGACATACGTTGAGGGCAAAGGGAAGGGATAAGTTCCTGTCTTGAGTTTAAAGTTTGGATGCCTCAATTTCTTCTTTTCCCTGTCCTTCTGTTGGGGCAGCCAGAAGGCGATCGGCAAGCTCCAGTGTAAAACTCTCCATCCACCTCCCTCGGCATGCCTTCTACGCCGCCTTTATAAGATTACCCCGTTGCACGTGTGAGAGAGCCCTGCTGCAGGACTCGGGGAATAATTTTCACTTAACAAATTACAGTCCTTACGAGGGTGGCTTTGAAATCTATTTAACTTTTCAGCATCTCCTACCCTTTTAAGTGTTCCAGGCGTACTCGCGCTGATAGGCTACCTTTTTCATCCCCCTGCAGGCTATAATTAGTGTCCCTTACACGGAATTGGCTCAGAATTGGATTTAAAGGAGATAAGAATCAAATTACCAGTATTTATCTTGTAAATTCCAAAAGATCTACTTAAGATGCTGGATAAAAAGGGCTGTTTTTTTTAAAAAAAGGGGGAAAGTTTATGCCATAAAAAATGTAAAGTCTTAATAGCTTTAAACATCTAAAGGCAATTTTAATATTGTGCTTCTGTGACCGTGTCTGAAGAAGGCAGAACTGTCCTTGCGTCTTGATTTGTTAAGCCCCTTCTCTCTCTATCAGCTTCAGAAGAAAAAGAAGGGTCGGTGTCGTTATCTGGCGTAAAAACCTGCTTTTCATTCCTAAAGATCTGAGACTGCACAAAGTTAGAATTAAGCAAAGTCTCTCTGCACATGCGCAGAAGATATTTCTTCTGTCCTGGTGGGGACTTGTCTTAGCAGTAGTATGTTCGAAAAGGATCTTGGGGTCTTAGTGGATCATACGCTGAACATGAGTCAACAGTGTGATGCGGTGGCTAAAAAGGCAAATGCAATTTTGGGCTGTTTCAACAGAAGTCTAGTGTCCAGATCACGTGATGTGATGGTATCGCTTTACTCTGCTCTGGTAAGACCTCACCTGGGGTCTTGCGTTCAGTTTTGGGCACCACAATTTAAGAAGGATAGAGACAAGCTGGAACAGGTCCAGAGGAGGGTGACAAAGATGGTGAGGGGTCTGGAGACCAAGTTCTATGAGGAAAAGTTGAAGGAGCTGGGGATGTTTAGCCTGGAGAGGAGGCGGCTGAAAGGTGATAGGATCACCATCTTCAAGTCCTTGAAGGGCTGTCATATAGAGGATGGTGTGGAATTGTTTTCTGTGGCTCTGGAAGGTAGGACCAGAACCAATGGGTTAAAATTAAATCAAAAGAGTTTCCGGCTCAACATTAGGAAGAACTTCCTGACCGTTATAGCGATTCCTCAGTGGAACAGGCTTCCTCAGGAGGTGGTGGGCTCCGGAGAGCCAGTTTGGTGTAGTGGTTAAGTGTGTGGACACTTATCTGGGAGAACCGGGTTTGATTCCCCACTCCTCCACTTGCACCTGCTAGCATGGCCTTGGGTCAGCCATAGCTCTGTCAGAGGTTGAAAGGGCAGCTGCTGTGAGAGCCCTCTCCAGCCCCACCCACCTCACAGGGTGTCTGTTTTGGGGGAGGAAGTTAAAGGAGATTGTGAGCCGCTCTGAGACTCTTCGGAGTGGAGGGCAGGATATAAATCCAATATCATCTTCTTCGTCTTCCTTCCTTGGAGGTTTTTCAACATAGACTAGATGGCCATCTGACAGCAATGAAGATCCTGTGAATTTAGGGGGAGGTATTTGTGAGTTTCCTGCATTGTGGAGGGGGTTGGACTAGATGACCCTGAGGGTTTCTTCCAACTCTATGATTCTATGAAGAGTTCTAGATCTGAGGTCTAGGCACCAATTCTCCCCCCACCCCAGCTCCTCCCAAAAGCACCAAACTCAAACTTAGAATAAGGCCCTTGTTTGGGGAAAGGTGTTTCTAAAGCTTAGGCCATGCTAGGGAAACTTCTTGGTCATGAAGCTTCAAGACACTGAGAACCTGGACAGCTTGTTCTGAGTGGACACATTTTTGTTTGGTTTTGTTTTAACATCAACTTTAAAAAAAAAAAAATCCACAAGATGCTGTGCTACATTTTAATTGGACGAATAAATAATCTCTCTGTTTTGAAGGCCGAAGCAGCCAAGAGGTAGTCTATTGTCTTTCATCTGTATGTTCTCGGTGTGGCAGAATGTTAACTTTTCCCAAAGAGGCCGACGATGCTCGAACATCAGTGGTGCAGTCTTGTAACACTTTGGCCCCCTAAGGGGCTGGGCTTGGTTGAAACATTAATTTCACCATTAAACTGCTTGGCAAGATTTACTCTGCGCTACGAATCATTTATTACGGCACGCTTCTGATGTGGAACTCTGGTGACCTCCGGCTCCGGCGAGGGGCTTCCCACTGTATGGGTAGCTGTTGGACAGAAGTACTTTTGTGCCAGGCGTGTTTTCTCTGGCGGGCTGCCGCCTCTGTTAGCTTTATTTTCCTAACCTGATGGATTGCAGTGCATTTCCTCCTCTTTCTATTTTGCTTTTCTTTTTTCATTTTGGGCGACTGTGGTACAGATGGTGGTGATTTTCAAAGCTGAGACGAGACAGCTGAAGTCTTGGTTGAACTTTTTTCTTGGCCTGGTTTGTGGAGCTTGTGGATTTTTCCCGTCTGAGCGCTTGCAGCGGCATAAACATGGAATCAGACCATTGCTCCTGTAGAATCTTGCTGGCATCGGCTTTCTGGGATCTCGTCCAGCTTTGAAAGACCCCTTTTCAAATGGAGATGCTCTTTGAAAGGAAGGGGTGGCAACTCAGGGACTGAGCGTCTAGAACAGGGGTGGCCACACTTTCTTAACACGAGCCACATAGAATAAATGTCAGATGTCTAAGAGCTACAAGACATGAATGTCAGATGTTTGAGAGCCGCAAGACAGGAAGGAAGGAAGGAAGGAAGGAAGGAAGGAAGGAAGGAAGGA